>NC_135814.1:102805121-103120121 GCF_964213995.1 Mustelus asterias | reverse complement strand
GGCCGGCTAGTCTTAGCGGCGTTGGCAGAGGGGTGAATGTTGGCCAGGGCACCAGGGAGCACTCCCCTGGCCTTCTGAGAAGGCTGATAGGGCCTCTACCTAATGGATCATTCGAAAGATGGCACCTCCAACAGCGCAGCACTCCCTCAGCGCTGCAGCCTTGATTTTGTCACTTTGCGCTCAACTCTCTGGAGTGGAGTCGGCATCTCCATGGCAGACGCAGTGCAATGTGGGTAAATATGAGGTTATCCACTTTGATAGCAATAAAAGGAAGACAACTTATTACTTGAATGGGTGTAAACTAAGAGAGTTGGATACTCAGCGAGACCTTGGAGTCCTCGTGCATCAGTCGCTGAAAGTAAGCGCGCAGGTACAGCAGGAATAAAGAAGGCAAATGGTATGTTAGCCTTCATAGCGAGAGGATTTGAGTATAGGGATAGGGAATGTTTTGCTGCAATTGTATCGGGCATTGGTGAGGCCACGCCTGGAGTATTGTGGGCAGTTTTGGTGTTCTTATCTGAGGAAGGATGTCCTTGCTGTAGAGGGAGCGCAGCAAAGGTTTACCAGGCTGATTGCTGGGATGATAAACCTTTTAGAACTGAGGTGAGGAGAAATTTCTTCACCCAGAGGGTGGTGAATGTGTGGAATTCACTGCCACAGAAAGTAGTTGAGGCCAAAATGTTGTGTGATTTCAAGAAGAAATTAGATATAGCTCTTGGGGCTAAAGGGATCGAGGGATATGGAGGGAAGGGGGGGTTTAGGATATTGAATTTGATGATCAGCCATGATCATAATGAACGGCAGAGAAGGCCCAAATGGCCGACTGCTTTTAGTTTCAATGGAACTGGAGGAGTCCTCAAGTTTCTCAGTCAGAGGTGAAAGTGCTACCCACTGTGCATTCCCACAGAGAGGTCAAGAGGAGGTTACAGGGGGTACGTCACAATGTTAAAGGCATGGCATTCGCAGTGGGCTTGGGGAGGGGGTAAGCTATTCGACAGTTAGGGGCAGTGATACGGAGATGAGTGTTGATGCAGCATACCCATTGGTGACCCTGGGTGTAGGCCTTGCAGCCAATCGGAATGCTGTTGCTGCGATTCCGGTGCCCGTTGGGTTTTCGGGTCTGCAATGTGTGGTACAGACGGGGCTCGCACACAAACGGGCTTCTTGGCGATTCAGCGACCTCAGTCAGCTGTGGAAAGAGAAAACAGCGTTCGTATCGAGACAGTGCTGGGATAGACTCCCAATTATTGCCATCACCCAGAGGCTCCGCCCGGCCTCACCTGACCCTCCTCCCTGGCCAATCCAGCCACGCCATGTGGTTCCCCCCAGGGACACCCACACTTCTCCTGCCACTACAGCTCAGGGGTCAGAACGTGATGGCTTCAAACTCCACTCGAGACACTTCAGTGCATCATTCAGGAGCACAGAGAGGCAGTGAGATCCCAGCAGAGAGCCAGGGAGAATCCAGCAGAGTGCCAGGGAGATCCCTGCAGGGAGTCAGGGAGATCCCAGTACAGAGGCAGGGAGATCCCAGCAGAGAGCCAGGGAGATTCCAGCAGAGTCAGGGAGATCCCAGCAGAGAGCCCCCAAGTTCCCAGCAGAGAGTCAGGGAGATCCCAACAGACAGCCAGGGCAATCCCTGGCCCCAGAGTGTGGGAGAGGCCTGGAGTTAGGGGTGGGGTTATGGGATGGGCCTGTTCTTAGGGGTGTGGTTATAGGAGGGGCATGTTGTTAGGGGTGTGGTTATGGGAGGGGCTTGTTGTTGGGTGTGTAGTTATGGGAGGAGCCTGTTGTTAGGGATGGGGTTATGGGAGGGACTTGACGGGGAGGGGTTATGGTAGAGGTCTGTTGGGGTGTGGTTATGGGAGGGGCCTGTCATTAGGGGTGGGTATATGGGAGGGGCCTGTTGTTAGGAGTGAGTCATGGGAGGGGCCTGTTGTCAGGGTGTGGTTGTGGGGGGGCCTGTCGTTAAGGGTGTGATTATGTCAGGGCCTGTTGTTAGGGGCAGGATTATGGGGGGAGCCTGTTGTTAGGGGTATGGTTATTGGAGGGGGGGGCTGTTGTTAGGGGTGGTGTCATGGAAGGGGCATGTCATTAGGGGTGTGGTTATGGAGGGGCCTGTTGTTAGGGGTGTGGTTAAGGGAGGGGGGGGCTATTGTTAGAAGTGTGGTCATGGGAGGGCCTGTTGTTAGGGGTGTGGTTATGGGAGGGGCCTGTTATTTGGAATGGGTAGTGGGTGGGGCCTGTTGTTAGAGGTGTGGTTATGGGAGGCGCATGGTGAATGGGATGGGGTTATGGGAGGGGCCTGTTAGTAGGGGTGTCGTTACAGGGGCCTGTTAAGGGTGGGGTTATGGGAGGGGCCTGTTGTTAGGTGTGGGTTTATGAGCGGAACCTGTTGCCAGAACCACATTGCCCAGGCCCAAAACCACCAGCAGCAACCTGGGCCGTTAATAAACCCGTCCATGTCCAGACACCCCAACAGGAATCTGTCCCAGTCTCACCCACAACATCCTGTTGGAGAACCCCTCCCCGTTTATCTCCCAATGACTATTGGAAAACAAGCACAGTGCAAGTTTAACAAACCCCGGGGTTAGTTCCCTGGAAAGGCATTAGCTAACCGTGGTTTCATCTGGAGATTTCCAATGTGGGCCAGTAACTCTTGGTGATTCTGAATGCTGCTTTTAGATCTCGAGCTTGCTGAGTTTTTGGCTCCTCGTTGCTGTTCCCTCTCTACATTCAGACCTCGTTTTCAAAAGCTTCCAGTTACTGTCACCTCTGACTGGTCTGCCCACTAGCAGCAAGCTGAGGACCACAATCCACCTCTTCCAACACACCTTTTACATAGAATTACACACACATCCGACTAAGAAATGTCAATACAGCCCAACCGGTCCACCGGAGCCTCCTCACCATTGCTCATCCAACTCAATCAATGCAACTCTCTATCTCATTCTCCCACAATCAGGAAACTTGGCTAGAAAGGACCATGGTTTATTACAGAATGCAAAGTGTATCCGCCACTGTGGTGTACACACACTAGTCCCTGCCTGTGATTACCGTTCAGCAGGCCCAGTCCTGGGCCTGCCTTATAAAAGGCTCAGGTAATGAGTTTCAGCTGGGCAGGCCACTGCCTGTTACCGGGGGAACTCGTACTTAACCAGCCCCAAAGGGAGATCAATCAACGATTCCCTATGAGCCTCTTGGGGCTATCACACCCCCTTCCCCCTCCCCCTCCGAGACCAAGGGTTCCCCCTCATTCCCATGACGATGGGGCCCTCTCTGTCACTTAGCCCATGGCCTTATCTCCATCGCTTGTAGGGTCTGGTTGGGGGTGGTGGGTGGGGAGTCTATAGCGGATAAGCGAACAACTCTACCCCGAAGAGCACCAAAGAGCCACTACCGGGGGCTCATTCTCGGTGGCGACCTCTCACTGGGTGCCCATCACCTCTGTCTCCATGTCCGAACCACAATCTCCGTCATCCAGCTGACTGGTTCGAGAGGGCGGAGTTTCCCCGTCCACAAGCTGGTGTGAAGGATGGTAGCCAGTCCATACAATCAGTTGCCTCTGCAGAGGGTTCCCCTGACGGAGCTAATCTACGTGCCTCTTTCAGGTCTTCTCCCAGTTTTTCATCTATTAAGACACCAGTCCTGTGTTCCTGAGAATAAGTCCCTGAGAACCATGTCTGAAGTTCCTCGCGTGGACTGAATCTCCCGGTTTGAAGTCTCTCTCCAGCCTCTGACCATCGCGGCCCCTTCTCTGGGCTTTCCGTTCTAACTCGGTGTTGCTTTCCAAATTTGGACACGTCCGGCTAATCCTAGTCCGAAATCCATCAATAACTCCACCAAGGCTATTCCCGTCGGCACAGCCCTGCGGTTAAAAAGGAAGCGTCGGAGCTCTGTTTCTGGAGAACCTGTGGGTTGTTCTTACATTGCCAGTTGTCTGGACTGCCCACTCAGCCAGGCTGTGTGGGGACGGGTGATAGGGTGTCGATGGGATGTGCCTTATTCCATTCGTACTCATGAAGGTTGGAAACTCCTCGCTGGTGAACAGGGTCCCGTTGTCTGTCACGCGAACCTCAGGTATACCATGTACTCCAAAGGACTGATGGAGTTTCTCTGTGGTGTTGTAAGAGGCAGTGGATGTTTCTTCAGAAAGAACTCTTCAAATGCAGACAATAAAAATATTACAAAACTTACTCCAACTTATAAATCAAAGAAAGGGTTGAATAAAAAAACTTTATGACTCCAAAGTTGGGGCCTCGCCCTGGGCCACTCCAAGCTCTCCACAATTCCCAACAGGTTCTTATTTACATAGAAACATAGAAGATAGGAGCAGGAGGAGGCCATTCGGCCCTTCGAGCCTGCTCCGCCATTCATCACCATCATGGCTGATCATCCAACTCAATAGCCTAATCCTGCTTTCTCCCCATAACCTTTGATAGATAGATACCCTACAGTGCAGAAAGAGGCCCTTCGGCCCATCGAGTCTGCACCGACCACAATCCCACGCATGCCCTATCCCCATATCCCACCCACTAATCTAGACATCTCAGGACTCGAAGGGACAATTTAGCATGGCCAATCAACCTAACCTGCACATCTTTGGACGGTGGGAGGAAACTGGAGCACCCGGAGGAAACCCACGCAGACACGAGGAGAATGTGCAAACTCCACACAGACAGTGACCCAAGCCAGGAATCGAACCCAGGTCCCTGGAGCTGTGAAGCAGCAGTGCTAACCACTGTGCTACCGTGCCGCCCAATGATCCCATTCGCCCCAAGTGCAATATCCAGCCGCCTCTTCAATACATTCAATGTTTTGGCATCAACTACTTCCTGTGGTAATGAATTCCACAGGCTCGCCACTCTTTGGGTGAAGAAATGTCTCCTCACCTCAGGGTAGACGGGTGATAGGGTGTCGATGGGATGTGCCTTATTCCATTCGTACTCATGAAGGTTGGAAACTCCCCGCTGGTGAACCCTGTTCACCCGTCTACCCTGAATCCTCAGACAGTGACCCCTGGTTCTGGACTCCCCCACCATCGGGAACAAAGATTTATAGTGAATCAGCTGGTCAGCTGACTATCACATCATTCTGTAATTGGTTCCATGGTTTACTGGGTCAGCTGACCCTTACAGCTTGTTACCATTGGTCACATTTCATCCAGTACAAAGTTGCCACTGGCTACATTCTAACCAGTGGAGGCTGTCGGGTGCATGTTGATCCATTAGAAACCATAGAAACCCTACAGTGCAGAAGGAGGCCATTCGGCCCATCGAGTCTGCACCGACCACAATCCCACCCAGGCCCTACCCCCACATATTTACCCGCTAATCCCTCTAACCTACGCATCTCAGGGGCAATTTTAACCTGGCCAATCAACCTAACCCGCACATCTTTGGACTGTGGGAGGAAACCGGAGCACCCGGAGGAAACCCACGCAGACATGGGGAGAATGTGCAAACTCCACACAGACAGTGACCCGAGCCGGGAATCGAACCCGGGACCCTGGAGCTATGAAGCAGCAGTGCTAACCACTGTGCTACCGTGCCGACCTGATGAGATTTTCCAGCATTTTCTGTTTTTGTTATAGCAGATGCCAAGTCTGTCCACTGAAGTGACTGGTAACACTAAATCCCAAGAAATCTAGTACAATGACCCAAACATGGGGCAAGTCAACCTTCAGATGAGTCAGTGTGGGTGATTTGATCAACTAACCTCACTCAGTAACCTGCAGAAGTCAAGTTGATATCAATCAGGAGTTGATATTCTTCTCATCACCTCGATCCACCCAGACCCACATTGCCAAACTAAACCCCCAACTCAGAACAAGCACACTGTTAGACAAGTAGCTCTGGTCAACATCAAGCCTCTTCTCATTCTGAGTGAATCGTCAATGAGAATTAAAAACATGGAGTCCATAAATAGCCCTGCACAGTCTTCATGTCCTCACATCCAGGTCTCCACGGCCATTCCCAAGAGTGCAGCAAGGCTGCTGGGGCCTTTTGGTTTCCTTGGCCAGGTTTTCGATATCACTGTCTCTGCCTGGCCACCAGACCGAGCTCTTTGCAAGCCTTTCAATCTTAGAAATTCCTGGGGGTGGCCATTGTACAATTCTTGCAGTATTGGTCATTGGTCTGGATGTGGGACAACCATCCGGGTTCCCCACAAGATGATGCCACCTTCTGTACTCAACTCCTGATATTTCGAGAGATGTCGGGCAAGATTTTATGGCCTCGTTCGTCCCAAAACCCGAAAGTCCCGGGCGAGATCAACAAACCTTTCCATGCTCTGCCCCTCGCCCGCTCCGATTCCAGTGCGGGAAGGCCAGTAAAATTCCGGCCAAGGTTTCAAATCCTTTGCAGGACATCTTTGTGGTCCACCACTTAGGACGAAGTGACGTAGTTTCGCCAACGTAGGTCCATGGCTGGATTTGCTTGGCAGATATTGGCAGAGTGTCCCATGAAGTCATGACGACTTTATCCATATTCGGAGGAGCAGCAGTTGGCACAAGCATCCATGCTGTTGACGCGTCTCCCTGGACGATGTTCTGAGGTATAGTCCTAGGCACCTCATAGCAGCGCCAACACTGGATCCAGGCACCTCATAGCAGCGCCAACACTGGATCCAGGCACCTCATAGCAGCGCCAACACTGGATCCAGGCACCTCATAGCAGCACCAACACTGGATCCAGGCACCTCATAGCAGCGCCAACACTGGATCCAGGCACCTCATAGCAGCGCCAACACTGGATCCAGGCACCTCATAGCAGCGCCAACACTGGATCCAGGCACCTCATAGCAGCGCCAACACTGGATCCAGGCACCTCATAGCAGCGCCAACGCTGGATCCAGGCTGATGTGATGGGAGGAATCACCTTGAAGAGGCCCAGCAGAGGTTTGCGGTTGGTTACTATGGTGAAATGCCGACCATAGATGCACTGGTGGAACTTTATTACCGCGAACACCATGGCCAAACGTTTTTCGATCTGGACATACTTCCTCTCTACATCCACCAGATGTCTACGCGATTGGACATTCTGTCCCATCATCCCAATGGTGTGACAATACCCCTCCTATCCTATAGGGGGAGGCATCACAGGTTACAATGAGTGGTCTCAGGGGGACATGATGGGCTAGTATATTTGTTGATAGCAACTGTTGTATGTCGTTTGCAAAGTCTTTCTCTTGTGGCATTTGGCACCACCATTTCTGATTTTTTTGGAACCGTACTCAGAGTCAACAAGTTCGGTATGAATTTTCCACGATAATTTATGGGACCGAGGAAAGCCTTCAACTCCGTTGTGTTTCTTGGAGTGGGAGCCCCTTCCTTGGCCTTCACCTTCGACAGGGTGTAATCCATCCTTGTCAACTCTGTACCTGAGCTATGTCACCTCATTCACCTGGGACACACATCTTTCCCTTTTTAATCGGACGCCAGCATCAGAAAAAAGCCGTAAGACTTCCTCCGAATGTTCCTTTACAGGAGCGCCTGGGATTAAATCATCATCCAGAGAGACCACCCCCCTGGACACCCCTTGAAGGATGTTCTCCATCACCCTTTGAAAAATGGCACAAGCCATAGACAGCCCATAGTGCAAACGAGAATACTCCTCCAGTCCTTTGTGAGTATTTATGGTGACGTACTTCCTGAATGATTCCTCAAACTCCAGATGGAGATAGGCGTGGCTCATGTCAAGTCACCCAAGAGCCACCTTCATGTACAAGTCTTCCACATGTGGCCACGGTTATCTGTCTAAGTGGGAGGCTCTGTTGACTGTCAATTTATAATCCCCACAGAGACGGACTGAATTGTCAGGTTTCAGAACTGGGACTACCGGCGTGGCCCATTCAGCAAATTGCACTGGGCGTACAACGCCAAGTTCCTCTAGACATTCCAATTTGGCCTCTACTTTGGCGCATGGGGCATAGGGGACCGGTCGTGCCTTGAAGTATTTACGTCAGGCCTCTGGGTAGATCTTGGCCTTGGCACCTCTAATCTTTCTGAGGCCTTCTGGAACATTTCCCGATGCCTTTGTATAAATTGCCAGCGCCCATTTTAAAGATCTGTTGACAACCCAGACGGATGTTCTGTCGCCAGCCCCTTCCCAAAAGGCTGGGCCCTGCTCCTTGCACCACCAATAGGGGGAGTCGGACTGTCTATCACCCTTGTGTAACTGGGGTTCCAGTGGTCCCAACAATACGTAAAGGCTCCCCAGTGTAGGTGGTCAGTCTAACCTTGGTGTCCCACAGGCTTAAAGGCAAGATGTCCAATCGGAATAGCCTAAAGGTTTGCTCCGCAATAATAGATACAGCACCCCCTGTGTCTACTTCCATGTCTAGAGGAGGCCATTCACCTGGCGTGTAATCTGGATTGGGGCCACTTTGGGTGCGGTAACGCAATTTAGTTGCATCAAATCCTCATTCTCGGGCTGGTTTATTTGTAAACTCTGTCCTGAGATAGCCTCACCCTTTGGCCTGTGTTTTGCCTGTTTCGGTAGCCTTGTTTGGGGTGGACCCAATGACTACAAGTGCAGCACGGATATGTTTGCTCCTCATTGGATTGTGGAGAGATTTCCCTTCCGGTTCTGGAATCCCGCAGCCTCCGAGTCCAATCGCTCTTTCTTGGCAGCAAACGGGAGACGCGAGCGTTTCCTGCTGGGGACTTGGTTTTGCAGTATGGGAGTCACCCAAGGCTGAGGACGGCACCATCTATGGACCCCTGAAGCTCCTGGGCCCCTTTTCCGTGTATTCCTGGGACTCCTATGGCTCTCTTGAGGTCGAGGGTTGGTTCAGTCAGTGGCTTCCTTTGGGTCGCAGTATTATTCATTCCACAGACTAACCGATCCCTGAACATTTCCCGGAGTGCTGACTCCTGCTCACAATGTTCCACCGCAGTCTCATCAGGAATTGAGTGGCTGGTTCCCCAGGGAGTCTTGTTGCCCTGTTAAATCTGGAGCGTTGCGGTATAACAGACGGTTTTGGGTCCGTTACCACATGTAACAACTCGTGAAAAGATTTTGAATCCAGGGCTGCCCGGGCCCCACAAATGGTCAGGAGAATGACGTTCTGCCGGACACTTCTATCCCGTTTTCCCGGAAGAAATCTCTCATTCTTTTGGTGTACTGAGACCAGTCCTCCACACCCGCATCGTAAGGCTCCAGTTTCCCAATCAGTGACATTTCCAATATCTCTCCCTCAATGTCTAATCGGGGTCATTAAAGGGCAAAGCTGCCCCAACATTTCCTTGTTCCTCATCGCCAATGTAATAATTCACTTTTCACGCTGTAATAAACAATGTTCCTTTCCAGTCGGGGATGGGGAATCACTGATTGATCTCCCCGTGGGGCTCGTTCGATACGAGTTCCCCTGGTAACAGGCAGTGGCCCACCCAACTGGAAGGGAACATCCTTTATTACAGCATACACAGAGAATCCATCACCATGGTGTACACACACCAGCCCCTGCCTGGGACTACACTTCAGCAGGCCCAGTCCTGGGCCTGCCTTATTAAAAGCTCAGGCATTTGGGTTCCAGCTGGGCAGGCCACTGCCTGTTACCAGGGGAACTCCACTCATGGGGAGATCAATCAGTGATTCCCCATGGGCCTCGTGGGGGGGGGGGTTAGTTATCACACCCACAATTCTGTCTTGGCCTGGAATTCACATTTGCCTCTGTGCTGTTCATTGTCCTCAGTTGACAGGCCGCAATTACCTCAAAGGAAGCTCCAGTTCCACTCGGAACACTCCCCGGACTGGTCTCCGATCCCGGGCAGCAGCAGAAATTTCCCCATTTCCTCCACTTGGACATTCGATCTCTCGCTGTGCAGCACTCTGGGAGCAAGGCCAGGCAGGCACTCACTGCTCAGTCACAGGGCTCCGGTCTCATGACTCCTGACAACAGGGCCCTTGTCAGGAGACCGAGAGCTCTGAAAACACAACCAGCAGCAAGCCCGGCCTCTCCCGGAGCTGGGAACAGGACAGCAAAGTTTGGGAATGTCGCAGATCGCCTGCGGGAGTCCTTGGCCAGGTCGACAAGGTAAGAGGCTGTGAGTGGGGAGAGGGTGATTCAGGATGTGGAGAAGGTGGGAGGGCAAAGGGGAAGGAACGGGGGTGCGGGGAAGGAGCTGGGATCACGGTTTGGAGCAAGGGTATTCAGCAATGGAACAGCCGGAGAAGGAACTCAGCAGAGTGGAGCAAAACTCCAGGGGGAGGAGCCATTGACAAAGAGGGGTGGGGCTAGACTCTTGAAGGGGAGGGGCTAATGAGAATGGGGTGGAGCTACAGCCCAGAGAAGGAGGTGCTAAACCTCACAGGGTGGGGCTTTTTCTGTTGCCCAGGGAGGTGGGGGGGTGGGGGTTGGAGCCATTCCTCAGTGAGGGGGGGGAAGTCCTAAGGGGGAGGGACTGAAGCACAGAAAGGGGGAGGGGTCACAGGCAGGGAAGGAGGGGCTATTTAGCAAGACGGTGCAGGTGGAACACAGCGAGGGCAAAAGGGAGGCCCCACAGCCGTAGGGTGAATGAGAAGCCTGAGGGAGGGGCTGGAGGAAAAGGGGAGGGGCTGGAGGAAAAGGGGAGGGGCTGGATCCAAGGCAAAGGGGCTGGAGGAAAAGGGGGGGTGAGAGGAAAAAGGGAGGGGCTGTAGGAAAGGGAAGGGGCTGGAGGGAAGGGGAGGAGCTGGGATGAAGGGGAGGAGCTGGGATAAAGGGGAGGAGCTGGGATGAAAGGGAGGAGCTGGAGAAGAGGCAGAGTGACTGGTGTAAGGGGGGCTGGGGTAAAAGTGGAGGGGCGGGGCAAAAGAAGACCGGCTTGAGAAAAAGAGGAGGGGCTAGAGCAGAGGGGGTGGAGTTAAAGCCCAGTGGAGCTATGGCCTTGCGTTAGACGCCAGTGGGTGGAAGTGGGACAGAGTCCAGTGAGGGGTCTGCCCTCTCCACTCCCCCTGCCCACTCCCCCTGCCCACTCCCCCTGCCCACTCCCCTGCCCTCTCCCCCTGCCCACTCCCCCTGCCCACTCCCCCTGCCCTGCCCACTCCTCATGTCCACTCCCCCTGCCCACTCCCCCTGCCCAATTCCCCTGCCCACTCCCCCTGCCCTGCCCCTGCCCACTCCCCCTGCCCACTCCCCCTGCCCACTCCCCTGCCCTCTCCCCCTGCCCTGCCCACTCCCCCACCCACTCCCCCTGCCCTGCCCACTCCCCCTGCCCACTCCCCCTGTCCACTCCCCCTGCCCACTCCCCTGCCCTCTCCACCTGCCCACTCCCCCTGCCCACTCCCCCTGCCCTGCCCACTCCCCATGCCCACTCCCCCTGCCCACTCCCCCAGCCCACTCCCCCTGCCCACTCTCCCTGCCCAATTCCCCTGCCCACTCCCCCTGCCCAGCCCATTCACCCTGCCCACTCCCCCTGAACATCCCTCACCACCCCAACTAGCAACTGGTCAAGACATGCAGTGCCCTCAAACCCATTCAACAATAAGACATAGGAGCAGAATTAGGCCACTCGGCCCATCGAGTCTGCTCCGCCATTCAATCATGGCTGAAATTTTTCTCATCCCCATTCTCCTGCCTTTTCCCCATAACCCCTGATCCCCTTATTAATCAAGAACCTATCTATCTCTGTCTTAAAGACACTCAATGACCTGGCCTCCACAGCCTTCTGCGGCAAAGAGTTCCACAGATTCACCACTCCCTGGCTGAAGAAATTCCTCCTCATCTCTGTTTTAAAGGATCGTCCCTTTAGCCTGAGGTTGTGCCTCTGGTTCTAGTTTTTCCTACTAGTGGAAACATCCTCTCCACATCCACTCTATCCAGGCCTCACAGTATTCTGTAAGTTTCAATAAGATCCCCCCCTCATCCTTCTAAACTCCAACGAGTACAGACCCAGAGTCCTCAACTGTTCCTCATACGACAACCCCCCGGGTTGTCCTCGACACGGCCCCGGTGGTGACATCTACGACCCGAGGAACCCCCTCCCCCTCCCGCAGTGAGAGAGAGCCACAGGCAAGATCTTTACCTCTTTATATCCAGGGTGACGGTGTGTGAGACCTGTTGAAAATAAATCACAAACTCAGTATTCCCGAAACTGAGCACAGACGTTAGTCACTCACAGAGAACCAGGAAAAGCACAATTCAGAGCGGAAAAATTCCTACCCATCCCCCAACATCTGGAGAAATCATACAGTACAGAAAGAGGCCATTTGGCCCATCGAGTCTGCACCGACCACAATCCCACCCAGGCCCTACCCCCATATCCCACCCACTAATCCCTCTAACCTACACATCTCAGGACTCTAAGGGGCAATTTTAGCATGGCCAATCAACCTAACCCGCACATCTTTGGACTGTGGGAGGAAACCGGAGCACCCGGAGGAAACCCACGCAGACACGGGGAGAAAGTGCAAACTCCACACGGACAGTGACCCAAGCCGGGAATCGAACCCAGGCCCCTGGAGCTGTAAAGCAGCAGTGCTAACCACCGTGCTACTGTGCCGCCCCACAGATGGGGGAGGGGAGGGGGGGGGGCAATTACAACAACTTGCATTTATATAGCCCCTTTAACGTAACGAAATGTCCCCCAGCCAATTCACAGGAATATGACATTGAGTCGCACAAAGAGGATAGACGTCAGCTTTAAAAGGCAGAGAGAGAGAGACAGGAGGCGGATTTATGGAGGGAATTCCAGAGCCTGGGATCCAGGCAGCTGAAGATCAGGTATACACAGAAGGGCGGGATTGAAAGGGGCACAGAGAGCTCAGATTCCAGTAGGACGGGAGCGGGTGGCAGAGATCAAGAACAGTGTGGCCACAGGGGGATTTAAAAATCAGGATGGTCATTTTTAACTTGGGGTGCTGCTCAAGTGGGAGAAATTGCAGCTCAGGGGGTGATAGGGGAACGGGATGGAACGGTGTGAGTTACGAGGCAGGCAGCGGGGTTTTGGATAGTCTCGATTTGCAGGCGTTCTCGGGGGGCAATTAGGGAATGGGTATTAACTCTCCCAGAGCATTAACACCCGATCCCAGCTCCTGGGGATGGCAGGACTGACTTGGGGAGAGATTGAGGATACAGGGCCTGTATTCATTGGAGATTAGAAGAATGAAAGGTAGCTATATCGAGACTATCGGATTCTCAGGGGGCTTAAAGTTCAAGTTAAAGTTTATTTATTAGTGTCACAAGTAGGCTTACATTAACACTGCAATGAAATTACTGTGAAAATCCCCTAGTCGCCACACTCCAGCGCCCGTTCGGGTAACACTGAGGGAGAATTTAGCACGGCCAACCCACCTAACCAGCACGTCTTTCAGACTGTGGGAGGAAACCGGAGCACCCGGAGGAAACCCATGCCGACACGGGGAAAACGTGCAGACTTTGCACAGACGGTGACCCAAGCTGGGAATCGAACCCGGGACCCTGGCGCTGTGAGGCAGCAGTGCTAACCACTGCGCCACCGATGCTGAGAGGTTGTTTCCTCTTGTGGGAAAGACTAGGACCCGTTGGAGACAGACATGAGGAGGAATTTCTTCTCTCGGAGGGTGGTGAATCTGTGAGATTCTTTATGCAGAGGGATGTAGAGGCTGGGTCGTTAACTTTGTTCAAGGCTGAGATAGACAGATTATTAATCAGTAAGTGAATCGAGGGGATAAGGTGGGAAAGTGGAGTTGAGGATTATTTAGGTGGCACGGTGGCACAGTGGTTAGCACTGCTGCCTCACAGCGCCAGGGACCTGGGTTCAATTCCTGGCTTGGGTCACTGCCTGTGCGGAGTCTGCGCGTTCTCCCCGTGTCTGCGTGGGTTTCCTCCGGGTGCTCCGGTTTCCTCCCACGTTCCAAAGATGTGCGGGTTAGGTGGATTGGCCGTGCTAAATTGCCCCTTAGTGTCAGAGGGATTAGCGGGGTAAATATGTGGGGTTAAGGGGATAGAGTCTGGGTGGGATTGTTGTCAGTGCAGACTCGATGGGCCGAATGGCCTCCTTCTGCGCTGTAGGGATTCTATATCTGGTCAGTCATGGGGAGGGATTTTCCGGCCGCGTTCCCTCCAAAACCGGATAACCCACCCGAGGTCAACTGACCTTTCCAAGGTCCGACCCCCGCCTGCGACGATTCCCGTGGAGGGCAGGAGGGGAAAACTCCCTCCATGAGCTAATTGAATGGCAGAGCAGACTCGATGGGCCGAATGGCCTGCTCCTGCTGCTACGTCTTATGGTCTAAGTTCTGGAAGCTGTACCCTGCCCATCTCCCTCTCCCCACACCCCGTCCCCCTCCCCCCCCCCGTCCCCCCCCCCCCCCCGCCACAGGGATCAGCATTTGCGTTGCTACATTATTCCTGTAGGGACACTACACAGAACCATGGCTAACAGCAAGTGAGGGAATTCGGCAAAGCTTTTGCAGCAAATTGCTGAGCTCCGCACTGCTGGGGTCACCTCGCTGAAGCACTTGACCTTTGAACCGCCCCTGAAAGGGCCTCTCCCAAGAGGCTTTGTTTTAATCGGTCGAATCTCAGCACGAAACCACGTGACAACTGAAGTCTTTCCATTCCTTTTGCAGAAGGACTCCAAGGATGGCCCTTTAAAGTTGAAGTGCCAATACATACATCCTGCAGAAAGAGGCATTTGCCATGGCAACGCTTTTGTAGTTACCATGGCGACCTCCCTCGCTCTGCACTGCAAGATGTTTCTCATTCCAGAACACCCCCCCCCCCGCCTCCCTCGAGCTCAGGGATAATTATCTGTGTTTTGTGGTCATTTAGGCCGGAGATGGGGAGTGATGGCCGTCAGTTAGTCAGAGACTGGGGTCAAACCACAGCAGTGTCTGGTGGCCCCCAGGCTTCAGGCAGACACAGGCAGTCCCACCAGCATTCACTGCAAAGGCCCCACCCATGTCAGCTAACAGCCCTGCCAATCGAGGGCGGAGGAGGAGGAGTTGGAATTTCCTGCCTCTCTGGCCCCTTCGTCCACTCCCCACCCACCCCCCCCCCCCCCGCCCCCACCATTCCGCCCCACCCCTCAGGAGACCCAGCAACTGGCCAACAAGACCCTACTGCATTGGATAGTGAGAGAATGTTTCCCCCTCATGGGAGACAGGGGGGACGGTGGGAGGGAGGCGCACAGTTTCAAGATAAGGAGTCTCCCGTTAAACAGGAATTTCTTCTCTCGGAGGGGAGAGTCTCGATGTAGTAGATTCAGTAGAGGCTGGGTCACCGGGGAGGGTTGTGGGGTTGCGGGGGGGGGGTTTCAGGGAGGAGAGTGGGGGGGGCTGAGTTAGATTTCTGGTCGATGAGCGAGTGAAGGATTATGGGTATGGGGTGTCAGGCAGGAAAATGGAGTTTGGGCCATGGTCAGATTGGTATGTCCACTCCGAATCTTACTAACCTTTACAGATGCACCATAGAAAGCATTCTTTCTGGTTGTATCACAGCTTGGTATGGCTCCTGCTCTGCCCAAGACCGCAAGGAACTACAAAAGGTCGTGAATGTAGCCCAATCCATCACACAAACCAGCCTCCCATCCATTGACTCCGTCTACACTTCCCGCCGCCTCGGAAAAGCAGTCAGTAAAATTAAGGACCCCACGCACCCCGGACATTCTCTCTTCCACCTTCTTCCGTCAGGAAAAAGATACAAAAGTCTGAGGTCACGTACCAACCGACTCAAGAACAGCTTCTTCCCTGCTGCTGTCAGACTTTTGAATGGACTTACCTTGCATTAAGTTGATCTTTCTCCACACCCTAGCTATGAGTGTAACACTACATTCTGCACTCTCTCCTTTCCTTCTCTATGAATGGTATGCTTTGTCTGCATAGCGCACAAGAAACAATACTTTTCACTGTGTGTTAATACATGTGACAATAATAAATCAAATCAAAAATCAAAACATCAGACCTGAAGGGCTGAATGGCCTCCTCCTGCCCCTATTTTTCACGATCCCATTACCTCAAAATGCCAAAAGCCCACATCGAAAGGCTATAGCCACGCACCACGCAACAGTACAGCACAGGATCAGGCCCTTCGGCCCACCAAGCCTGTGCCAACACGTGACGCCTTTCTAAACTAAAGACCTTTTGCCTCTATGTGGTCCGTATCCCTCTATTCGCTGCCTCTTCATGTATCTGTCAAGATGTCTCTTAAACGTTGCTATTGTATCTGCTTCTACCACCTCCTCTGGCAGCGCATTCCAGGCACTCACCACCCTCTGTGTAAAAATCTGCTTCTAACATCTCTAAACTTTCCTCCTTTTACCTTAGATCCATGTCTCCTAATCATTGACATTTCTACCCTGAGAAAAAGACTCTATCTATTCTATCCATGCCTCTCATAATATTGTAGACTTCTATCAAGTCGCCCCTCATCCTCCGACATTCAAGTGCAAACAAAGCAAGATTGTCCAATCTCTCCTCATAGTTAATACCCTCCAAACCAGGCAGCATCCTGGCAAACCGTTTTTGTACCCTCTCCAAAGCCTCAATATCTTTCTGGTGATGTGGCGACCAGAACTGTACACAATATTCCAAATGTGGCCCAACTAAAGTTCTCTGCAGCTGCAACATGACTTGCCAATTTTTGTACTCTATGCCCTGACCGAAGAAGGCAAGCACCCCTCGAGGACTGGGCCAAGTCACCCTTGGTGGAGCCTGAGGCCTACATGGAAAAAACATGGAGGAGGCTGGGACTGGTCGAGGCTTTGGGTTCTGATCTCTGCATCTCAGGCAGGATATGTTGGCCTTGGAAGAGGCAACATTCGCTGTAATGACCCCAGGACTAATCTACAAGGACAGATTGCATCGACTAGGCTTGTATTTGACCCGGTACAGAACATTGAGGGAGTGGTGGTACAGTGGTATTGTCACCAGACCAGAGGCCCAGACCAATGCTCTGGAGGACCCAGGTTCCAATTCCACCATTGCAATTCAATAAACATCTGGAATTAAAAGGCTAATGACGACCATGAAACCATTGTCGATTGTCATAAAATTTACAGATGCACCACAGAAAGCATCCTTTCTGGTTGTATCACAGCTTGGTATGGGGCTCCTGCTCTGCCCAAGACCGCAAGGAACTACAAAAGGTCGTGAATGTAGCCCAATCCATCACGCAAACCAGCCTCCCATCCATTGATCTGTCTACACTTCCCGCTGCCTCGGCAAAGCAGCCAGCATAATCAAGGGCCCCACGCACCCCGGACATTCTCTCTTCCACCTTCTTCCTTCGGGAAAAAGATACAAAAGTCTGAGGTCACGTACCAACCGACTCAAGAACAGCTTCTTCCCTGCTGCTGTCAGACTTTTGAATGGACCTACCTCGCACTAAGTTGATCTTTCTCTACACCCTAGCTATGACTGTAACACTACATTCTGCACTCTCTCGTTTCCTTCTCTATGAACGGTATGCTTTGTCTGTATAGCGCGCAAGAAACAATACTTTTCACTGTATACTAATAATGTAATAATAATAAATCAAATCAAATAAATAAAAACCCATCTGGTTCACTAATGTCCCTTTAGGGAAGGAAATCTGCCGTCCTTACCCGGTCTGGCCTACATGTGACTCCAGAGCCACAGCAATGTGGTGACTCTTAACTGCCCTCTGAAATGGCCGAGCGATCCGCGCAGTTCAAGGGGCAGTTAGGGATGGGCAATAAACACTGGCCCAGCACAAAAGAATAAAATAAAATGAGGGGTGATCCGATTGGGGTGTTTAAGATGATTAAAGGATTTGATGGGATGGAGAGAGAGGGAGACTACGGACGGGAGCCTCCGGCCACACTCGCCCTAAAACCGGAAAATCCCGCCCGAAGTCAACAGGCCTCTGCATGGCCCGACCCCGCCCCCCCCATCCCCACCCCACCGCCCCCATCCCCACCCCCACCCCCGCCCACATCCCCACCCCCGCTACAATTCTCATGGTGGGCGGGATGGGTAAGTTCCAACTAATACTGCTACTCCCCCACCTCTTTTGGCCCCTCCTCTGTCTCGCCTAAAACACTTGTACTCCGGAATATTCAGCTGCCAGTCCTGTCCCTCTTTCAACCAAGTCTCTGTCACCGCAACCACATCCAAATTCCTCGTGAGCATTAAGGCCCTAAGTTCGTCTGTCTTACCTGCTACGCTCCTTGCATTGAAGTATCAGCACTCCAGACCCCCAGGCCCAGTGAGGTCATCCTCCCCCAGAGTGCTCTTCTTCTTTGCCAGCCTTGTCCCAGCCCCAAGCTCGTCCCCAGCCTCTACACTTGTAGACCTAATATTTTGATCCCCACCCCCCTGCCATACTAGTTTAAACCCCCCCGAACTGCACTAGCAAAACTCCCAGCCAGGATATTCGTGCCCTTCCAACTTAGTTGTGACCCGTCCTTCTTGTACAGGTGCCATCCTCTCCTGAAAACTTCCCATTGATCTAGGAAAATGAAGCCCTCCCTCCTGGACCAGTCCTTTAGCCAAGCATTCAATTGTACTAACTCCCTATTCTTAGCCTCACTGGCACGAGGCATTGGGAGCAGCCCAGAGATGGCCACCCTGGAGGCCCTACTTTTTAGTCTATTTCCCAACTCCCTGAATTGCTCTCGTAGGATCCCCCTGCTCTTCCTATCTACGTCATTTGCACCAATGTGTACAATGACATCCGTTTCTTTATCTTCCCTTTTAAGATGCCAGGCAAGATGGTGGAGGCGGACACACTGGGAACGTTTAAGATTTATCTAGATAGCCATATGTACGGAGTGGGAATGGAGGGATACAAAAGAATGGTCTAGTTTGGACCAGGGAGCGGCACGGGCTTGGAGGGCCGAAGGGCCTGTTCCTGTGCTGTATTGTTCTTTGTTCTTGTTCTATCTCTCTGGTTTGGGGGTAGGGTGTGAATCCAGTGGGGGGAGGGGAGGGGGGCTGTTGTCAGGAGGTCTGCCTCACACGAAGGGAAGTGGAAATCCGGAACTTTCTCCCCCCTCCAAAAACAAAAGCTGGGGGTCCATTGAAAATCTCAATATGGCATTAGGGGGAAGCCGGGAATCATCAAGGTTTACAGCATGGAAACAGGCCCTTCAGCCCAACTTGTCCATGCCGCCCTTTTTTTTAAACCCCTAAGCTAATCTCAATTGCCCGCATTTGGCCCATATCCCTCTATACCCATCTTACCCATGTAACTATCTAAATGATTTTTTAAAAGACAAAATTGTACCCGCCTCTACTACCTCTGGCAGCTTGTTCCAGACACTCACCACCCTCTGTGTGAAAAAATTCCCCTCTGGACCTTTTTGTATCTCTCCCCTCTCACCTTAAACCTGTGCCCTCTAGTTTTAGACTCCCCTACCTTTGGGAAAAGATACTGACTATCTGGCTGATCTATGCCCCTCATTATTTTATAGACCTCTATAAGGTCATCCCTCAGCCTCCTATGCTCCAGAGAAAAAAGTCCCAGTCTATCCAGCCTCTCCTTGTAACTCAAACCATCAAGTCCCGGTAGCATCCTAGTAAATCTCTTCGGCACTCTTTCTAGTTTAATAATATCCTTTCTATAATAGGGTGACCAGAACTGTACACAGTATTCCAATTGTGGCCTTACCGATGCCTTGTACAACTTCAACAAGATGTCCCAACTCCTGTATTCAATATTCTGACCGATGAAACCAAGCATGCCGAATGCCTTCTTCACCACTCTGTCCACCTGTGACTCCACTTTCAAGGAGCTATGAACCTGTACCCCAAGATCTCTTTGTTCTGTAACATGGAGTTAGGATGCCAGAAGTTACACAGGGCCCGAGGGGCTGAATGGCCTCCTGCTGTTCCCTGCGGTGCCTCCTTGCCCTGCATTGGCCAGTTTATCAGCTGACCCTAATGTGCTCAGCTGGAGGTTGACTGGGTCCTAGCCCCCTCAGCGCTCTACAACCCCAAACAGCAAAATGAACAGACTCCAGCCAGCTTAGAACTCACCACACGAAAACTCCTCCTCACAACAGTCTCACCAATGCCTTCTATAGTGGCAACTATAGTGGTGAGGCCGCTCCTGGAGTATTGCGCACAGTTTTGGTCCCCGTGTTTGAGGAAAGATGCAGTGGCATCGGAGGCAGTTCAGAGGAGGTTCACTAGATTGATTCCAGAGATGAGGGGTTTGTCGTATGAAGAGAGATTGAACAGTTTAGGCCTAAACTCTCTGGAATTGAGAAGAATGAAGGGAGATCAAATTGAGGTTTACAAGATGATAAAAGGTATGGATAAAGTAGACGTGGAGCGGATGCTTCCTCTTGTGGGGCATTCTAGGATGAGAGGTCACAGTCTTAGGATAAGGGGCAGCAAATTTAAAACAGAGTTGAGGAGAAACCACTTCTCCCAAAGGGTTGTGAATCTGTGGAATTCGCTGTCCCAAAGTGCGGTGGATGCTGGGACAGTGAGTAAATTTAAGGAGGAGTTGGACAGATTTTTAATTGGGAATGGGTTGGAGGGTTATGGAGAGAAGGCAGGAAAATGGGGATGAGGAGCATATCAGCCATGATCGAATGGCGGAGCGGACTCGATGGACCGAATGGCCTAATTCTGCTCCTATGAACTTATGAACTTCAATTTGATAATGAGCTCCGATTAGCTCCCTTCCCCCTCACACACATACGCACTCACACTCACGCACTCACACTCACACACGCACTCACACTCACGCACTCACACTCACGCACTCACACACACTCACTCACGCACTCACACTCACTCACGCACTCACACTCACTCACGCACTCACACTCACTCACGCACTCACACTCACACACACACACTCACTCACACACACTCACACTCACTCACGCCCTCACACTCACTCACGCACTCACACTCACGCACTCACACTCACTCACGCACACTCACTCACGCACTCACGCACTCACACTCACACACTCTCTCACACACTCACACTCTCACATTCACACACACACATGCTCACACTCACACACGCACAAACATGCACACACACGCACACTCACACACACACTCACACTCTCACACACACACGCACAAACATGCACACACACGCACACTCTCACACACACACTCACTCTCACACACACACACTCACACGCACACTCACACACTCACGCACACTCACGCACTCACGCACACACACTCACACTGTCATACACACACACACTCTCACATGCACACGCTCACACACTGACTCACACACATGCACTGACTCACACACACGCACTCACACACACACACTCATACACACACACACACAGACACACACACACACACTCACACACTGTCACACACACACTCACATACACACTGTCACACACACATACACACTCTCACACACACATTCACACACTCACATTTACACACTCACATTCACACACACACTCTCACACACACTCTCACACGCACACGGTCACACACACACACACACACTGACTCACACACATGCACTGACACACACACGCACTCACACACACACACACACGCACTCACACACACACACACGCACACACACACATGCACTCACACACACACACACGCACAGACACACACACACACTCACACAGGCACACACAGACACACACTCACACTCACATACACTCACACACACATGCACTGACACACACACTGACACACATGCACACACGCACTCACACACGCATGCACTCACACACACACACACACACACTCACAGAGGCACACACACACACACACACACACACACACATGCACTCACACTCACACACACTCAATCACACACACACACAGGCAGGTAGACACTCAGACAAACAGGCACACACACCTGCACACAGACACGCAAACACATGGACACACACACAGGCACATGAACCACAGGGGCACAGACACTTACAGGCACACACATACACAGAGACACACAGACACGCAGACACTTACAACCACACAGATAAACACACTGTCAGACGCATAGCCATAGAGAGACACACACAAACACATGTCCACAGACACACAAAAATACACACACACACATGGACACACACAAACACAATTCCAGGGGGTGGGAGAGTGGGAATCAGGAGCAGCAATGTGATGTGTTTCAGACCAACCCTGGGCTGAGGGCAGAGATCCCAGAGCCTGGCCTGTTTCTGCAAAACTGGTCCTTGCTGCACTCAGATCCCCAAAGACCAACCTGCCCTTGACACCAAAGGGTTAACAACTTGCCAGCCAGTGCTGCCAGTGTATAGCCAGTGCTGCCAGTGTCTACCCAGTGTTTACCCAGTGCTGCCAGTGTGTATCTGGGAGCTGGCCCAGCCCCTGTGTCGGTCCGGGAAGGTGCAGGGGGAGAGGGGCTGGGAAATTCGATGCGGTCTCTGCATAGCTCACCTAAGCGGCTCAGAGTGTCTGCGGCAGCCTGTCTCAGAGTCTTCATTCCGCAGTCGCTGGCTGGCTGGAGCGGTCCCTGGCTCCAAAATATAGCGGAGCATCCCAGCTCGCCGGTATCCCTGTGTCAGTGCAGAGACTGGGCCAGCACTGCCTCTCTCTCTGTCTGTCTCTGAGTGTCTGAGAGCAATAAATATCCACATGACTCAATCCGGCTATCCACTAAACCAGCACACAGAGAGAGACTCCAGCACACACACACTCATCCCAGCACAGAGAGAGAGAGAGACCCCAGCACACACACACTAATCCCAGCACAGACCCCAGCACACACACACTCATCCCAGCACAGAGAGAGAGAGGGACCCCAGCACACACACACACTCATCCCAGCACAGAGAGAGAGAGACCCCAGCACACACACACACTCATCCCAGCACAGACCCCAGCACACACACACACTCATCCCAACACACACACACTAATCCCAGCACAGAGAGACCCCAGCACAGAGAGACCTCAGCACACACACACACACACTCATCCCAGCACAGAGCCCAGCACACACACACTAATCCCAGCACACACACTAATCCCAGTGTGCACACAATAATCCCAGCACACAGACAATAATCCCAACACACACACACTCATCCCAGCACACACACATTAATCCCAGCACACACACACTAATCTCAGCACACACACATTAATCCCAGCACACACACACTAATTCCAGCTGACACACACTCATCCCAGCACATACACATTAAACCCAGCACACACACACTAATCCCAGATCACATATGCTAATCCCAGCATGCACACACTCATCCAGCACACACACACTAATCCCAGCACACACACTAATCCCAGCACACACACACTAATCCCAGCAAACACACACTCATCCGGCACACACACTCTAATCCCAGTACACACAAACTAATCCCAGCACACACACTAATCCCAGCACACACACACTAATCCCAGCACACACAAACTCATCCCAGCACATGCACGAACATCAACACAGATGCACTAATCCTGCATGATTATCTTCAGTGACTGGTTTACAAGGACAACCCAGGTCTCGTTGCATACTCCATTATCTTAATTTCTAACCAATCAGATAATCTGCCCACCTGTTTTTTTCTTCCAAAGTGGATAACCGTTCATTTATCCACATGAAACTGCACCTGCCATGCATTTACCCACTCACTCAACTTATCTCAATCACACTGAAGCATCTCTGCATCCTCCTCACAGCTCACCCTCCCACCCAGATTTGTGTCATCTGTAAATTTGGAGATATTACATATAGTTCCCTCATCCAAATCATTGATATATGAATAGTGAATAGCCGGAGTCCCCAGCACTGATCCCTGCGGTCCCCAACAGTCACGGCCTGACACTTGGAAAAAGACCCATCTATTCCTACTTTTTGGGTAGAATTTCCCCATCCTGGGTGGGGGGGGGGGGGGGGGGGGAGGCGGGAGGCAGGCCCTGCAAAGGTTTGTTGACCTTGGGCAGGATTTTCCGATTTGAGAGCGGGTACAGCTGGAAAACCCCGCCCTTTGATTCCTGTCTGCCAATCAGTTTTCTATCCATCTCAATAAACTACCCCCAATCCCATGCGCTTTAATTTTACACGCTAATCTCTAATGAGGACGAGTTCTAATTGTAAAATGGTAAATGGTTGGAAGCTCTCAACCATAAATGGCAATCGTTACTCCATCAGGTTATCCATCAAGCACAGACCGCGAGGAACTACAAAAGGTCGTGAATGTAGCCCAATCCATCACGCAAACCAACCTCCCATCCACTGACTCTGTCTACACTTCCCGCTGCCTCGGAAAAGCAGCCAGCATAATTAAGGACCCACGCACCCCGGACATTCTCTCTTCCACCTTCGTCCGTCGGGAAAAAGATACAAAAGTTTGGGGTCACGTACCAACTGACTCAAGAACAGCTTCTTCCCTGCTGCCATCAGACTTTTGAATGGACCTACCTCACATTAAGTTGATCTTTCTCTACACCCTAGCTATGACTGTAACACTACATTCTGCACTCTCTCCTTTCCTTCTCTTTGAACGGTATGCTTTGTCTGTATAGCGCTAAACCTCCCCTCACCCCCAAGGCGTCCACCCTTGAGGGCTTCAACACATTAATCCGCTTTTTTATTCATTCGTGGGACATAAAGTTAAAGTTAGAAACGGTTAAAGTTTATTTATTAGCGTCACAAGTAAGGCTTACATTAACACAGCAATGAAGTTACCGTGAAAATCCCCGAGTCGCCACACTCCGGTGTCTGTTTGGGTACACTGAGGGAGAATTTAGCACGGCCAATGCACCTAACCAGCCTGTCTTTCAGACTGTGGGAGGAAACCGGAGCACCCGGAGGAAACCCACGCAGACACTGGGGGAACGTGCAGACTCCGCATAGACAGTGACCCAAGCTGGGAATCGAACCCGGGTCCCTGGCGCTGTGAAGCAGCAGTGCTAACCACTGTGTCACCGTGTCACCCTGGGCATCGTCGGCTGGCCAGCATTTATTGCCCATCTCTAATTGCAGAGGGCAGTTGAGAGTCAATTGCTGTGGCTCTGGAGTCACGTCAGCCAGACAGGGTAAGGACGGCAGATTTCCTTCCCTAAAGGACATTAGTGAACCAGATGGGTTTTTCCAACAATCGACAATGGGAGTGCAGAGAAGGTTCACCAGGTTGATACCGGAGATGAGGGGTTTGGATTATGAGGAGAGGCTGAGGAGATTGGGTTTGTACTCGTTGGAGTTTAGAAGGATGAGGGGGGATCTTATGGAGACTTATAAGATAATGCGGGGGCTGGATAGGGTGGAGGCGGAGAGATTCTTTCCACTTAGTAAGGAAGTTAAAACTAGAGGACACAGCCTCAAAATAAAGGGGGGTCGGTTTAAGACAGAGTTGAGGAGGAACTTCTTCTCCCAGAGGGTGGTGAATCTCTGGAATTCTCTGCCCACTGAGGTGGTGGAGGCGACCTCGCTGAATATGTTTAAAGCGCGGATGGATGGATTCCTGATCGGTAAGGGAATTAAGGGTTATGGGGATCAGGCGGGTAAGTGGTACTGATCCACGTCAGATCAGCCATGATCTTATTGAATGGCGGGGCAGGCTCGAGGGGCTAGATGGCCTACTCCTGCTCCTATTTCTTATGTTCTTATGTTTCATGGTCATCAGTAGATTCTTATTTCCAGATTTTTAAAAATTGAATTCAAATTCCACCATCTGCCGTGGCGGGATTCGAACCCAGGTCCCCAGAATATTCCTACACAAAGGAACATTGGAAACAGAGGCAGGAGGAGGCCATTTGGCCCTTCCAGCCTGCTGCACCATTTAATAGAAGTCATAGAATCCTACAGTGCAGAAGGAGGCCGTTCGGCCCATCGAGTCTGCACCAACCACAATTCCACCCAGGCCCTATCCCCATAAGCCCACACACTCTAATCCCTCTAACCCTCACATCCCGGGAAACTAAAGGGCAATTTAGCAATCCACGTAACCTGCACATCCTGAGGCTGTGGGAGGAAACCGGAGCACCCGGAGGAAACCCACGCAGACACGGGGAGAGTGTGCAGTGTCCGCACAGACCGTGAGACAGCAGTGCTAACAGCTGTACCACCGTGCCACCCATTCATAGGTAGCTAATGTCCAGCACAGGCACAATGGGCTGAAGGGCCTCTGTGCTATGAAACTCTAGGGGCCCGAAGTTATCATCAAGTTTCGCCTGTTTTTGGGCTCCAAAACTTGGTAAAGTCGTGTGTGAGGCAAGTAGCGCAATCCGCGCCCGCCTCCGCGCTGGTTTCCCCTTTACCAAGGGCCGAAAATGGCTGCGATCGGGACCGCGGCCAAAACGGGCGCGACGGCCATTTAAATGCGTTTGCATGCATTTAAATTGAATTAATGGGCTGGAGGCCCAAACCTACTCGCACTTCCCTCTTTACCACTGCATTCGCCCATTCAGATTCAGCGCAAAACAGACACGCTCGGCAAAGGTCCAATTCGGGCGCTCCAGCTTCTGAGAAAGTAAGGTCAGAGCTTCCAGCGGCTCTCTGACTCAGATCAGTGGTGGTGGGAGGGGAAGGGGGGTCAGGTGGCTCTCTGGTCGGGGGGGGTGAGGGCAGGGGGGGGTCCGCTGCCACTCTGCGTACGATCGGTGGGGGGGGGGGGGGCAAGGGGGGAGGGGGCCGTGATCGGTCTGGGTAGCAGGGGGGTGGGGGGATAAGGGGGTCAGTAATGTTGTGGGGGTGGGGAAATGTCTGCGGGGGCCAGAGAGTGAGGCATTATCTGGCTCGGGTGCGATGTGGCAGGGGAGCGTTATTCTTCTTTTTTCTGCGCACGCGCAGTTGGAGGCTCCGATTGGAGCTGCAGGATTTCGGGTGTGTTAAGCTCCACCCACAGGCTTGTGCAGCAAGATTCGGAATCGCTGATAATTTTTCAGGCAGGGTGTGTATGGGGGGCGTCCGAGAACGGGTCTAAAAGTCGGGTCTGAAACACTCCCAGTTTCAAGTCCACCCAGAACTTAGAATCAAGATGGTAAAATCAGGACTGTATTGACGGTTCCAACCCTACAAATATCTGTTACATTTCAGATTGAGGGGAGATCTAATAGAGGTGTACAAGATTATGAAGGGGATAGATAGGGTGAACGGTAGGAAGCTTTTTCCCAGGTCGGAGGTGACGATCACGAGGGGTCACGGGCTCAAGGTGAGAGGGGCGAAGTATAACTCAGATATCAGAGGGACGTTTTTTTACACAGAGGGTGGTGGGGGCCTGGAATGCGCTGCCAAGTAGGGTGGTGGAGGCAGGCACGCTGACATCGTTTAAGACTTACCTGGATAGTCACATGAGCAGCCTGGGAATGGAGGGATACAAACGATTGGTCTAGTTGGACCAAGGAGCGGCACAGGCTTGGAGGGCCGAAGGGCCTGTTTCCTGTGCTGTACTGTTCTTTCTTCTTTGTTCTTTATTGATGACAGAAGCACAGTAAATATTAATTATAATAATATTTCCCACATCGGGGAGAGAATAAGAAATTATTTTAAGTTTATTTTGTGTTTAACGGGAGCGGGTGTTTGGTGTTAGATATTTACCTCTCTTTGTCAGGGAACGCGATCGCATCAAATATTTCCTTGTATTCGTTCCAAATTAATTTTGTTACTGGAGCTTCATAAGGTTTAAACATTTTGAACCTCTGTAAATAGAAAGATTCACCACATTGGGTCAGAGGTCTGACGGATATTGCAGTCATTGTGTTCTAAACATGCTCAAAGTCAACTCTTATCAAATACATTCCCTTCATTGGAAGCCCAGGGTTTAGCTGCTGTGACAGCAGCTTTACTGGAACACAGCCCTGTCACTGCTACAAAGTCAGACGCCGGTATTTTACAGTCCCGCCCACCACGGGAATCGGAGGGGGCGAGGGGCGGACCATGGAAAGGCCCATTAACCTCGGGCGGGATTTTCCAGTCTCGAGTTGAACGAAGGCCGTAAACTCCAGCCCAGAGTGTCACCTCCCCAAGATCTGGGCAGCGTCTCGCTGGTCAACAGGCGCCTTTTGTCTTCGCTGGATTCTAGGGGTGGGATTTTAGCACCGATTTACGCCCATTTTCTCGAGGGGGGGGTGCCCCTTGGGCAGTGCCACCCTGGCACTTTGGCAATTCCAGCCTGGCATCTGGGCAGCGTCAGGAGGCGGGGCCTGTGTTGGGCAGTAGCAGGAGGTGGGGCCGATGGGTGGGTGGGGCCAATGTGGGCAGGGTCTGTGGGGAGGGGCCAATGTGGGCAGGGTCTGTGGTGGGAGGGGGCCCAATGCCACTCAGCATGCGATTGGTGGGGGAGGGCAGCGGGGGCTGCATTTTGGGCCCCGTTGCCAGGGGGGGTGGGGGTGGGGAGGGTTGCTAGTTGAGGCTGCCTGCAGTAGCAGGGGCCTGACAGCTCGCTCTCTGTCCGACAGACCCCTGCTACTGCTAATGCGCATGTGCAGCATCAGCGGTCTGCACATGCGCAATACCTCCCCCTGGAGGCTGCCTGGTGAATTAACCCCACCCACAGCCTCAGTAGCGAAGAAACGGTCTTGCCCTAAATTTTAAAGACCGAATGCTTAAGATTCAATGTGAAAATGCGCAAAAAAAGGATCTGGAACTCTCCCAGTTTCACGCCCGTCCGACTGGTAAAATCTCATAAAGTTCTGCTCTTGATGTGAGCCCCTGCTCTGAACCGTAATGACTGCTTTTCCGAAATGCACGGGAATTCTGTCCCATTCGACTGAATGGAAGGAAACTGGACATTGCACAGCAGCTGTTGAAGAGTCGCTGAAGTTATTGTTAAAACACAGCCCGTCATTTAAAAATCTCCCATCACTTTTACTCAGGTTGTGATTAAACAAAGTCCTGGAGGCATCATCACACGACTCACACGGGGAGAATGTGCAAACTCCACCCAAACAGTGACCCAAGCCGGGAATTGAACCCGGGTCCCTGGCGCTGTGAGGTAGCAGTGCTAACCACTGTGCCGCCGTACAATTAATTGCATGTTATACATTACGCTCCTTCACTTTTATACCACTGGGATACTGAGAGCGCTGTTCTGCCTGAATAAAAATCAGTTCATACCCTGAACATCCTGTGCAAGGCCCAGTTGGCAGCCATCTTGTCTCTGAGTCAGATGGTTCGAGGTGGGCTCCAGTCACTTTGTGCAAAGGTCTATCATTGGCGTTGCAGTTCCGTATTGCGGGAGTGCTGCACTGTTGGAGGTGCAGTCTTTCAGAAGAGATATCAAACTCAGGCCCACCCTTTTTGAATGATTACTCACCAGGCGAATACAATGTCCATTGGAGTTCATTTTGCACGTTCATGGATGGGATGAGGAGCCTGTTCACCTCTCCTCCAATGCTGAGAGTCCTATAGGGACACCAACATTGGAAATTCCCCCACTGCCGGGTAGGTGACCGGTGTTCCAATTCTGTTCTCCACTGTCTGTGCAGAGTCTGCACGTTCTCCCCGTGTCTGCGTGGGTTTCCTCCAAGTGATCCAGTTTCCTCCCACAGTCCAAAGATGTGGATTGGCCAGGCTAAATTGACCCTTAATGTCAGGGGGACTAGCTAGGGTAGGATGCATTGGGCTCTGGGGATAGGGCCTGGGTTTGATTGTGGTCGGTGCAGACAGGATGGGCTGAATGGCCTCCTTCTGTACTGTGAGACTCTCTGATTCTATGAACTAAGAATTGGGTGGAAGAACTCCCAGCTGGGAGTGTTTGATGTGGTCGAGAGGGGACAATTTATCCGGTGTCTAAGCCAAGACCAGTTGCCCATTTGGAACAGGATAAATGTCCACCCACACTGCAATAATTATTCACCAAACAGATTCATTTGCCAAGGGAATTTGAGGCCCCTTTGATGGGTGACGTCCCTGTTCTTTCATTCTTTTTCCAATCTTAAAAGGTAGCGTCAGTAATAGTTTTTATAGACTAAAGCCTGCGCCCTCTTGTGGACATTTGTCAAAGATCCAGTTGAAGGTTGTACTCTCACGGCCAATCCTGAGCTGGATTCTTTTTCAATTACAGTTTTCTGGGAAAGATCACCATCGAGATCCGCTCGTTAACCACATCGTTGATTGTGGGATCTTGCTGTGTACAATTTGGTTTCCACACAAGTGGCTATACACTTCACTGGCTCTGGAACGCTTGGGGATGTGCTGAGGTTGTGGAAGTTGCTATATAAATGCAAACCCTTCTTACCTCTTCGATAATCTGGGCTGGGTTCTCAGGGGAATCAGCATAACCACACAATTTGGGAAGTTTGTGGCAATACAAAGCCACACAGACTCTGGGTTTGAGAATCCTCGCCACCGCCTTTATAAACTTCTCCATATCAAACCAATGAACTGCCAGTCCTACAGTAACCAAGTCAACGGAACCGTCTGCAAACTCCAGCTCCTCCGCTTGTCCCAATCTGCCGAGTGAATCAACAAACACAGAAATACTGATTGTTAATGCACGAGGGGATATCACAGTAAACCTACTATCTGCATCCGAGATTACCATTTCCAGGTTATCATAGAATCCCCACAGTGAGAAGGAGGCCATTCAGCCCATCGAGTCTACACAGACAACAATCCCACCCAGGCTCTATCCCCGTAACCCCATGCATTTACTCTGCTAATCCCCCTGACACTATGGGGCAATTTAGCATGGCCAATCCACCTAACATACACATCTTTGGACACTAAGGGGCAATTTAGCATGGCCAATCCACCTAACCTACACATCTTTGGACACTAAGTGGCAATTTAGCATGGCCAATCCACCTAACCTACATATCTTGGGACACCAAGGGGCAATTTAACATGGCCAATCCACCTAACCTACACATCGTTGGACTGTGGGAGGAAACTGGAGCATTCGGAAGAAACCCACGCAGATACGGGGAGAACATGCAAACTCCACACAGACAGTGACCCTGGCCGGAATTGAACCCGGGTCCCTGGCGCTGTGAGGCAGCAGTGCTAACCACCGTGCCACCCTATCATCCACATAGATGACCCATAATCAAACCCAAATCCTTTCCCAATTTTGCTAATGAAACCTCCTTGTATCTCCTTCCGGGATTCACATTTCCTGTGATCACCCCGGTAGTTTTATTCAAATCCACCCAGAATTCCCACGGTTATGATCTTGATGAGTCTCGATCAGTCTGAATGGGATCAATCTTCCGGAACTAAAATCGATCATTCCCAACAAGGTGAACCGGGCTGTAGTCTTTGTAGTTGCTGCAAAATCCCGCGGTCGCTAGGGTTACCTGTAAGAGATGTTATCGGGTCCATCCATCTTCCTGGCTTCTTCGATCTGAGCTTCGCTCAAGTCTATTCCAACCACTTTGTCAAAGTGAGGAGCCAATCCCCTGGTGCCCTGGCCTGATCCACATCCAATGTCCACCGCCAGTGAGAACGGCTTCTCTTTCTGAGCAGAGACGGACATCTCGAGTCAAACACACACGTTCCTTCACCCTTTCTCCCCCACAGAAATATCTGCGCTCACTAACTCCAGACCCAATTATTAGAATTGTACAACTGCACATTCAGAATGGTTCCTGCACCAACAGACGGATCCAGCAGTGGGGGGGGGGGGGGGGAGGGGGAGCACTCCAGTTGTCAACTCTGGTCAGGGGGAAGGAGGGGAGAGTGTGGGGTGGGGGGGGGGGAACAGGGGGAAGGAGGAGAGGGACATATTTATTTATTATTAGTCACAAGTAAGGCTTACATTAACACTGCAATGAAGTTACTGTGAAACTCCCCTAATCGCCACACTCCGGCGCCTGTTTGGGTACACTGAGGGAGAATTTAGCACGGCCGATGCACCCTAACCCGCACGTCTTTCGGACCGTGAGAGGAAACCGGAGCACCCGGAGGAAACCCACGCAGACATGGGGAGAATGTGCAGACTCCGCACAGACAGTGACCCGAGGCTGGGAATCGAACCCGGGTCCCTGGCGCTGTGAGGCAGCAGTGCTAACCACTGTGCCACCGTGCCGCCCAATTTTCCTGCTGATTTTGTCACGAGTGCCTTCCATTAACTGCCCCGCCCCACACCCCCACCATTGGTTCCGCCAACATGTCCATGGCCAATCAGAAAGCAAGCAGGGTCTTCATTACCCAATTGGATGATTTCTGGTTGTTGGTGAAGCATCCCTAGTTGCCCGAGGACAGTTGAGAGCCAACCACATTGCTGTGGCTCTGGAGTCACATGTAGGCCAGACCGGGTAAGGACGGCAGATTTCCTTCCCTAAAGGGAGCCAGATGTGTTTTTCTGACAATCGACAATGGTTTCATGGTCATCAGTAGATTCTTAATTCCAGATATTTTTTAATTGAATTCAAATTCCACCATCTGCCGTGGTGGGATTCGAACCCGGGTCCCCAGAACAGCAATGGGGTTGACTCTCAACTGCTCTCTGAAATGGCCGAGCGAGACACTCAGTTCAAGGGGCAATAAGGAATGGGCCTTAAATGCTGGCCCAGCCAGCGAGGCCCATGTCCCATGAATGAATAAACCAAAAACTAAACCCTACAAAGAAATTGGGAGTCATTCCGAGACCATAGCAGATGTGGTTGAGGCTCTCACTGCAGTGGGTCATCTCTGTAGCTGCTGTACTCTGAGTGTGGCTGAGTTTTAAAAATCCTCGGGGCTTTCCAGGATTTTGTACCTGGAATATTTTTATTTTTTTTATTTATTTGTGGGACATGGGCGTCGCTGGCTGGCCCAGCATTTATTGCCCATCCTTACTTGCCTTTGGAGGACAGTTGAGAGTCAACCACATTGCTGTGGCTCTGGAGTCACATGTAGGCCAGACCGGGTAAGGACGGCAGATTTCCTTCCCTAAAGGGAACCAGATGGGTTTCTCCGACAATGGGTCATCAGTAGATTCTTAATTCCAGATATTTTTATTGAATTCAAATTCCACCATCTGCCGTGGCGGGATTCGAACCCAGCTCCCCAGAACATTAGCTGAGTTTCTGGATTAATAGTCTAGCGATAATACCACTAGGCCATCACCTCCCCATAAGCTTACATCGGGACCGGTGACCTTAGGACTTGTCCCCGGTTGCCCGTGGATGGGGTTCACCAGCCCCTTGGCAATGACCCTATGGGTTCCAAAGTGATAGCTGGGGGAGGGCTACTGGTGAGTGAGGAGGCTGGGAACAGCAATGTTCCGCGGAAGGCGGCAGAATGTTCCGAAGCTCAAAATGGGGTGATAGAACCTTTGAGTCAAAAACAGAAAAAATGCTGGAAAAACTCCGGTGGTCTGGCAGCATCTGAGGAAAGAGAAACAAGAGCTAAAGTTTCCAGTCTGTACGACTCTTCCTCAGAGCTGAGAGAGGGAGGAATGTGATGGATGTTAGATGTAGAGGAAGGGGCTGGAGCAGAGGGGCAGGGAGAGAGGTGATCCTATAGAGGTCCATAAAATAATGAGGACTTGATGGATTGAGTATAAGGAGAGGCTGGATAGACTGGGACTTTTTTCTCTGGAGCGTAGGAGGCTTAGGGTTGATCATATAAAGGTCTATAAAATAATGAGGGGCATAGATCCGCTAGATAGTCAACATCTTTTCCCAAAGGTAGGGGAGTCTAAAACTAGAGGGCATAGGTTTAAGGTGAGAGGGGAGAGATACAAAAAGGTCCAGAGGGGCAATTTTTTCACACACAGGGTGGTGAGTGTCTGGAACAAGCTGTCAGAGGTAGTAGTAGAGGCGGGTACAATTTGGTCTTTTAAAAAACATTTAGACAGTTACATGGGTAAGATGGGTATAGAGGGATATGGGCCAAATGCGGGCAATTGGGACTAGCTTAGTGGTTAAAGATAAGGGCGGCATGGACAAGTTGGGCCGAAAGGCCTGTTTCCATGCTGTAAACCTCTATGACTCTATGAGGGAATTGGGAGAGAATGCAGCAAAGATGTGTGGGGTGGCGATGTCATGATCATACTGTGGAATTTTCCCATCACACCCGCCACGGGAATTGTAGCGGACGGGACACAGACCATGCAACATTCCGTTGACCTTGAGCGGGATTTTCCAGTTTTGGGATGAGTGTGGCCAGAAAATCCTACCCATAGAGTCATAGAGGTCTGCAGTACAGGGAAAGGCCCTTTGGCCCATCGCATCTGTGCCAGTCAAAGACAAACCACCCAACTATTCCAATCCCATTTTCCAGCAGTTGATCCAGAACCTTGTCTGCTCTGTTGTTTCAAGTGCTCATCTTAACACTTCTTAATAGTTGTGAGAGTTCCTGCCTCTACTACCCTTTAAGGCAGCAAGTTCCAGACTCCCACCACCAGAGGCAGTAGAGGCATAAAGGGAGATCTCAGAATGGGAAAGACAAAGAACAAGTGACAGCTGGCCCAGCGGGGGTGGGGAAAGGGGTTTTACACTGGGACAAAAATGTTTACGATTCGGATCTTTGAGGCGGGGCAGTAGGTCAGAAACATCTGCTTGAATTTACAAAGGCTGAGGTTAGGCCTGTCCAGTTGAGGGAGACTTGGGAAGGAGCAGTGGAATTTATAATGGAGAGAGAGAGAATGATCTGGAAATTGGGTCAGGAGTCACTTATAACTTAATTGGGGAGCAAGGAAAGTCCCAAAGCAGGGAAAGAGGCAGTGAGGGAGATGCCAGAGCCAGCCGCAGAGACAAGTGAAGGCAAAATGGCCAGAGACAAGCTAGAGAGAGAGGGAGAAACTGAGCAAGAAAGGAGCAAGGCTTCAGCGGCAGAAATAAAAGAGGACCACGAGGGGAAAGGGGGAAGAGAAATGTTTGGTGGGCAGTTTGATGGTGGATTTAAGCAGAGAATTCCACAAACAGGAAAGGCGGATACTGAGGGTGACGCAACAGCCGGTCAAAGAGCCACAGCAGCAGCTGAACATTTAAGAGGCATCTTGACAGATATATGGATAGGTGGGGAATAGAGGGATACAGGCCGCGTAGTGACAGAAGGTCTTTCGTTTCGAAGAGCGTCATGTGTCAGCACAGGCTTGGTGGGCCGAAGGGCCTGTTCTTGTGCTATACTGTGCTTTGCTCTTACAGAGGGGCGGCACGGTGGCACAGTGGTTGGCACTGCTGACTCACAGCGCCAGGGACCCGGGTTCGATTCCCGGCTTGGGTCACTGTCTGTGTGGAGTTTGCACATTCTCCCCGTGTCTGCGTGGGTTTCCTCCGGGTGCTCCGGTTTCCTCCCACACTCCAAAGGTGTGCGGGTTAGGTTGATTGGCCATGATAAATTGCCCCTTAGTGTCATGGGGGCGATCTAGGATAAATGCATGGGGTTATGGGGATAGGGCCTGGGTGGGATTGTAGTTGGTCGATGGACCAAATGGCCTGCTTCTGCACAGTAGGGATTAGCCTGAGGTTGTGCCCTCTGGTTCTAGTTTTTCCTACTAGTGGAAACATCCTCTCCATGTCCACCCTATCCAGGCCTCGCAGTATCCTGTAAGTTTCAATAAGATCCCCCCTCATCCTTCGTAACTCCAATGAGTGCAGACCCAGAGTCCTCAACCGTTCCTCATACGACAAGCTCTTCATTCCAGAGATCATTCTTGTGAACCTCCTCTGGGCCCTTTCCAAGGCCAGCACATCCTTCCTTAGATACGGGGCCCAAAACTGCTCACAATACTTCAAATGGGGTCTGACCAGAGCCTTACACAGCCTCAGAAGTCCATCCCTGCTCTTCTAGCCCTCTCGATATGAATGCTAACATTGCATTTGCCTTCCTAACTGCTGACTGAACCTGCACATTAATCTTAAGAGAATCTTGAACAAGGACTCCCAAGCCCCTTTGTGTTTTTGATCCTAAGCATTTCCCCATTTAGAAAATAGTCTATACCTCCATTCCTCCTTCCAAAGTGCATAACCTCACACTTTTCCACATTGTATTCCATCTGCCACTTCTTTGCCCACTCTCCTAACCTGTCCAAGTCCCTCTGCAGCCCCCCTGCTTCCTCAATACTACCTGTCCCTCTACATATCTTTGCATCATCTGCAAACTTAGCAACAGTGCCTTCAGTTCCTTCCTCCAAATCGTTAATGTATATTGTGAAAAGTTGTGGTCCCAGCACCGACCCCTGAGGCACACCACTAATCACCGGCTGCCATCCTGAAAAAGACCCCTTTATCCCCACTCTCTGCCTTCTGCCAGTCAGCCAATCCTCTATCCATGCCAGGATCTTACCCTTAACACCATGGGCACTTAACTTATTTAACAGTCTCCTATGCGGCACCTTGTCAAAGGCCTTCTGGAAATCTAAATAAATCACGTCCACTGGTTCTCCTTTATCTAACTTCCTTGTTACCTCCTCAAAGAACTGAGGGGCCGCAATGGGGTGGACGGGAAAGACTAATTTCGGTTCGCCGAGGGGGGGGGGGGGGGGGCTAGGGGGAGGCTACATTGATTTGAAGTAAGTGGTGGTATAATTAAAGGAAAGTTGTGGAGAATTTATTTTAGCACAGAGGGTGCTGAGAATGTGGAACTCGCTTTCTGAAAGAGTTGTGATTCTGTGCTTTTTAGAAATGTTTTTATCGTGTTTCTTTTGAGGGATTTGTTGAAAATTCAGCTGAGTCTACATGGTGCTGATTTCCCTGCCACTGACATCAGACTCGCTGGTCTGTTGTTCCCAGGCTAATCTGTACAACTTTCCTTAAACTTGGGAACTTTTGCATTTCAGTCAAATCATCTTATTTTCCTGCCGTCTTGCTCAGGGTCACTTTAGTGTGAACACGAGAAAAAAATATTTCCCTGAATTAGTCAAAACGCCCAGACCCGAACATACCACTCACCAACCACAGGAAATGGCTGGACTGAGTAAGCTCGGTTGATGATCAGTAATCAGAAACTGACCCAGTGACAGCAAGTTCAGTAACCATGGCAACCCGGTTTAAAGAGATTGGTCAAAGAACCAGCGACACCATATGACCATAAGACATGGGAACAGAATTAGGCCACTCGGCCCATCGAGTCTGCTCCGCCATTCAATCATGGCTGATATTTTTCTCATCCCCATTCTCCTGTCTTTTGCCCATAACCCCTGATCCCCTTATTAATCAAGAACCTATCTATCTCTGTCTTAAAGACACTCAATGACCTGGCCTCCACAGCCTTCTGTGGCAAAGAGTTCCACAGATTCACCACTCTCTGGCTGAAGAAATTCCTCCTCATCTCAGTTTTAAAGAATTGTCCCTTTAGCCTGAGGTTGTGCCCTCTGGTTCTAGTTTTTCCTGCTAGTGGAAACATCCTCTCCATGTCCACTCTATCCAGGCCTCACAGTATCCTGTAAGTTTCAATAAGATCCCCCCTCATCCTTCTAAACTCCGAGTACAGACCCAGAGTCCTCAACCGTTCCTCATACGACAAGCTCTTCTTTCCAGGGATCATTCTTGTGAACCTCCTCTGGACCCTTTCCAAGGCCTTAGATACGGGGCCCAAAACTGCTCACAATACTCCAAATGGGGTCTGACCAGAGCCTTATACAGCCTCAGAAGTACATCCCTGCTCTTGTATTCTAGCCCTCTCGACATGAATGCTAACATTGCATTTGCCTTCCTAACTGCCGACTGAACCTGCACGTTAACCTTAAGAGAATCTTGAACAATGACTCTCAAGTCCCTTTGTGTTTCTGATTTCCTAAGCATTTTCCCATTTAGAAAAGTCTATGCCTCCATTCCTCCTTCCAAAGTGCAGAACCTCACACTTTTCCACATTGTATTCCATCTGCCACTCCTTTGCCCACTCTCCTAACCTGTCCAAGTCCTTCTGCAGCCCCCCTGCTTCCTCAATACTACCTGTCCCTCTACATATCTTTGTATCATCTGCAAACTTAGCAACAGTGCCTTCAGTTCCTTCCTCCAAATCGTTAATGTATATTGTGAAAAGTTGTGGTCCCAGCACCGACCCCTGAGGCACACCACTAGTCACCGGCTGCCATCCTGAAAAAGACCCCTTTATCCCCACCCTAAGTTTCAATAAGGTCCCCCCCCCCATCCTTCTAAACTCCGAGTACAGACCCAGAATCCTCAACCGTTCCTCATCGTCAAGCTCTTCATTCCAGGGATCATTCTTGTGAACCTCCTCTGGATCCTTTCCAAGGCCAGCACATCCTTCCTTAGATATGGGGATCAAAACTGCTCACAATATTCCAAATGGGGTCTGATCACGAGGAAAGATAGCGCGTTGTTGTGATCCAGATGCCACTCCTGAAAGGGCAGTGGAAGCAGAATCAATTGGAACTTCCATAAAGGAACTGGACAACTACTCAAGGGGTAAAGAGCAGGTGGGTGGGATTAATTGGATTAGTCCAGCAAGAAGCTGGCACAAGTACAATGGGCCAAATGGCCAGCTCCATTGCTGTAAGATTCTCTGATTCCCTGTCAACCTGTCTCTCTCATACATCCATTATCACACTTGCCAAATGTCTGTAAAATCTGAGAAAGAACTAGCACTGCAGTAAACCTCTCGTCACAACAGGTCAACACACTATCTCCCTGGCTCTACACTCAACCCTGGAACACCTGGATAACAAGGACACTTGTCAGACTCCTATTTATTGACTACAGGATGATTTCTATGGTGCATTGGTAAAAGTTGGTGAGAGTTGTAGCGGACATGCCAAATTTCCTTCGAAATGATTCCAACAAAACTCATCTCCAAACTCCGTGACCGAGGGCTCCTCCCTTTGCGACTGGATCCTAGACTTCCTAACCCACAGACCGTAATGGTAAGGATAGGTATCAACACCACCTATTCCCGTAACACCACGTATTTACCCTGCTAATCCCTCTGACATTAGGGTCAATTTAGCATGGCCAATCAACCTAACCTGCACATCTCTACACTGGTGCCCCACAATGCTATGTCCTCAACCCCCTACTATACTCCTTACGATGGTGTAGCTAAACTCCACTTTCAAGTTTGCTGACGACACCACCATAGTGGGTCGGATCTCAAACAACGATGAGACGGAGTACAGGAATGAGATAGAGAATCTGGTGAACTGGTGCGGTGACAATAATCTCTCCCTCAATGTCAACAGAATGAAGGAGATTGTCATCGACTTCAGGAAGTGTAAAGGAGAACATGCCCCTGTCTACATCAATGGGGATGAAGTGGAAATGATTGAGAGCTTCAAGTTTTTAGGTGTCCAGATCACCAACAACCTGTCCTGGTCCCCCCATGCCGACACTATAGTTAAGAAAGCCCACCAACGCCTCTACTTTCTCAGAAGACTAAGAAAATTTGGCACGTCAGCTACAACTCTCACCAACTTATACAGATGCATCATAAAAAGCATTCTTTCTGATGTATCACAGCTTGGTCTGGGGCTCCTGCTCTGCCCAAGACCACAAGAAACTACAAAGGGTTGTGAACGAAGCCCAGTCCATCACTCAAACCAGCCTCCCATCCATTGACTCTGTCTACGTTTCCCGCTGCCTCGGAAAAGCAGCCAGCGTAATAAGGACCCCACGCACCCCGGACATTCTCTCTTCCATCAGAAAAAAGATGCAAAAGTCTGAGGTCACGTACCAACTGACTCAAGAACAGCTTCTTCCCTGCTGCCATCAGACTTTTGAATGGACCTACCAAAAAATTAAGCTGATCTTTCTCTACACCCTAGCTATGACTGTAACACTACATTCTGCACTCTCTCCTTTCCTTCTCTCCTATGTACTCTATGAATGGTATGCTTTGTATAGTGCGCAAGAAACAATACTTTTCACTGTATACTAATACATGTGACAATAATAAATCAAATCAAATCAAATCATTCACACTTGCCAGATCTTGACAACTTGGCTCCTCCTCCAAGTGAGTTGGGGCTTGTGTCTGTGACGCCATGTAAGAACTTGGGGTCTCACACCAAACCCCGGGTCTCTCACACACTGAATCCCGGGGTCTCACACACACAAAACCCCGGGTCTCTCACACACTGAATCCTGGGGTCTCACACACACTGAATCCTGGTGTCTTACACACACTGAATCCTGGGGTCTCTCACACACAAAACCCTGGTGTCTCACACACACTGAATCCTGGGGTCTCTCACACACAAAACCCTGGTGTCTCACACACACTGAATCCTGGGGTCTCTCACACACAAAACCCTGGTGTCTCACACACATTAAATCCTGGGGTCTTGCACATACAAAATCCCAGGGTCTCATCCATACAAAACCATCCATATCTTACCCCATCTTTGGGCCAAATTCTGCATCCTTCCCTCATTTCTCAGCCCTCATTCAATCTGCCCTGGCCAATCCTCACTCACCCAATCCTCACTCACCCAATCCATTGTATCCTGCAACAAATCCTGACCCCAGCCACTCCACAAGGTCACTCCTCATCACCCAGCATCGGCTGGTTGGGCAACGCTCTCCCTCTCAGTAAATTCAGTACCAAGATCAGCTCCACATGATTCAGAGAGGAGACACTGAACTCAGTAGATGCCTCATCATAGAAAGGATGATTGCTTCAATAATGACCTAGATCTTTCAATCTCTGGCTTATCGGAGACCAGCGGTTTGGCCCAAGATGTGTTAGTACCCGGCACAAACCCCAAATTGCATTTGAAATGTTATTTTCTCTATTCCTCCCCAGACCCTGTGTGAATTAGAATGGGATAAAGCAGTGGGGCTTCTCTGCATGGAGAGCAAAATTCTAGTCTAATTCTTGGGTTACTGCAGAACTGACACCCTCTACCCCACAACTACCATCCCGAACTCCATTAACTATCCCCACTGACTACCTCCTTCCTGATGATTACCCTACTCACCCCCTCCCCCAACCCAACTAGAATCATAGTATCTCCACAGTGCAGAACGAGGCCATTTGGCCCATTGAGCCCCCAACTACCACAATTCCACCCAGACCCTATTCCCGTAACCCCACGTATTTACCCTGCTAATCCCTCTGACACTAGGGTCAATTTAGCATGGCCAATCAACCTAACCTGCACATCTTTGGACTGTGGGAGGAAACCCACGCAGACATGGGGAGAATGTGCAAACTCCGCACAGACAGTGACCCGAGGCCCGAACTGAACCTGGGTCCCTGGCGCTGCAAGGCAGCAGTGTTAACCACTGTGCCACTCACCAGGACTACCATCCTGACCAGACCTATTCCCTGTTTGACAACCCACTTGCCACCTCACCCAGTTGCTATTCTATCTCCTTATCCACCCTGACACCTCATACTCCCCCCGCACCATACCCACTTAGCTCACCCACTTTACCCACGCACTAACATTCACATTGGACACGTAAGCTCACTATGCAGCAGTTACTCCCTATAAAAAGGGGACCTTGCCTTGTCTTCCCCCGCTGCGACAGTGCTGTGATGGAGCTCGGTGAGGGCTGCTGCACTCTGCATTTCTGGAGAAGCTGAGCTCAGAACTCTCGGAGAGGAAGGCAGAGCAGTCTTGTGGTGTCGAACGGTTCCAGCAGAGTTGCAATGCAGTGGCGATTCTGCTCCCTGGAAAGACCTGGGCCAATGTTTTTTAGGAGACGGATATTCAATCCCATGAGCGTTCCTGCTTCTCACCGCAGAGTCGGACTATCCTGTACGAGCTCTCCTTGTGGGTCAGACAGTGAGATCACTCTACACTGCATGTTGTACTGTGTCATCACCTCCCGTTTCACAGGGTGGCTCATTTCTTGCTGGGAGACAGCGGTACACAAACTAAAGGTTTGCAAACTCTGAGGCTGGGTGGAGACTAAATGTTTTAAAGTTTATTTATTAGTGTCACAAGTAGGCTGACATTAACACTGCAATGAAGTTACTGTGAAAATCCTCTCGTCGCCACACTCCAGCGCCTGTTCGGGTACACTGAGGGAGAATTTAGCCCGGCCAATGCACCTAACCAGCACGTCTTTCGGACCTGGAGGAAACCCACGCAGACACGGGGAGAACATGCAGTCTCCGCACAGTGAGTGACCCAAGCCGGGAATTGAACCGTGGCACTGAGGCAGCAGTGTTAAACCACTGTGCCACCATGTTGCCAACGGGTAGACTAATGGACTTTATAAAAGCAAATTACTGCGGATGCTGGAATCTGAAACCAAAAGGGAAAATGCTGAAAAATCTCAGCAGGTCTGGCAGCATCTGTAAGGAGAGAAAAGAGCTGACGTTTCGAGTCCAGATGACCCTTTGTCGAAGCTTTGACAAAGGATCATCTGGTCTCCAAACATCAGCTCTTTCTCTCCTTACAGATGCTGCCAGACCTGCTGAGATTTTCCAGTGGTTTCTTCTTTGGAGACCAATGGACGTTTTGTTCCATCCAATGAAGACACTTTATTTTTAAAATTCTTTATTAGTGCAATGCAAAAATTGCTGCAAGTCCTTCCTGTTAATGTTTATACAAAACGCGAACACCACACCCTTTATAATCCCATCTTTATTGTCTTTAGACCTATTGGTTCTGTATACAAAGCTAATCTGAGAAATTTGTTATGTACAGAGAATGTGTACATCAGAGCTTTACACATTTTACAATCCGCAGTACCTGAAAAGTGCAAAAAAAAAGGAATCCTTCAACGAACACACTATACATATATATATATAAAAAAAAAAATCAAATATACAAGCAGTGGGGTTAAATTACAGGACAATCTAATAGAAGGTAGGAATCTGTCATCCCCTGGGCACTGCACAAACGAGGCTGGGAATATACGGGTCGATGGAGATTTTTCTTTGAAAATCACAGAATATCGATATACACAATTCACTTACACCAATCAGATTAAAAATCAAGAGATTCCAAAGCACTGAAACATCTCATTTGGCATAAAACATTCTCCAAAATGAATTGTACATGTAAAACCATTCCTGCAGTCAAATACCTAAGCAGTTATTGGGGGAAAAAAAAATCTATAAAAGTCTGAATATTTTCCTCAACTTATTTATATTACCTTAATTAGCTTCTTAATACAATTATACGCTATGATCAAATAATGCCTGCACTGTACGGAAATCCTCATTCCAATTCAAAGTCTACATGAAAGTCCCGGTTAGCTTTGCAGTAATCTAGGTCCTAATGCAATGGTTGCGACAGATCCAAGTTCCTGGTTGTACCAGACTAGCTGAATACAGGTTCGATGGATTGGGATCGGGGGCGTACAGCTGGAGCGAGTGAGTCTTGCACAAGCCCCCGCCCTTGAGAAAGTTGACTGGAGAATTTTGAGATCCTAACACCTGCAGTTGCTGGAGTTTGCAACTGACACACACTTCTTTAGCTAGCTTATCAGGTCCACAAAGCCTCAGCTCACTGACTGGTGAATACTCCACCTGGCCTTGTAGCCTCTGACCCTGCAGGGGGCCATACTATTTGGACTATTTAGTGGCAGAATGTGCTGAATGAACCGTGCATCCTATTCCTAAGCAGAGACCTATCCTTTCCTTGTCAGCACTTTCATAGAATCCTACAGTGCAGAAGGAGGACATTCGGCCCATCGAGTCTGCAATCCCAAACAGGCCCTATCCCCACAACCCCATGCATTTACCCTAGCTAGTCGCTCTGACACTAAGGGGCAATTAGCATAGCCAATCCACCTAACCCCCATATCTTCGGAGTGTGGGAGGAAACCGGAGCACCTGGAGGAAACCCACGCAGACACGGGGAGAATGTGTAAAACAGACAGTGACCCAAAGCCGGAATTGAACCTGGGTCCCTGGCGCTGTGAGGCAGCAGTGCTAACCACTGTGCCACCATGCCACAGTAAGCCTACCCTTTGGAACACTGAGCAACAGAAGAGATTTACCAGGATGTTGCCTGGAAGGGAGGGCATTAGCTATGGGAGGTTGGAAAAACTTGGTTTGTTCTCACTGAAACGATGGAGGTTGAGGGGCGACCTGATGGAAGTCTACAAGATTATGAGGGACATGGACAGAGTGGATAGTCAGAAGCTTTTTCCCAGGGTGGAAGAGTCAATTACTAGGGGGGGGGGTGCGAGGGGCAAGGTTTAAAGGAGATGTACCAGGCAAGTTTTTTTTACACAGAGGGTGGTGGGTGCCTGGAACTCGCTGGCGGGGGAGGTTGTGGAAGTAGATACGATAGTGACTTTTATGGGGCGTCTGGACAAATACATGAATAGGATGGGAATAGAGGGATATGGTCCTCGGAAGGGTAGGGGGTTTCAGTTGAGATAGCAGCATGGTCGGTGCAGACTTGGAGGGCCGAAGGGCCTGTTCCTGTGCTGTAATTCTCTTTGTTCTGTGTTCAAACTCCAGACAACGTCTAAGGCCAGTTTCACCAGCACAGACCAAACAGATACAAAGACTGCAGATACCCCAATTTGGGGTATTCTTAAGAGTCCATTTTCACCTGCACTAAGATAGGGAAATGTCCTGCCTTCTCACAGCAGAGCTGGTCACGCAAAGGGAAATATACAAATGCTTTGATATTTGTTCATTGGTGTCACTCAGTCTCACCGTCCAGCGCACTGAGTTGGCTCCTGCGTCGCTAGGGGGTGAGATTCTGGGATGTTTTCCATGATAACACAAATGCAAGTCATCATTTTAGTGGGAAAAAAACCAAGTTAATTAAAGGCAGTGATGAAATGTTGAGAGTGGGAGGCGGTTTCTATCACTGGTTCAAGTTAACCCTCTTGTTCTTTTGCTGAGCTGAAACATCTTCCTGTCAACTTGTTCAGTAACATCCCTACATTGCCGATACAGATGATGTTGAGACTGTTGGTGCATGGCTATAGAACATAGAATCCCTACGGTACAGAAGGAGGCCATTCGGCCCATCAAGTCTACGCCGACCACAATCCCACCCAGGCCCTATTCCCGTAACCTCACACATTTACCTTAGCTAGTCGCCCTGACACTAGGGTCAATTTAGCATGGCCAATCAACCTAACCCGCACATCTTTGGAGCATGGGAGGAAACCGGAGCACCCGGAGGAAACCCACGCAGACACGGGGAGAACGTGCAGACTCCACACAGACAGCGACCCGAGGCCGGAATCGAACCCGGGTCCCTGGCGCTGTGAGGCAGCAGTGCTAACCACTGTGCCGCCGTGCCGCCTGGATGAACTCTTACACTTCCCTCCCGGGTACATGCCACTTCTGAACGAGGCAGCGGCTGAATCTTACAACAGGGCGGCAGCTCCAGGGGTCGGCTCTGCTGTCTGAAGCTGGATTTAATCCTGAGCAGGAAGAATGGGGTGGCTGAGCAAGCTGCAAAATAACAGAATTGAATCCTCTCTGAACAACCACTTTGTACAAAAGGGAAGCGAGTCTGCCCAACCTGTCCCTCACCGTGAGGGAGCGTGCCAGTTCCTTCTGGTGTTTGATTTTAAAACCACCTCCTTCTCCTTGTGAACCTGCAATGCTCAGAATAAAGTCAGGCGCTTGTGCCCATCACCAAAACAAACAATATATTCTTTGTAGATCACTAGGACATACCTGCCAGCCCGTGCCTATGATTTATACCTTTCTGTTTTATTAGTCAATCCTAAGTAAAGTTTAAAGTTTATTTATTATTGTCACAAGTAGGCTTACATTAACACTGCAATGAAGTTACTGTGAAAATCCCCCAGTCGTCACACTCCGGTGCCTGTTTGGGTACACTGAGGGAGAATTCAGCACGGCCAATGCCCCCTAACCAGCACGTCTTTCAGACTGTGGGAGGAAACCGGAGCACCCGGGGGAAACCCACGCAGACATGGGGAGAACGTGCAGACTCCGCACAGACAGTGACCCAACCGGGAATCGAACTCGGGTTCCTGGTGCTGTGAGGCAGCAGCGCTAACCCACTGTGCCCCAGTGTTGCCCTATTCTACCTCCATCACCCTTCTCAGCCTCTCTCTCGGTTGTGAGCGGTACGTACGGACGCCTTCCACAATCCCGGGTTGCCGGATATCTCGCACTCATCCGAGAATGGCCAGCCGAGATCACCGCAGCTGATGACCCGATAAAATGGCGGATACAGACCCCGTGCCTTGTGGCTGGATGTCTATGCCATAACTATGCAGTGCCATTCACCCCACCCCATACAGTGGGCATGGTCTACACCACAGGTACATCCACCACAGGAGACCCCAAATGTGTAGGTAGTGATGAGGTCCTGAGGTCTATAACTCCCTATTCCAACGCTTCTCTCTCTTTCACTTTCGCTCCATTCAGCAGCCGGTGGGCTAGGAGGAAGAGGACACCCTCCACAATTTATTATTCTATTCCCTGTCCCTTAACAAGAGGTAAGCTAGAGGGCTGCGGGGAGACAAACGTGTTTATAATCCTGCCCTGGGTCCCTGGCGCTAGCAGCTGGGAAAGAGGTTCACACTTCAGGCAAAGTAGTAACTTGCAAAAAAAAAAAATTAAATAAAAATAATTTTGATTCCATAAATTATGTTTACGATATAAAGTGCACACAGAACAGTACGTCTGGGAATAGAGACTAATATTGTGCAATAGTACAGATTAATGAGTGGGTACGTAAAAACAAAAATCATACTGCCATAAAATATTGTGCTTGATTAACGGGGAACAGAGCTAATGATTTATAAAGTTTCGTCCAGCTGAGGAAGCCAGGGAGGGAAATTATTCCGCTGATTTCAAGTGTGCCCGAACGGGATCCGCTGTTTCCCCTGCCTTGAGTTGAAAGCCACTGCACAGAGGAAGAGAACAGAATCACGTCATCTCACGGGGTTTACAAGTGGATGCCAGGCGAACGCAATGGGTCGCTGTCTCGATCTTTCCTCATGGCGGCCAGTGCGTGGTGTCCATTGTCGTCCGGAGAGCGACCCTGATGCGGCGAGCTCGCCAGCACAGGCTAGCCTGGAAGTGATGGTACGCTGCCTGGCTGGGCATAAAGCATGCAGGCATGAAGAGGAGCCAGATTGGAATTGAAACGTTGACTCTTGTCTCTGTCTCCGCGGGCATTGTCAGACCTGCTGAGTTTTTCCAGCACTTCCTGTCTTTACTTCGTTCTTAACTGGTCCTTCTAAATGTTTTAAAATGCCGGAGGGACAAAATTAAACAAAAGAAAATCCACCAGTGCCTTGATCCTCTTGAAGAAAACCAGCAGGAAGGAAGAGAGCGGTCTTCTTCGCACAGACGTGGGGTGGGGGGAGCTCCATGACGATTTAGGAGAGGAATCAGGGTACAGTTTGTCAGAAATGCAATGGGTGCTACATGATCAGAAATGGACGCGCTGATTTGTTGCATAGTCTCATCTGGCCGACATACTTGTGGAGGAAAAGAAGGGGAAAGTCAGAAGCGATCACTAACAGCGGACAGGAAGCCAGGGGATTCTTCTTTCTCCTTTGGTCCTCTGCGCCCATCATTTGAGTTCGCTTTGGGGGTTGTATTCAGTCTCCCCGGACGAGATCTGATTCAGCCGCTTGCTGGAACCCCAGAGTTTCCTGGAAAGCTGCCCTGAGCGCATCTGTCGGTGGAAGGAAGGGAGAGAGGGCAGAACGGAGGGAAAACAGTCAGCAGTTTGAAGAAACCCGGTAAAACTGATTCAGCAAGAGCTACGAATGAGTGCGGGTAGACTCCGGCATCCCTTGTTCAGAGTCAAAGGGCTCCACACAAGGCAAGCCCATGTTATAACTTTGTTTTGAAAGAAACGGTTCATTGCCATTGTGTGGAGGTGACTAAGAGATGCAGTAAAATTCACAGGTTCAGTTTGATTGCGATGCACACCCCGGAAGACTCTAAAGGGCTTTCTTGCTTCTCAATTTTTAAGTCAGCGTCTCAAATGTAAAAATTTGATAAGGTTTAGTATTTAACACCCTCTGTTCAGATTCAGGACATTTCCTTTTGGCTCTTGTTTCCTATGGTTAATAGAAACAGCTGCCATTATTGAGATGGCAACTTGTCAGAGAATCTTCAGACAACATGTTGGGATTAATGAATACTTCTCACCCACAGAGGGTGGCCACAAACACAGCAGCTCTGATGTAAAAGAAAACTGATGCAATTTTTAAAAAATTACTTAAATCCTTTTCTCAAAATAAAACCTATGATATATAATCTTATCTCACTCCTTTTCTCTTCCATTTGGGGATCGACAATTCTGCTGTACACACCCCCCTGGAAACCATGTCCATAAGAGCATAAGAGCAGAATTAGGCCACTCGGCCCATCAACTCTGCTCCGCCATTCAACCATGTCAATGATTGACAAAGAATTGCTCCCAGCTGGGTTTACTCATTTTGGATAATCGCGCGGGTCAACCTCACTACACTCTGAATGATCCACCTTTCACCAAGGGAATGCCACCTTCCCTTCCTCCTCCGGGTTCTTCTCATTAGCTCCCACGGATGCTCTACTGCCTCACTGAGAGGATGCCGCACGATATGACAGGGAGGCTGGAATAAGGGACCACTCTAGTCCCATGTCCCCCCTCCCCATCGCCTATCCCTAGCGCTGAGATCTGCTTTGCTCTTTGCTCGATGTTGGAAACCGGTCGCCCCGTTCCCGGAGTCGGTTGGGTGGCTTTAGGCTGAGCTGCGATACGAAGGGCAACTGGGAGCTCTCCACCGTCTTGTAGATGTAGTTCATGACTGCGGACTTTACCTCGGCTGGCTTTCCCACACCTACAATGATCAGCTTGCCATCCTCCAGTCCCACCAGGACGTGGCTGTTCTCCTTGGTGATGGACACACAGTGAATCGGTAATCGCATTGCCATCGGAGCCACGCCGAGTTTCAGGCTGAAATTAAACATGGTGGAAAGGGTGAGTTATCATCATTAACGAGGAATACAGAAAGACAAACCCCCACCTTCCATGACCTCAGGATGTTCCGAAACACTTCCCAGCCAATTAAGTCACTTCATGGGTGGCACAGTGGTTAGCACTACCGCCTCACAGCGCCAGGGACCTAGGTTCGATTCCGGCCTCGGGTCACTGTCTGTGTGGAGTTTGCACATTCTCCCCGTGTCTCTGTGGGTTTCCACCGGGTGTCTCCGTGGGTTTCCTCCGGATGCTCCGGTTTCCTCCCACAGTCCAAAGATGTAGGGTTAGGTGGGCTAAATTGCCCCTTAGAGCCCAAAGATGTGTAGGTTAGGTGGATTGGCCATGCTAAATTGCCCCTTAGTGCCCAAAGATGTGTAGGTTATGTGGATTGGCCATGCTAAATTGCCCCTTAGAGCCCAAAGATGTGTAGGTTAGGTGGATTGGCCATGCTAAATTGTCCCTTAGTGCCCAAAGATGTGTAGGTTAGGTGGATTGGCCATGCTAAATTGCCCCTTAGAGCCCAAAGATGTGCAGGTTGGGTGGATTGGCCATGCTAAATTGTCCCTTAGTGCCTAAAGATGTGTAGGTTAGGTGGATTGGCCATGCTAAATTGCCCCTTAGTGCCCAAAGATGTGTAGGTTATGTGGATTGGCCATGCTAAATTGCCCCTTAGAGCCCAAAGATGTGTAGGTTAGGTGGATTGGCCATGCTAAATTGTCCCTTAGTGCCCAAAGATGTGTAGGTTAGGTGGATTGGCCATGCTAAATTGCCCCTTAGAGCCCAAAGATGTGCAGGTTGGGTGGATTGGCCATGCTAAATTGTCCCTTAGTGCCTAAAGATGTGTAGGTTAGGTGGATTGGCCATGCTAAATTGCCCCTTAGTGCCCAAAGATGTGTAGGTTATGTGGATTGGCCATGCTAAATTGCCCCTTAGTGCCCAAAGATGTGTAGGTTAAGGGGATTAGCCATGGTAAATTGCCCCTTAGCATCTGAAGATGTGCAGGTTAGGTGGATTGGTCATGGGAAATGCGTGGGATTACAGGGTTAGGGTGGGGGGGTGAGTCTGGGTGAGTTGCTCTGTTGGAGAGTCGGTGCAGATTCGATGGGTCGAATGGTCCCCTTCTGCACTGTAGGGATTTTGATTCAAATGCAGTGGCCAGATCCTACAAACAGCACTGCGATAATGAGGAGGCAAATTGCTGGTTGGAGATTTGTTTAAAGCTAGGCTCAGTGTGTTGACTCTGCAGTCTGTAGGTGGATCGGTAAGGATACATGTGATTCCCCACCTTGATCATTCAAAACCCCTTCAGATGGCAATGAACTGGCTTCTTTCAGGTTTACAGAATGTGTTTAAGATTGTACTTGTGAGACAGCATAATTCCAGTAACAACGTTTTTGTAAAACCCTTTAGAATCTTGTTGAAAGATATCTGTCTGGTTCAGCATTATTAATGGTATTTGAGTAGCAACACTGCGATTAAGATACTGCGATTTGACTAAATGTTTTACAATATGACTCTTGTGAGTGAAGTTAAAAGTTAAAGTAAAGTGTATTTATTATTGTCACAAGTAGGCTTACATTAACACTGCAATGAAGTTACTGTGAAAATTCCTTAGTCGCCACACTCCGGCGCCTGTTCGGGTACACTGAGGGAGAATTTAACACGGCCAATGCACCCTAACCAGCACATCTTTCAGACTGTGGGAGGAAACCGGAGCACCCGGAGGAAACCCACACAGACACGGGGGGAACGTGCAAACTCCACACAGACAGTGACCCAAGCCAGGAATCGACCCCGGGACCCTGGCGCCGTGAGTTAGCAGCGCTAACCACTGTGCCAACAAAGTTACTGCCCCCGGGGTTAAAGGGTAAATATCAGTCTAGGCACTGAAGGGAACAACTCCACTCTTCTTTGAAGTAACAGCCCGGGAGCATTCCTGCCCACCTGAGAGAACGCATGGACCCTCTGACAGTGCTGCACTCACTCAGCGCGGTACAGGAGTACCAATCTAGTTTCTGTGCTCAACTCTTTAGACTGGGTCCTAAACTCTTTTGAGAGGTCAGAGAGTTACTAACTGGACAATGGCTTACACATGAAGACACCACCTCACATCTCAGGGTCATATTTAAAAAATATATATTCTTGGGAGGTTAGTATCACTGGCTAGGCTAGTGTTTACTGCATAATCTTTCAGAAGGTGGTGGGGAGCTGCCTTCTGGAACAACTGCAGCCCCAGTGGTGTAGGTACATCCACAGTGCTGTTAGGATGGCAGTTCCAGGATTTTGACCCAGCGACAGTGAAGGACCAACAGTGTAGTCCCAGTCAGGGTGGCGTGGAAGGGGATTTCCAGGTAATGATGTTCCCATGCATCTGCTGTCCTTGCCATCCTAGACAATAGAGGTTGCAGTGTGGGGGGTGCTGTTCGAGGAGTCTGCAGGAGGTCACAGAGCCCAAGTTACGGATTTCCATCTTGACACTTTATTTAAAAAATACCAGATTTCAAACATAGCATTTGAAGCAAACATAGGGGCTGGGATTCTCCAAACCCTTTCACCCTGCCAGCGAGAATGGAGAGTTTGGCACTCAGCCAAAACTCCAGTTACTGCAACGGGACTGGAGAATCCCAGCCGCGGGGTCAAGGGCTGAGAATCCCAACCCCGGGGACGAAGGCGGAGAATCCCAGCCGCGGGGTCAAGGGCTGAGAATCCCAACCCCGGGGACGAAGGCGGAGAATCCCAGCCGCGGGGGGCGAGGTCGGAGAATCCCGGCTGAACTAAAACATGTCTCAAGGTGCACTGCAAACAGGTGCAATGAACAAAGAGAAATAAGAATAATTTAAAGGTACTATTGAAATGGGGATTGGGGAAAAGTAGATATTAAATGGAACACACGCACACAATCCGACATACACAGGCGCGCACACACACACACACGCACACACACACGCACACGCACGCACACACGCGCACGCACATGCACGCACACGCACGCGCACGCGCACGCACACGCACACACGCACACGCACACGCACACACACACACGCACACACACACACACACACGCACACACACACACACGCACACACACACACACACACAGGGACAAACACGCATACTCACAAACATACACACACACACACCCCCCCCCCCCCACAAGCTCCAGCATTGAATTTCTGAAATTCCTTCAGCCAATCTGGCTATGCTTAACACAAGGCAGATTAAAATCAGATATTCACAAACAGGCTTCTCTCTCTCACAAGTGAAAGGGCTTCTTTCTGTGATAGGTTTTTGTTAATAATGAGTTGAAACTAACAGCGCACCACAGTAAAGTTTGGGGTTGATTTTATTTGACGTTTGCCAATGTTCAAACTTACCTGTACAAATCTCGTATGGACAGGAATCCCTCCATGCTGCCCAGGACGATGTGCTCTCCACTGACACACAGGTCAGTCACTTGCTCTTTTATCGTCTCGCTTGCCAAGTGCTTACCGTTCACAGAGTAGAGATGTAGCGCATTCTTATCCTGCAGAGAAAGAGGGGGAGGAGAAGGGACAGTAGCTCTGAGAGAGATGTAGCCCAGTGCAGTTTAACACATAGTTAATCGGATTACAGTACAGCCAATGTTCCGGTCCAAATTGTAGGAGTTTCTCGGTGGGGAGGAGAGGCAGGGACTGGTAGCATCATTTCTGTGAGGTCTTTAGTACAGTCTACGGGGAGGAACTTCCAGCCCTTACCACTGGCGGGATTTTCCAGTCCCACCGAAGGTGATGACCCGCGGCAGGTTCCTCGGGCAGGATAGGCAAGCCAGGCAAACCGCCGTAGACAACCGGGGGGCTTCCTGGCAACGGCCAATAGTGAGCCGCCTCTACCACTGCAAATCATGGGGGGGAATCCTACCCAAAGTCTCCGGATGATCCCAAACTGCAACCCAGATTCCGAACTAGACTGGGACACTTCATAGAATCCCTACAGTGCAGAAGGAGGCCATTCGGCCCATCGAGTCTGCACCGACCACAATCCCACCCAGGCCCTATCCCCATAACCCCATGCATTTACCCTGCTAATCCCCCTGACACTAAGGGGCAATTTAGCATGGCCAATCCCCCTAACCCACAAATCTTTGGACTGTGGGAGGAAACCGGAGCACCCGGAGGAAACCCACGCAGACACGGGGAGAACATGCAGGCTCTGCACAGACAGTGACCCGAGGCTGGAATCGAACCCGGGTCCCTGGAGCTGTGAGGCAGCAGTGCTAACCACTGTGCCACCCAATCCCAGGGACTCGATCGATTGACCGTACATCAAACTCAAACCAAAGAGTAGCATAGATTGGGGTGTGGGGATAGAAGTGTGAATGGGGGAGGGAGCGCAGACATGAGTAATAATGTAAATAATTAGACAAAACTATCCAGTGATGCAAGTGTGTCGGTGGGAATACATTTATGGGTATCTGTTAAATACAGCTTTTTGCACCGCAGGTCTTGGCTGGGAGTGCGTGAGGCTCAGAGGTTGCAGCTGGAGTGAGTCAGGGGTGCCTACCCTGCTGTTGTGACACACAATTTATTCACATCTAGGATGTTATCCAATTCCCTTCCTTTTCTCCTTTCTGGGCCCGTGGCTGCACTGAGACATTGCCGTGCTGTGGCCCCTCCCACTGCGGTCAGGATGCAGAGGAGGCATACATACAACACACATGTAATACATAACATGTGTCTCTCTGCTTGAAGTGCTGCATCAAGTACGATAGTGTAGTGGGTGCTGAGTGGCGCTCAGCTCCATCATCACCTCTTGCTTTCAGCTTTGACACTGACTAACAATATAACTGCTGTGTAAAGACAGTTCAGTGCCTAAGCATTCCCCCTTCATGTAGCCTCTTTACCAGAAAGCCCTCTGCAGTATCTCCCCATGGAGACTTATATAAACCGAGTACCTTGTGGGCTAAACTACATGAGGTGCAGAGGAGGCCTGGAACCCAAATGCAAGGTAAACAAGCCCACAGAACCAGACCCCAGCTCTGGGCAAAGAGACTCGTGGATGTTGTGGGGCAGCAGAGATCTAAGGGAGTAAACCTCGACAGAAACCCCAGAATGGAGTCCTGTGGCCAAGAGGAGCCGTCTCTCAAGCAGCTTTCAACCAACTCCTGTAGCAGAGCTGGTACAAACTGCTCTGGACAATCCCAGCACTGCTGCCTCAGAGTGCCAGGGACCCGGGTTCAATTCCGGCCTTGGGTGACTCTCTGTATCTGCGTGGGTTTCCTCCGATGCTCCGGTTTCCTCCCACAGTTCAAACATGTGCAGGTTAGGTGGATTGGCCATGCTGAATTTCCCCTTAGTGTCCAAAGATGGTTAGGTTAGGGGATTGGCCATGCTAAATTGCCCCTTAGTGTCCAAAGATGGTTAGGTTAGGGGGATTGGCCATGCTAAATTGCCAATTTAGTGTCCAAAGATGTGCAGGTTAGGTGAATTGGGGGGGGGGCAGGGTTACGGAGATGGGGCAGGATTTGGTGTAGGCTGGATGGGCCAAATGGCCTCCTTCTGCACTGTAGGGATTCTATGAATGCTGAGAGTGGGGTGGGTGGGTGAGGAGGGGTGGGTGGGGGTGGGGTTGGGGGTGGGGTTGGGGGGGGGGTGGGGTTGGGGGGGCGGGGCTGGGGGACTGATGCTTCAGCATCTCAGGGTCTGAGTCCCCCTGCCCAGGCCTGTGCCCTGGAGATTGCGCTCCAGTTTACATTGCCACAGCACGAGAAGCAGCAGTGACTGGTTATTATAACACATGTAAGCTCGTGGGAATCCATTCTGGAAACATCTTTAAATGGATCGCACACTCAAAGAACAAAGAACAAAGAACAATACAGCACAGGAACAGGCCCTTCGGCCCTCCAAGCCCGCGCCGCTCCCCGGTCCAGGATTGAATCCTGAATCCAGGATCCCCGCCCAATTTTCCAGCCTATCTACATCCTAATATCCTATCCACCGAGCTGTCCCTCACAGCTACGATGCTTTGTTCATCACAACCTATTAACTCACCCCCACCCCCCCCATTCCAGACCATGTGATCTCCAGGGAGAGGCGAAAACCCAGAGTGAAAAACCCCAGGGCCAATGTGGGGAAAAAAAAATCTGGGAAATTCCTCTCCGACCCCCTGAGGCGATCGAAACGAGTCCAGGAGATCACACTGGCCCTGATCGGAAAATGCTTCCCAACCCTAGTCATTTCCACTTCCACGAACACCATATGAATTCCCTGCCCCCGAGACAGGTTCCCAACTATCCGCAGTCTCGCTCTGTACTGGCACCAGCAAGATGATCATAGAATGAAGCCTTGAAACGAGAAACCAGGAACAATTAGCCCGCGCCGCTCCCTGGTCCAAACTAGACCACTCTTTTGTATCCCTCCATTCCCACTCCGTTCATATAGCTGTCTAGACAAGTCTTAACTCCTACCACTGTACTGAATGATTTGCGTTTCGGGAAGTTTAGGCTTAAGGCCACATCGCAGCATACCCAGAGAGAAGGCCAAAGGGCCGGTACCTTGAAGTTGGATTTTCCCTCGATCACAGTGTTGACAATGATGTGTCCCTCCCACGACACAGACAGGTTGGGAATAAGGAGAGGGAGCGAGCTCTCACACGGTGGCTGCAGCGTCCTCATGTACTGACCCCATCGGATGGTATGAATGATCACCGTTCCATCCTGGAGGAGACACACAAAGGGAATCTTTACAGAGGCCTGCAGCAGCTAGTAAATATACAGCAAATCCCCACTTTACACAGCCTCCCTTTTAAGTTGTTTTGTTTTAAAGTTGTTTTTGGTTTGAGTCTGATTTCCTGATTTAAGCTGTGATTTCAGCTTTAGAGTTACTGTCATTGGTATCAATTGCTGTCCATTTTCCATACCTGCACGTGACTGCGGACCATTGTTATTGCGTGTTGCTCCCTTCAGGTTACGTCGGGAGCTGCGACCTGATCGTGTTGTTAAGGAGGTTGTTTGTACTGTATCCTAAGGAAGCATCGATTTTTAACAAAAATCCCACAGCATCCAAAACCGGGAGAAGATTGGATATAAAGGAATTTCGTAGAAACCAGAAGCAGGAGGAGGCCATTCGGCCCTTCCAGCCAACTCCACCATTCATTATGATCTGATCATCGAATTCAATATCCTGACGACCCCCCCCCCCCCTCCCTCTCCCCCCCATATCCCTTTCACCCCAAGAGCTATATCTAGTTCCTTCTTGAAATCACACAACATTTTGGCCTCAACTACTTTCTGTGGGAGTGAATTCCACACATTCACCACCCTCTGGGTGAAGAAATTTCTCCTCACCTCAGTTCTAAAAGATTTTCCCCTTATCCTCAAACTATGACCCCCTAGTTCTGGACTCCCCCCACCATCGAGTTTAATGAGGAGAAGTGTGAGGTAATTCACTTTGGTAGGAATAACAGATGTGTTGAGTATAGGGCTAACGGGAGGACTTTGAATAGTGTGGAGGAGCAGAGGGATCTAGGTGTATGTGTGCATAGATCCCTGAAAGTTGGGAATCAAGTAGATAAGGTTGTTAAGAAGGCATATGGTGTCTTGGCGTTTATTGGTAGGGGGATTGAATTTAGGAGTCGTAGCGTTATGTTGCAACTGTACACAACTCTGGTGCGGCCGCACTTGGAGTACTGTGTGCAGTTCTGGTCCCCACATTACAGGAAGGATGTGGAGGCTTTGGAGAGGGTGCAGAGGAGGTTTACCAGGATGTTGCCTGGTATGGAGGGGAGATCCTATGAGGAGAGGCTGAGGGATTTGGGATTGTTTTCGCTGGAAAGGCGGCGGCTAAGAGGGGATCTTATTGAAACATATAAGATGATTAGAGGTTTAGATAGGGTGGATAGTGATAGCCTTTTTCCTCTGATGGAGAAATCCAGCACGAGGGGGCATGGCTTTAAATTGAGGGGGGGTAGTTATAGAACCGATGTCAGGGGTAGGTTCTTTACCCAGAGGGTGGTGAGGGATTGGAATGCCCTGCCAGCATCAGTAGTAAATGCGCCTAGTTTGGGGGCGTTTAAGAGATCCGTAGATAGGTTCATGGACGAAAAGAAATTGGTTTAGGTTGGAGGGTCACAGTTTTTTTTTTAACTGGTCGGTGCAACATCGTGGGCCGAAGGGCCTGTTCTGCGCTGTAATGTTCTATGTTCTATGTTCTATGTTCTATCGGGAACATTCTTTCTGAATCTACCCTGTCTAACCCTGTTAGAATTTTATACGATTCTATGAGATCCCCTCTCACTTTTCTAAACTCCAGTGAATGTATTCCTAACCGACTTAGTCTCTCCTCAGGAGTGCTTCCCATGGGTGAGACTTTAAATTCCTTTCAAACAGGAACCAGAAATAGCTAGTTATTGCCTCTTGTGGCAAGGAAAGCCATTAACAATGAGATTGGATCTTTGAAAACTTCGAGGTTGGTGAGTATTATTCAATTTTATCCAGATGGAGAAGGTTGTCAAGAAGGCATACGGCATGCTTGCCTTCATCGGCTGGGGCACTGAGTTTAAAAATTGGCAAGTCATGTTGCAGCTTTATAGAACCTTAGTTAGGCCGCACTTGGAATATAGTGTTCAATTCTGGTCGCCACACTACCAGAAGGATGTGGAGGCTTTGGAGAGGATATAGGAAAGATTTACCAGGACATTGCCTGTTATGGAGGACATTAACAATGAGGAGAGGTTGGAGAGGTTGGATAAACTCGAACGATGGAGGTTGCGAGGTGACCTGATAGAAGCCTACAAGATTATGAAGGGCATGGACAGAGTGGATCGTCAGAAGCTTTTTCCCAGGGTGGAAGAGTCAATTAAGAGGGGGCATAGGTTTAAGGTGCGAGGGGCAAGGTTTAAAGGAGATGTACAAGGCAGGTTTTTTTTACAGAGGGTGGTGGGTGCCTGGAACTCGCTGCCGAGGGAGGTAGTGGAAGCAGATACAATAGTGACTTTTAAGGGGCGTCTGGACAAATACATGAATAGGATGGGAATGGAGAGGTATGGTCCCCGGATGAGTAGGGGATTTTAGTTCAATCGGGCAGTAGGGTAGGGTTGGAGGGCCAAAGGGCCTGTTCCTGTGCTGTAATTTTCTTTGTTCTTTTGTATACAGGACTTGTGTGATATTTAGGGACCTATTTTATTTTTGGAAATGATTACAGCTAGGAATGCACATTGCTGCATTCTGGTATGTATGGTACAGCATTTCAATTTGTACATGAGTTATTCTGGATGAGAAATGCCTGATGGAATCTAACTCCAGTTTTAACATTGGTTCCTATGGGAAACTATGATTCACACAAAGTTGTTTCGCTTAAAGTTGGCGCAGGGCCATCCAGACTCCAAATGTTGGCTCTATTCTCTCTGACGAAGGAGCAGCGCTCCGAAAGCTAATGGCTTTTGCTACCAAATAAACCTGTTGGACTTTAACCTGGTGTTGTTAAAACTCTTACTCTATTCTCTCTCCACAGATGCTGTCAGACCTGCTGAGATTTTCCAGCGTTTTCAGCCACTATTACCTGCAGGACACTCCTAAATCTTACCTTGGAGCCTGAGACAGCCATATCCAGCTCTGTACTGATGGCTACACTCGTTATTTCCTCGGAGTGCCCATATAAAATCTGTATCGGTTTCAGCGCCAGGCCAACAGCTATTCCTCCCTGAATCAAGAGAGGTTGAAGAAACATTATTGAAGAATTATCAGTCTGGAGATATGCAGGAACAAATGAGCTGCCATCATGAAAAGTTGCTGCGTCTCAGTGTTCTGGCTGACTTACAAATTCATAGATTGTGGCCAAATATAAACAGATATGGGTAGTCGAACTTTCAGACAATCATAGAATCTGGAAGGAGGCCATTCAGCCCATCGAGTCTACACCAACAATAATTCCACCCAGGCCTATATGCAACCCCACATATTTACCCCGCTAATCCCTCCAGCCTGTGCATTCCGGGACACTAAGGGGCAATTTATCATGGCCAACGCACCTAACCCGCACATCTTTGGACTGTGAGAGGAAACCGGAGCACCCGGAGGAAACCCACGCAGACACGGGGAGAATGTGCAAACTCCACACAGTCACCCGAGGCCGGAATCGAACCCAGGTCCCTGGAGCTGTGAGGCAGCAGTGCTAACCACTGTGCCACTGTACTGCCATAAACGATCGAGATACCATATGGTTATTGCCCTTGTACATACACAGGAGATGGGTATTGTTTAATTCAGTACAAACTATATAAATAGGGGACAGATGGGACACTGGGCAAGGGAGGAGTGTTGAGACTGGGCAAAGTGGATAAACTTTCTCGGTAAAGCCTTGGTTCTGACTTCACTAACCGGTTTGGATTCTATTCAGAGCCCTAACCACGCTGCACTGCTGAATATTCACCGGAAACGAGGCTGTGAATACAGACCTGCTGCAAAATTTGCCAGATCATGCATGTTGTGTCACGCGAGCCTGATATCAAGTGGATCCCACAGTAATCGGTTGCCAAGCAGGTCACAATGTCTGAAACAGAAGCAGAAAAGGGAGTGAATAAAATCCAAAATTCCAAACGACGAGTGGCACGGACCTTTCCGGAACTGCGGGAAGATTTGTCTTCAATGGATTTCAGCCTGCCCGCCACAGAATCATAGAATACCCACAGACGGAGGCTATTCCGCCCATCGAGCCTGCGCTGACAACATCCCACCCAGGCCCTATCCCCATAGCCCCATGTATTTACCCCACTAATCCCCCTCACACTAAGGAGCAATTTAGCACGGCCAATCCACCTAACCTGTACATCTTTGGATACTAAGGGACAATTTAGCATGGCCAATCCACCTAACCTACACATCTTTGGATACTAAGGGACAATTTAGCATAGCCAATCCACCTAACCTGTACATCTTTGAACTGTGGGAGGAAACCGGAGCACCCGGAGGAAACCCACGCAAATGTGGGGAGAATGTGCAAACTCCACACAGAATCGCCCGAGGCTGGAATTGAACCCGGGTCCCTGGCGCTATGAGACAGCGGTGCTAACCACTGTGCCACAGTGTCTCGTTGCCATCGATAGCTGTCACTGGCATATTGCCTCTGATGGTTCACATGGTGAATTAGAGGGTCCGGGGCCTTATAGTAACAGGATAGCTGTATATAATACCAGCACTAGTCTCAGGCAAAATGGAGGCAATTGCATGATTAGCCATCAAACTTGCCTCAAGACAGTACTGCCTGCAAATGACTAAGATTGACTCTGCGTGATATCTACCATTATGCTGGAAAAATAACCCATCAGCCAGTCTGAAAGTTAGACTACCCACATCCCATGAAAGAACACATTAAAAAATAATTACGGGCACTTTCCCAGCTTCTCAGTATTGAAGACCTTCATCAGCTTCACTCGATGCTGTGAATCATCCTATCAAACATCCAGAGGTGATGGCCCAGTGATATTTTTGCTAGACTATTAATCCAGAAACTCTGCTAATCCCGCCACGGCAGATGGTGGATTTAAAATTCAATAAAAAATATCTGGAATTAAGAATCTACTGATGACCATGAAACCATTGTCGATTGTCGGAAAAACCCATCTGGTTCACTGATATCCTTTAGGGAAGGAAATCTGCCGTCCTTACCCAGTCTGGCCTGGGTGGCACAGTGGTTAGCGCTGCTGCCTCACAGCACCAGGGACCCGGGTTCGATTCCGGTCTTGGGTCACTGTCTGTGCGGAGTTTGCACATTCTCCCCGTGTCTGCGTGGGTTTCCTCCGGGTGCTCTGGTTTCCTCCCACACTCCAAAGATGTGCGGGTTAGCTTGATTGGCCATGTTAAATTATCCCTTAGTGTCAGGGGGATTAGCAGGGTAAATATGTGGGGTTATGGGAATAGGGCCTGGGTGGGATTGCTGTCGGTACAGACTCGATGGGCCAAATGGCCTCCTTCTGCACTGTAGGAATTGTATGTACGATTGTTTAAAATTTAAGTTCAAAGTTTTTAAAGTTTAAAATTTATTTGTGTCATAAGTAGGCTTACATTAACACTGCAATGAAGTTACTGTGAAAATTCCCTAGCCGCCACACTCCGGTGCCTGTTCGGGTACACTGAGGGAGAATTTAGCACCTAACCAGCACGTTTTTCGGACTGTGGGAGGAAACCGGAGCACCTGGAGGAAACCCACGCAGACACGGGGAGAAGGTGCAAACTCCGCACAGACAGTGACCCAAGCCGGGAATCGAACCAAAGTCCCTGGAGCAGTGAGGCAGCAGCGCTAACCACTGTGCCACCATGCTACCGTTGATAATACATGTGATTGCACATATCACTCCAGAGCCACAGCAATGTGGTTGATTCTGAACTGCACTCCAAGGACAACTAGGGATGGGCAATAAATGCTGGTTAGCCAGCGACGCCCATGTCCCGTGAATGAATAAAAAAGAATGACAAAATGTAGAGAGTGGGGGAGAATGGAATGGAGTCACCCCAGCTGTGGGAGTATTGATTCTTGGTTATCCCCTGTGCTGATGCCACTTACCCATGTGCCGGATGTGTTGCCCAGTAAGCTTGCCCTTTGCAATGGAGGTCACCCGAATGCTGTTATCCCAATGCCCTGCACTGAACAGCAGTTTTCCGTCGTGCGACACTACAAACAGTTTTGTGTTGACTTCCAGCCCCGGGGTGAAGGGGCCATTGACGCAACGCTGCGTTCTGTAAAAGTAACAAACCGGTAAGAATCGGGTGAACTAACGGCAGCTCCACAGGCCCTCCCGGTCTACCCGCTTCGGCTGCTGAAACCAATACCATTCAGAGCAAACAGGATGCGTTTACACAGAATTGCATGGTGACTACAACAAACGGGCTGTTCGGCCCATTCAGTCCCTGTCAGCGTTCAGCCCCCGTACAGTATTGAGGTCACGTACCAACCGACTCAAGAACAGCTTCTTCTCTTCTGCTGCCAGACTTGTGAATGAACCTACCTCGCACTAAGTTGATCTTTCTCTACACTCTAGCTATGACTGTAACACTACATTCGGCACTCTCACGTTTCCTTCTCTATGAACAGTATGCTTTGTCTGTATATAGCGTGCAAGAAACAATACTTTTCACTGTATGCTAATACATGTGACAATAATAAATCAAATCAAATCAAATCAAAGGTTAAAATAAGGCAAAGTCGCCATGGTCCCAGGTGACCATAGGCTGCTTTCCCCCACAAAGTAAGAAGTCTCACAACAACAGGTTAAAGTCCAACAGGTATATTTGGATTCACGAGCTTCGGAGCGCTACTCCTTCATCAGGTGAGTGTTAGTTCCAGCAACCACTCACCTGATGAAGGGGCAGTGCTCCGAAAGCTCGTGATTCCAAATAAACCTGTTGGACTTTAACCTGGGTGTTGTGAAACTTCTTACTGTGCCCACCCCAGTCCAACGCCGGCATCTCCACATCATGGCTTCCCCCTCAAAGGGGAGAGACTGGTGGTGATTTAACCCGAGAATCAGTGTACCTCAGGCAAGGTTGAGAAGGCGGGACCTTCATGTATTACCTCAGCCGGTACGGGAATTGAACCTGCGCTGCTGAAATCTCTCCACATCTAGAGACTAACCAGCCATCCAGCCAACTGAGCTAAACTGACCAAGCAGCAATCCCAATACCATTAAATTCACCCTCCCTCAATGTTTCATCATCTTAAACACCTTCATCAAATCTCCTCTTCTATTCGAATGAATAAACAGCTCGAGATTCCAAGCCTCAGTTGATCTATACCCTCAATTGTCTCACTTTCTTCCCCATAGTGAGCAGCAAATAAATGTGGTCCCACTAACAAACCAAGCATGCTGGTACGTTGGGTGTCAATCAAGGCGGGTGTTGAAGATGTGAGGAAAGAAGTCTAGAACAGAAATCTCCGAATTGGCAGGTGGGAATGGTGACATTGTTAAGGTTCATACATCAGAGTGTTCCATGATTCTGCTGTAAAAGATTATGTGATCCCTCCAGGACAAAGCGGTAACTGAAAATGGACGGATAGAGTTGGGGAGCCACACTTCGGGCAGGATTTTCCAGCCACGCTCGCTCCAAGATGGGAAAATCCCACCCAAGGTCAATGGACATTTGCATGGTCTGTGTCCCGCCTGCTATGATTCCCGTGGCGGGTGGGACGGGAAAATTCCACCCTTTGTGTTGATGGGATCCAGGACTGGCTCACAGGCCTTGCCTTGGGCGGCATGGTAGCACAGTGGTTAGCACTGGTGGTGACACAGTACAACATGCAGTGTAGAGTGATCTCACTGTCTGACCCACAAGGAGAGCTCGTACAGGATAGTCCGACTCTGCGGTGAGAAGCAGGAACGCTCATGGGATTGAATATCCGTCTCCTGAAAAACATTGGTCCGGGTCTTTCCAGGGAGCAGAATCGCCACTGCATTGCAACTCTGCTGGAACCGTTCCAACACCACAAGACTGCTCTGCCTTCCTCTCCGAGAGTTCTGAGCTCAGCTTCTCCAGAAATGCAGAGTGCAGCAGCCCTCACGGAGCTCCATCACAGCACTGTCGCAGCGGGGGAAGACAAGGCAAGGTCCCCTTTTTATAGGGACTCACTGCTGCATAGTGAGCTTACGTGTCCAGTGTGAATGTTAGGGAGTGGGTAAAGTGGATGGGATAAGTGGGTATAGTGGTGCCGGGGGGGTGGGGGGGGGGGACCCGGGTTCAATTCTGGCCTTGGGTCACTGTCTGTGTGGAGTTTGCACATTCTCCCCGTGTCTGCGTGGGTTTCCTCCGGGTGCTCTTGTTTCCTCACACACTCCAAAGATGTACAGGTTCGGTTGATTAGCCATAGTAAATTGCCCTTAGTGTCAGGGGGATTGGCAGGGTAAATGTGTGGGGTTGTGGGGATAGGGCCTGGGTGTGATTGTGGTCGGTGCAGACCCGATGGGTCACCGTCTGTGTGGAGTTTGCACATTCTCCCCGTGTCTGCGTGGGTTTCCTCCGGGTGCTCCGGTGTCCTCCCACACTCCAAAGATGTGCGGATTAGGTTGATTGGCCATGCTAAATTGACCCTAGTGTCAGGGTATTAGGAGGGTAAATATGTGGGGTTACGGGAATAGGGCCTGGGTGGGTTTGTGGTTGGTGAATGGCTTCCTTCTGCACTGTATGGATTCTGTGGTTCTATAAAGTCCACCATTCCATCAGCCTTCTTCATCATTTCCTCCATCGCTCTTGGAACTTTTAACCATTTGCGTAACGGGACCCCTTGACTCTTTGGACCACCACTGCTTCTAACTTTCACCATTTAGAATGCACCCCCCTTTGAGGTCCAAAATGAGTGACCTCACATTTACCTACATTGAAATCCATTTGCCACAGTTTTGCCAATTCACTTAGTCTTCACAATATCTCTTTGTAACTCTGTGCTTCTATCCAACACAGCTTGCAATGCTACCTATCTTTACGTCATCGCCAAAGGTACCAGGTTCTCTATCCCAACATCTAAATGGTTAACAAACATGGAGAGTAGTTGATAGTACAGCACAGATCTTTGTCGGGCACCCACTATTCATGTTCTCACTATCCCTACTCTCTCTCCTGCACTAATATAACCTGATAGTTGTTTGGTAGCACAGAGTTTAGGAAAAAAAGACATGCTGTTGAAACTTTTCACCTCGTACTCATCAGGACAGATTCACAATAATTGTGCCAATGGGTAAAATTGTTGTTCTCTTTACAACTGCTGTTCTGCGTTTTTGACCTGATAAGTCCAAGATGAAAAACCTCAACAGCACGTCTCTCTTTTTTCGGCAATACAAAAATATATTAGCTACAGACGCGTGCCCGCAAACCCAATGCGGGTGAGATTGGCATTCAGCTGCCAGAGTTGACGGGTCACGCTCGGTGAGAATTACTTACTTTGAATTAGTTACTGTCGGGTCCCGGGAGAATGTGAAATAGTTGGAAATGTTTTTATCGTAAGGCAGCCATCCATGCGTTCCCATCAGGCAATTCTGACTCAGAGTCACCTGTGGAGTCAAGGTACAGGCACTGAGATACAGAGTGGGGAAACCTACACTGTACCCTCTCGTAAATAAACACAAACCCGGCACTGAGATACAGAGTGGGGAAACCGAGGCTACACCGCCCCCGTAAATACACACAAAACTGGCACTGAGACATATCCAGTAAAACCGGTCCGATGCCACGCTAATCTTTACAAAGAAACACACCCAAAAGGGCATGTGGTTAATCTTGTTTCGGTATCTATTTCAACACTCCTATTAAACATTATTTACCAGTGCACAGCGAAGAATCATAGACTTAATATCCTTTGCAAAGAAATACCAAACGCTGATGTTGAGGATAGAAATGCCACAACCATTGTAAGTTGCACCTTGGACATTTGCTGCTTCAGTGACACAGTATTGTTCCACCTGCATTGTATATGTTTAAACATTCTCCAGGAGGTAGGTAATTGCTGCCGGGGGGGGTCCCGGCGACTCTCTAATCAATTCTAATCTTACAATGGTGTAATTTTTCGACACATGGTTGATGTGAGCTGCACTGTTAGCATGTCTCGATAAGGTACCAGGCGTGCTGTTGCAATGATTTACCACTGGTGAACATGCCGTGTGAGTTGGAGAAATTGTGTTCCAGTTTCCAATTAACCTTCTGTGAGTGTGTGCACGCTCAAGGTGACAGTTTTGGGATTTTTAACACTTGGGTTTGTTGCTTTACCTTTCGAATATCTAAATGAACACAAGCGGTCACGACCAGAGAAGCCTTACTCTGTGCACCAACTACTGGGATGCATAGTGCAGCTATGTAATTTGCTTTGAAACATAGAAGATAGGAGCAGGAGGAGGCCATTCGGCCCTTCGAGTCTGCTCCACCATTCATCACGATCATGGCTGATCATCCAACTCAATAGCCTAATCCTGCTTTCTCCCCATAACCTTTGATCCCATTCGCCCCAAGTGCTATATCCAGCCGCCTCTTGAATACATTCAATGTTTTGGCATCAACTACTTCCTGTGATAATGAATTCCACAGGCTCACCACTCTTTGGGTGAAGAAATGTCACCTCATCTCCGTCCTGAATGGTCTACCCTGAATCCTCCAGTCTGTGACCCCTGGTTCTGGACTCCCCCACCATCGGGAACATCCTCCCTGCATCTACCCTGTCTAGTCCTGTTAGAATTTTATAAGTCTCCATGAGGGACTCTATAAACTGACTGACGTACACTCTAACCCAACTGAGCCCCCAGATAAGAATCAAAAGATTTAATTTACAAAGGGCAGGTTAAAAAACAATATACTAAGCCAGTGGTTCTCAACCGCTGTGCCGTAGAACACCGGTGTGCCATGAGGAGGGTGTAAGTGTGACTCCCGCGCATGGGCCCTTGCATCAAGCCATCTGACAAGCCCCAACAATCACCGCAGGATCCCCTCAACCGGGACACAGTCACGCTGGTTATTTCTCGCCAGGCGCAAAAACCTCTCTCCAAAGGAGTCTCTGAAAGCTGGAAGGGAGTGACGATGGCTGTAGTTTGCGTTGTGAGGCTGCGTTGTTTTGTTCAGGTGTTAGTTTTGTCCCCACCCCGCGGGGGGGGGGGTTTAGAGAATGGCCGGTGCGGGGGTTGATGGGACCAGCCGAGGTTGTTGCCATGGAGATGGCCCCGAGGGGTGCTTGTGCAGCGGTCGATCCTGCAGTGGCGGGGCGGGGGGGGAAGGGGTTACTCTTCATCTCTTCCCCTGCATCCCAAGCCAGGTCGGAACCCATTACAGTTTCACATACCCCACGCACAACCCCCTCTCCCCCCCACTACTATCTCAGAATCACTCTTCCCTTCAGCTGTTGAAGAGATGTCACGGTGATGTGGGTCAGGAACGTCATATGCCACATATCACGCCAAACTTGTTCCACTCACATTGCTCCATCCGTGGTAGCAGCAGGTGACGTGTGGGTGGCACTGAAGGTATTATAAAGGTATTTATAAATGTTGGTTGCTTGTTTGAGTGCAGTCTCCTTTGGACATTCAGCACGGCTTGTAACATCTCAAAGCTTTTAAACCAGAAGAGAATTGAGGTGCAATCTTGGGGTTTAATATTAACCACAAACACGATAGGTTTGGGAGATTATTTGGCCCAATTATAGATCAATCAAAAAGAACTTCAAATCCCACTGCAGCAATCAATTGTCCATCATTAATTCCATTACACTTCCACTATTCCGATCACCGGGCAAAGTGTTTTTCTCCAGATATTAGAGCTAAATGTGTCTTGTGCCATTGAACCCATTGCCTCACTTGCACATTTTAGTTGCAGTCAGGTTCTTGATATGTTTAAAGTTTATTTATTAGTCACAAGTAGGCTTACATTAACACCGCAATGAAGTTACTGTGAAAATCCCCTAGCTGCCACACTCCCTGTTCAAGTACACTGAGGGAGAATTTAGCACGGCCAATGCACCTTAACCAGCACGTCTTTCAGACTGTGGGAGGAAACCGGAGGAATCCCACGCAGACACAGGGAGAACGTGCAGACTCCACATAGGAATCGAACCCAGGTCCCTGGCGCTATGAAGCAACAGTTTGTTAACCACTATGCCACCGTGGCGCCAAAGGGTAGACCAATGGACTTTTTGTCCCTACAATGAAGACATTGCTAACCACTATGCCACCATGCCGCCCATTCTCTATACATAACCCAACGAGTAGCCAAAGAGCCCGGGTTTCCCCAGTCTGTCTCACAGCTCCGTCCGAGGGTATGCAGGATGCATTCTCCCCCTCCCCGTCATCCCAACACACTGGGTTATTTCGCTTCAATCCAGATCGAGTCCTTAAATTGTGAGATTGTGCTTCTTGAGGGTGGCAATGAAAGACTTACCAGGGTATCCGGGCTTCCCTGTGTCATGAAGGAGCGAGCCTGGCTTTTGGGCACCACAGCTTTGACGATGGGAATGGTGTCACTGATTCCCTTCAGACAAACAGACAAAAGGCAGTGAAAGTCCATCCAAGCCACTGTTTCCTCAGAGAATTCATTAACGCGCGATCTCCCTCGTAAGAAAATGCACTCGGACAAACAAAACTGGGGCGGGGTGGGGGGGGGGCATCGAAAATCATAACCAGGAGTTACGCGGGCCTTAATTATCTTTCAAATTCTGAATGCATTCACATGAAACACCTCTGTCAGCTTTAACATACAGTGCAGGAGGCCATTCGGCCCATCGAGTCTGTACCGACCACAATCCCACCCAGACCCTATTCCCACAACCCCACCTGCTAATCCCCATGATACCAGGGGCAATTTAGCACGGCTAATCCACCTCACCCGCATATCTCTGGACTGTGGGAGGAAACCAGAGCCCCCGGAGGAAACCCACGCAGACACGGGGAGAATGTGCAAACTCCACACAGACAGTGACCCAAGGCCAGAATTGAACCCGAGTCCCTGGCGCTGTGAGGCAGCGGCGCTAACCACTGTGCCACCAAGTCGCTTTGTTAATGGATTCACTGAGGAAGGTCTCTGTAGAAGTGACAGAGGCGCTCGACATAAGTGGGTTCAACATGATGAAGTATGGTTTCTAGGCTCACATCTCATCTCCAATTCACAGAGAATTCAACAAATGATACATTCAAATGATAGAAAATTCTGAAACAGCAGCCCGTAAAAAGGGTCTATTTTTTGTCAGTGTGAATATGTGCGTGCTTTGACGCATCACTAACCAGACCAAAGTTCAAAGACATTAAATAAACCAATCAAAATAAGCCATACAGATACCACCAGCTGACAAACGGTAAAACCGCCAACATTTACCTCCACAAAGAAGGACTTTAGCTCAGTCAGGTGCTGGAAGATATTCAGTGGGCAGTTGTCCATCTTAGCCTGTCGTTTCAAAGCTTCTTCAGCCGCCAGCCTGGGCGGATGCGGCTCCTGTGGTGAGACAAGAAAGATAAGTGAACTGGAGGCGTTGACAGTAATTGTGGTTCTGGCCACAGCTCAAAACTTGCTGCCAGGGGCAAAGCTTGCTTTAGATTACCCGTCACCCTCCAGCAAAGGATCTATCAATGAACTCCCTTGTATTCCTTGTCTATATAGATAGGGTGGATAGTCAGAGGGTGGCATAGATAGGGTGGATAGTCAGAGGGTGGCATAGATAGGGTGGATAGTCAGAGGGTGCCATAGATAGGGTGGATAGTCAGAGGGTGGCATAGATAGGGTGGATAGTCAGAGGGTGGCATAGATGGGAAGGATAGTCAGAGGGTGGCATAGATAGGGTGGATAGTCAGAGGGTGCCATAGATAGGGTGGATAGTCAGAGGGTGCCATAGATAGGGTGGATAGTCAGAGGGTGGCATAGATAGGGTGGAGAGTCAGAGAGTGGCATAGATAGGATGGAGAGTCAGAGGGTGGCATAGATAGGGTGGAGAGTCAGAGAGTGGCATAGATAGGGTGGATAGTCAGAGGGTGGCATAGATAGGGTGGATAGTCAGAGGGTGCCATAGATAGGGTGGATAGTCAGAGGGTGGCATAGATAGGGTGGAGAGTCAGAGAGTGGCATAGATAGGATGGAGAGTCAGAGGGTGGCATAGATAGGGTGGAGAGTCAGAGAGTGGCATAGATAGGATAGAGAGTCAGAGGGTGCCATAGATAGGGTGGATAGTCAGAGGGTGGCATAGATAGGGTGGAGAGTCAGAGAGTGGCATAGATAGGATGGAGAGTCAGAGGGTGGCATAGATAGGGTGGATGGATAGTCAGAGGCCTTTTCCCAGGGTGGAAGGGTTAACTACAAGGGGGCACAGGTTTAAGGTGAGAGGGGATAAATTAGGGGAGAGGTGTGGGGGGGAAGTTTCTCACACAGTGGGTGGTGGGTGCCTGGAACTCGCTGCCAGTGGAGGTTGTGGAAGCAGACACGTTAGCAACATTCAAGGCGTATCTTCATTGACACATGAACGGGGGGCGACCAGGGGGATAGGAATCGCGTATGGGCATAGGCTGAAGGGCCTGTTCCTGTGCTGTATTCTTTGTTTTAAATGCTGCCTCAATGACATGCCTCAGGTTCCAACACTAGAACTAGGGCACACAGTTTAAAAATAAAGGTTCTTCAGTTTAAGACTGAGATTAGGAGAATTTTTTTCTCTCAGAGAATCGTTAGTCTGTGGAATTCTCTCTCCCAGAAAGCAGTGGGGGAGGGAATTCATTCCAGGCTGAGTTAGATAGATTTTTTGATTGACAAAGGAGTCGCGTGTTTAATGGTGGAAAGGGGGAGACGAGGGGACCAGCAGCCTCGGTGCATCCTCTGCTTCCCACCTGATGTGAAGCTCAGTTTCCAATACTGAACGTTCCTCCATAACATTACCTGGCTCTGCCTTACCCTGTCTCCGCTCCACTTGCTGAAACCCCTATCCACACACTTTTATTACCCTGGAACTCGACTATTCCCATACGTACCTGGCCAGTCTCCCATCCCCCATGAAGTTGAGTTCACCCGAAGCCTTGCCGCCCCAGATCCAAACCTGGCCCAGATCCCGTTCATCCATCAGCTCTCTGTGCCCTGACTTACAAAGGTTCCTGATCCAGTAACATCTCTCCCTAGCCTTGCCTCTCCCTTTCTCTGCAATCTCCCCAGACCTACAATTCTGCACAAACGCACCTCATTGCAGTGTTAATGTAAGCCTACTTGGGACACTAATAAATAAACTTTAAACTTTAATCAAACACAAACCACTTGTGCAGCCCTGATTTCCTTCAGAGGCCGTGCCTTCAGCTCATTAACTCTGCAATTACTTGCCTAAACCTCACCTTTTCCTCTGCCTTCTTCACCCCTCCCAATACCCACCTCGAGAACCAAGCCACCTGAAGCCTGCTTCTTTATCTCCGTGTAAACGTTAGACTGATTACGCTCTTGTGAGGTCTCATTCGGACATTTGCCGATGTTAAGAATGCGACACAAGTACAAATTGTTGCTGCAACATTGTGAAAGCAGTACCTTGAGGAGCTGACAGGGAGTCTGTCCAAAATTACTGATCATCCCTTCCAACGCCTTTCGCTCTTTCTCATCTGTGACTGCATCCAGGTCCACAGCTCCTGTAACGTGTCACAATAAAATGCAGGCTTGTTTAACTTAATCGCACTTGATTCCACACATCATTCCCTTACTGTTCTCACTGAAAAGACGGAGGATGAGGGGTGACCTAATAGAGGTGTATAAAATTATGAAAGGCATAGATAGGGTGAACGGTGGGAAGCTTTTTCCCAGATCGGTGGTAATGTTCACAAGGGGTCATAGGTTCAAGGTGAAGGGGGGGGGGAGGTTTAATACGGATATCAGAAGGACGTATTTTACACAGAGGGTGGTGGGGGCCTGGAATGCGCTGCCGGGCAAGGTGGTGGAGGCGGACACACTGGGAACGTTTAAGACTTATCTAGATAGCCATATGAACGGAGTGGGAATGGAGGAATACAAAAAAATGGTCTAGTTTGGACCAGGGAGCGGCGCGGGCTTGGAGGGCCTGTTCCTGTTCTTCATTAATGTTTAGAGGTTCATTAACATAAATACCTGACACTCACTTTAAGTGAATCATTAACAAATTATTTATTTAATCAACCGGGAACTTTAACTAAACAAGTAACATATTGATTAAAGTAAGGTTCTACTGGAATGCTGTTCAAATAAATACAAGGATCATTCATTACCAAAAAAACCCAGAAGTGAGTCACTCTTAAAAATAATACAACCAGGTGTCTTGGCTTTGAAAAACCTTCTGGAGTTCTTCTGTCGACTCCACTGTCTGTAATCTCTTTCTGATTTGGTACCCTTCGTTAGATAGATGGAGAGTTCTCTTAAGAGATATTTTTTAGCTCTTGTCCTCTCTAGGTGTTGAGAGGTGGCAGCCCTTCAATTGAACTACAGGCAGACGGTTGAGTTCCTCTTTATAACTCTGATGACCCATCAGTTTTCCTACACCAGGATTGGTCTGAGGTTGTCAACAACAGCACATTCAAATTTGATAGGTTCCTGATAGCTGAGTTCCTTAAACTGATAGGCTGCTGAATTCAAAAGCCTGTTACCAAGGCAACCCTGATGCTTGGTCCTCATTATAAATGTTGCACTCTGTGTACCCCATGTTCACCTACATTTTAAACATCCAAGCACTGACACAAAACCAGCTTTTAAACAGACCTCATTTCACAAACTCAACTTTGCAACGGAGGCGTGGGGATTGCCGTAACCCCAGAGTGTGAGCTGGATGGGGGGACAGAGCTCCTAATGGCTGTGAAAAGGTCCATGCTGGAAAGGACGTTAACCCAAGTCGGGAAGACCCAGCTTTGATGTCTCCCCATCAAACTAGCTGCCAGCACTCACCATTTGATTTGATTTATTATTGTCACGTATTGGGATACAGTGAAAAATATTCTTTCTCGCTCGCTATACAGACACAGCATACCGTTCATAGAGAAGGAAAGGTGAGTGCAGAATGTAGTGTTACAGTCATAGCTAGAGTGTAGAGGAAGATCAACTTAATGTGAGGTAGGTCCATTCAAAAGTCTGATGGCAGCAGGGAAGAAGCTGTTCTTGAGTCAGTTGGTAAGTGACCTCAGACTTTTGTATCTGACGGAAGAAGTGGAAGAGAGTGTCCGGGGTGCATGGGATCCTTAATTATGCTGGCTGCTTTTCTGAGGCAGCGGGAAGTGTAGACAGAGTCAATGGGTGGGAGGCAGGTTTGTGTGGTGGATTGGGCTACATTCATGACCTTTTGTAGTTTCTTGCGGTCTTGGGCAGAGCAGGAGCCATACCAAACTGCGATGCAACCAGAAAGAATGCTTTCTATGGTGCATCTGTAAAAGTTGGAGAGAATCGTAGCGGACATGCCAAATTTCTTTAGCCTCCTGAGAAAGTAGAGGCGTTGGTGGGCTTTCTTAACTACAGTGTTGGCATGGGGGGGACCAGAACAGGTTGTTGGTGATCTGGACACCTAAAAACTTGAAGCTCTCGACCATTTCTATTTCATACCCTGCTGTGAAGTGAAACATATTTAAACAGTGGACCACATACAGAGCTACCTGTTCACATTGCAAACATTGTGATAGCTGTGTGCATGTTCTTGTCATGATGAGGAGCAGCTGATGCTAACTGGGGAAAGGTTAGGGCACAGACAAGAACTCATTTCCAATGTTGGAGGGGAGCTGGGTGGAAGGAAGAGGCTGCCTGCACTGGGTTTTGTAAATAAACCCATGTTGGAGACAGCTTCTTGCTTTGCCAGGTGGATTTCAGCAAGTTAAGAGGGCCAACATTTCTCAAACCGGGTCCTAGCAAGAATACTTCCATTCAAAAAACATTCAGAGTTAGGATGGGGTTTGTCTGAGATCAGTGCTGTCATATGCCTTTGGGTACATAGATAAAATTTCTCTCCAAAACCTTTAGCCAGCCTTTTCCTCAATGCCACTGGCACGTTTCAATGCACTGTCTCTCCTGGGTTGACTGGTGTTCATAGCAAGAGGATTTGAGTTTAGGGATAGGGGGACTTTTTGCTGCAATAATCATAGAATAATAGAATCCCTACAGTACAGGAGGAGGCCATTCAGCCCATCAAGTCTGTACCGACCACAATCCCACCCAGGCCCTATTCTTGTAACCCTCATTTATCCTTGCTAATTCACCTGACATTAGGGTCAATTTAGCATGGCCAATCAACCTAACCCGCACATCTTTGGACTGTGTGAGGAAATCAGAGCACCCGGAAGAAACTCACGCAGACACGGGGAGAATGTGCAAACTCTGCATAGACAGTGACCCGAGCCGGGAATTGAACCCGGGTCCCTGGCGCTGTGAGGCAGCAGTGCTAACCACTGTGCCACCGCGCTGCCCATTTATATATATGTTGATTCCTGGGTTGGCAGGTCTGTCACATGAGGAGAGACTAAGTCGGTTACGATTGTATTAATTGGAGTTTAGAAGAGTGAGAGGGGGGATCTCATAGAAACTTATAAAATTCTAACAGGGTTAGACAGGGTAGATTCAGAAAGAATGTTCCTGATGGTGAGGGGAGTCCTGAACTAGGGGTCATAGTTTGAGGATAAGGGGTTAACCTTTTAGAACTGAGGTGAGGAGAAATTTCTTCACCCAGAGGGTGGTGAATGTGTGGAATTCACTCCCATAGGAAAGTAGTTGAGGTCAAAACGTTGGGTGATTTCAGGAAGAAATTAGATATCGCTCTCGAGGCTATTGGGATCGAGGGATATGGGGGGAAGGGAGGATCAGGATATTGAATTTGATGATCAGCCATGATCATAATGAATGGTGGAGCAGGCTGGAAGGGCCGAATGGCCTCCTCCTGCTTCTAGTTTCTATAAGAGATGCCTGAATGTTTGGTGAGAAACACCAGGGGAGTTTGGATGGTGAATAGTTTAACTCACTATTGAAATAAATGGAGAATGCCAATCACAGGATTGCTTCAAGTTCTTTTCCATTTTGACAGCACCCATTTTGATTGGAAAAGCATTTTGTCAAAACGCTTCCTTGGATGGCAGCTGGAGAATTGAAGAAATAACCATTGCCCAGGACACCAGTATTTACCTTCGTAGGTACAGTAGTAGAAAACATTCAGTGCCTCGGCTGCATCGGGTCCTCTTTGCTTATAACCAAATATCAGGTCGATCCACTCGTGAAGATGCGCAGACACAAAGTCGGACTCCTGAAGGAATGAGGAAAACACAACTCTAAGAAACATTAAGACCTTCGCCGATCCTCTTGGCAGCACCTCAATCCTGTATTGTGCGATTGGGAGAATGGGATATCATGGTTAGCGCTGCTGCCTCACAGCGCCAGGGACCCGGGTTCAATTCCCGGCTTGGGTCACTGTCTGTGTGGAGTTTGCACGTTCTCCCCGTGTCTGTGTGGGTTTCCTTCGGGTGCTCCGGTTTCCTCCCAAACTCCAAAGATGTTCAGGTTAGGAAGATTGGCCATGCTAAATTGTCCCTTTGTGTCCAAAGATGTGTAGGTTAGGGGATTATCGGGGTAAATATGTGGGGTTACATAAAATACTCCATCAGAGAGTCAGTGCAGACTCGATGGGCACTATAGGGAATCTATGATTCCATGAGAAAATTATTCGAATTTTCCAGTGGAGTTCTCACTGCTTACAGTGGCTGCGTTCAAATGATTTGTTGGCGATATGCGACGGCCAGTGCAATGTGTTAGTGCCATTGTGTTACTGTTTATGTCCAGCAACTTCCTACCCAGTTGTTTTTAATTCCTGAGCATTATTTAAACTGCCATCAGCTCTGAGCACCAATCCCACATCACTCAGAGGGGATCGTTAAAGGTTTAATCACACAAAAAGCAATTGGATATGGAATCAAAGTGTAGGTTTACAAAAGTCAAGTCAAATCTTCACTGTGTTTCTCCCTCCACAGATGCTGCACAATTTGCTGAGCATCTCCTGTTTTTGCTTCTTATTTCCATGTTTGTTCTTGCACTAAGTGCAGTTAAATGAAGTGCCAAATAGTCATAGAATCCCTCCAGGCAGAAGAGGCCATTCGGCCCATCAATTCTGCATTGACTCTCAGACAGAGTAATTTACCCAGGCCCTATCCCCCACCCTATCCCTGTAACCCTACACATTTCCCATGGCCAATCCACCTAATTTACACATCTTGGGACACTAAGAGGCAATTTGGCATGGCCAATCCACCTAACCTAATAAAGGGGGAGGTGGCTAGATGGGTGGAGAACTGGCTTGGTCATAGAAGACAGAGGGTGGTAGTGGAAGGGTCTTTTTCCGGCTGGAGGCCTGTGACTAGTGGTGTACCGCAGGGCTCTGTATTGGGACCTCTGCTTTTTGTGATTTATATAAATGATCTGGAAGAAGGAGTAACTGGGGTGATCAGTAAGTTTGCGGACGACACAAAACTGGCAGGACTTGCAGATAGTGAGGAACATTGTCAGAGGCTACAGAAGGATATAGATAGGCTGGAAATTTGGGCAAAGAAATGGCAGATGGAGTTCAATCCTGATAAATGCGAAGTGATGCATTTTGGTGGGAATAATGTAGGGAGGAGCTACACGATAAATGGAAGAACCATAAAGGGTGTAGAGACGCAGAGGGACCTGGGTGTGCAAGTCCACAGATCTTTGAAGGTGACGTCACAGGTGGAGAAGGTGGTGAAGAAGGCATATGGCATGCTTGCCTTTATAGGACGGGGCATAGAGTATAAAAGTTGGGGTCTGATGTTGCAGATGTATAGAACGTTGGTTCGGCCGCATTTGGAATGCTGCGTCCAGTTCTGGTCGCCACACTACCAGAAGGACGTGGAGGCTTTGGAGAGAGTACAGAGGAGGTTTACCAGGATGTTGCCTGGTATGGAGGGGCTTGGTTATGAGGAGAGATTGGGGAAACTGGGGTTGTTCTCCTTGGAAAGACGGAGGATGAGGGGAGACTTAATAGAGGTGTATAAAATTATGAAAGGCATAGATAGGGTGAACGGTGGGAAGCTTTTCCCCAGGTCGGTGGTGACGTTCACGAGGGGTCATAGGTTCAAGGTGAAGGGGGGGAGGTTTAACACAGATATCAGAAGGACATATTTTACACAGAGGGTGGTGGGGGCCTGGAATGGGTTGCCGGGCAAGGTGGTGGAGGCGGACACACTGGGAATGTTTAAGACTTATCTAGACAGCTATATGAACGGAGTGGGAATGGAGGGATACAAAAGAGTGGTCTAGTTTGGACCAGGGAGCGGCGCGGGCTAATTGTTCTTTGTTTCTCGTTTCAAGGCTTCATTCTATGATCATCTTGCTGGTGCCAGTACAGAGCGAGACTGCGGATAGTTGGGAACCTGTCTCGGGGGCAGGGAATTCAGATGGTGTTCGTGGAAGTGGAAATGAATAGGGTTGGGAAGCATTTTCCGATCAGGGCCAGTGTGATCTCCTGGACTCGTTTCGATCGCCTCAGGGGGTCGGAGAGGAATTTCCCAGATTTTTTTTTCCCCATATTGGCCCTGGGGTTTTCAGTCTGGGTTTTCGCCTCTCCCTGGAGATCACATGGTCTGGAATGGGGGGGTAGGGGTGAGTTAATAGGTTGTGATGAACAAAGCATCATAGCTGTGAGGGACAGCTCGGGGATAGGATATTAGTATGTAGATAGGCTGGAAAATTGGGCGGGGATCCTGGATTCAGGATTCAATCCTGGACCGGGGAGCGGCGCGGGCTTGGAGGGCCGAAGGGCCTGTTCCTGTGCTGTATTGTTCTTTGTTCTAACCTACATGGCATGGCGTGACACGGTAACACAGTGGTTAGCACTGCTGCTTCACAGCGCCAGGGACCCGGGTTTGATTCGCGGCTTAGGTCACTGTCTGTGTGGAGTCTGCACATTCTCCCCGTGTCTGCGTGGGTTTCCTCCGGGTGCTCCGGTTTCCTCCCACAGTCCGAAGATGTGTGGGTTAGGTGGATTGGCCATGCTAAAAAAAATGCCCCTTAGTGTCAGGGGGGCTAGCTCGGGTAAATGTATGGGGTTATGGGGATAGGGTTTGGGTGGGATTGTGGTCAGTACAAACCCAATGGGCCGAATGGCCTCCTTCTGTACTGTAGGATTCTATGATTTGGGTTCGAATTCCACCACAGCAGATGGTGAAATTTGAATTCCATAAAAATCTAGAATGAAAAACCATGAAAGTATCGTTGATTGCCGTAAAAACAGATTTGGTTCACTAATGTCCTTATCCGGTCTGGCCGACATGTGACTCCAGATTCACAGCAATGTCGTTGATTCTTAAACTGCCCTCTGAAATGCCACTCAGTTCAAGGGCAATTAGGAATGGGTAACAAACACTGGCCCAGCCAGCGATGCCCACATCCCGTGAATGAATAAAAAACTGGATTGAGGATTCTGAGAATGCATCAAACTGTGTAGAGAAAAGCTGAATTTCATTGTACTCTCTGTAATATACAATTCCAAAAAATGTTGAACGTACTTTTCCAAATTTTATAAATAAAAGATGCTTTAGTAAAAAAAGAAAATGATAATGCAACTGCTTGCTGATTTGGGCCTGCCTGTTTTAAACATATTCTGGTCGCCACACTACCAGAAGGATGTGGAGGCTTTGGAGAGAGTTACAGAAAAGGTTTACCAGGATGTTGCCTGGTATGGAGGGAATTAGCTATGAGGAGAGAATGATCTGGGATTGTTCTCCCTGGAAAGACAGAGGCTGAGGGATGACCTGAGGGGCGAGTTTATAAAATTGAGGGGTATGGATAGGGTGAACAGTTGGAAGTTTTTTCCCAGGGCAGAAATGACAATTACAAGGGGGCACAAGTTCAAGATAAGGGGGGAAAGGTTCAGTGGAGATGGGGGGGGGGGGGGGTTTACACAGAGGGTGGTGGGGGCCTGGAATGCACTGCCCAGTGAGGTGGTTGAGGCAGATACTTTAGTGACATTTAAGACTTATCTGGATAGACACATGAACAGATGGGGAATAGAGAGATACAGGTGGTTGGTGTAGATAGGACAATGTGATCGGCGCAGGCTTGGAGGGCCGAAGGGCCTGCTCCTGTGCTGTGCTGTTCTTTGTATATCCCCTAAGACTGGGGCATGATTGACTAATGTGAGATGGCAGGATGGGGCGAGTTAGAAATTAAAAAAGTTGAATTCTCTGTACATTTTTCATGCATCAAAACATACAGAGGGTGAAGCCACACTCACCAGGGCTTTCCTGTGCTTGTAGATGAAGTCCTCAGGCGATGTGGCCCACCTTGGGAGTATCACGTCATTAACCCGCTCCTTGGAAATCTGTAAACGTCCCAGGTCCAGCTCTTTGATCGTGGATATAAATATATGTGTTAGACAAGCTGTCAGCACTCATACACAAGACACTGCCTTAGAGAGATGCTTACGTGTGCTAATGAGAAGATATGTTACAAGCAAAGTATTTCATTGGATCCGTGCTCTCCAACAATGGATCAATAAACCAGTTATCATGTAAGTTTTTAAGGTTGCAGACCGACAGAGGGTAACTGAGGGAAGGTATTGAGGAGAATGTGGGAGGCTCACAATGACATATTTCTACCTCATTGAACTATTTTCTTCTCGAAGCTTAGAGTCTGAATTCTCTATAAATGCAGCTGCTGTCTTTAGATTTGAAACATAGAAACTAGAAGCAGGAGGAGGCCATTCGGCCCTTCGAGCCTGCTCTGCCATTCATTATGATCATGGCTGATCATCAAATTCAATATCCTGATCTCCCTTCCCCTCCATATCCCTCGATCCCTTTAGCCCCAAGAGCTAAAACTAATTTCTTCCTGAAATCACACAACGTTTTGGCCTCAACTACTTTCTGTGGGAGTGAATTCCACACATTCACCACCCTCTGGGTGAAGAAATTTCTCCTCACCTCAGTTCTAAAAGGTTTACCCCTTATCCTCAAACTGTGACCCCTAGTTCTGGACACTCCCCACCATCGGGAACATTCTTTCTGAATCTACCCTGTCTAACCCTGTTAGAATCTTATAAGTTTCTATGAGATCCCCTCTCACTCTTCTAAAGTCCAGTGAACATAATCCTAACCGACTTAGTCTCTCCTCATATGACGGGCCTGCCTTCCCAGGAATCAGCCGGGTAAACCTTCGCTGCGCTCCCTCTATAGCAAGGACATCCTTCCTCAGATAAGGACACTAAAACTACACACAATACTCCAGGTGTGGCCTCACCAACGCCCGATACAATTGCAGCAAAACATTCCCTATCCCTATACTCAAATCCTCTCACTATGAAGGCCAACACACCATTGCCTTCTTTACTGCCTGCTGTACCTGCGCGCTTACTTACAGTGAACATGTACAAGGACACCAAGGTCTCGCTGAGTATCCATCTCTCTCGATTTACACCCATTCAAATAATAACAAGATTGGTCATTGCTTGAAAAGAATGCTACAGGGCTAAGCACTACATCGAAGTCCGGGGCGTGGCACAGATTGCTCCTCTGTTAAATGAATTACACATTGCATAAAAAGCTATATCAGTGTCTGGTCTGCCTCTCAAAATAACAGATACGGGCCAGAATTCTCGGCCGCTCACGTCCCGCTGCCAGCGAAAATGGAGAATTTGGCACTCAGTCGAATCGCCGTTCACTGCATGGGGACTGGAGAACCCTAGCCGCAGGTGAGGTCGGAGAATCCAGCCCACAGTGTTTGAATCAGAACTCCCCTCCTGTATCAGTTGAGCAGGAATACTTACGGTTCTTATTTTCTAAAAATTCTGGAAAGTAGAAGAATTCAGGAATGAGTTCTTTGACATCATTGGGATTCTCCATGAGAGCTTGCCACGTAGCAGGGATGGAATGGAATTGGCGGTCTGCGCAATCGAACCTTGAAGATAAAGGTAGCACAGAAAGGAACAAATGGGGCTTACAGTTCATAAAATTATGGAACATACGGCACAACAACAGGACCTTTGGCCCATCTGGTGCTGATGCTCCACACAAGCCTCCTCCAACTGGGCGGCACAGTGGTTAGCGCTGTTGCCTCACAGCGCCAGGGACCCTGGTTCGATTCCCGGCTTGGGTCAGCGTCTGTGCAGAGTCTGCACGTTCTCCCCGTGTCTGCGTGGGATTCCCCCGGATGCTCCGGTTTCCTTCCACAGTCCGAAAGACGTGTTGGTTAGGTGCATTGGCCGTGCTAAATTCTCCCTCAGGCTAAATTCTCCCTCAGTGTGCCCGAACAGGCGCTGGAGTGTGGCAACTAGGGGATTTTCATAGTAACTTCATTGCAGTGTTAGTGTAAACCTACTTGTGACACTAATAAATAAACTTTAAAACTTTTAACCAATCTTCCTCTAACCCCATCCACATAATCTTTCTCCGTCACCCCCAGGTATCCATCAAGAGCCACATTTAAAAAGAATAAACTGCAAATGTCGGAAAAATCAAACGACAGCAGAGAATAATGAAACAAAACAAATCAGTTATCACCCGTAAGGTGAACATTAACATTAATCCTTTATCAGACAGACTAATTGGCAATTTTCACCATTTTCGGTTTCTTCTGTTGAGAAAGACTGCTTGAAATTTTGAATGTTGATTTAATGGGGAGGCGATGGCCTAGTGGTATTATCGCCAGACTGTTAATCCAGAAACTCAGCTAATGTTCTGGGGACCTGGGTTCGAATCCCGCCACAGCAGGTGGTATAATTTGAATTCATTAAAAAATGGAATTAAGAATCTACTGATGACCATGAAACCATTGTCGATTGTCGGAAAAACCCATCTGGTTCACTAATGTCCTTTAGGGAAGGAAATCTGCAGTCCTTACCTCGTCTGGCCTACATGTGTCTCCAGAGCCACAAGCAATGTGGTTGATTCTCAACTGCCCTCGGGCAACTAGCGATGGGCAATAAATGCTGGCCAGCCAGCGACGCCCGTGTCCCACGAATGAATAAAAAAAATTAACATTGTTCCGGCAAAGGGAATTGCTGACAATTTTCTTCCCAGTGGCAGGGCCCAACTGTAAGAGGTAAAGTCACCAGGGTCCCAGATGACCATAGGCAGCTCTCCCCTTTGAGCAGGAGGGTTGACTGGTGGTGATTTAACCTGAGGATCACCACATCTCAGACAAGACTGAGAAGATTTATGAATAACCTCAGCCAGTACGGGAATTGAACCTGCGCCGTTGGCATCGCTCTGCATCACTAACCAACTATCCGGCCAACTGAGCTGCCGAATTGCCCCTTGAACTGAGTGTCCTGCTCGGCCATTTCAGAGGGCAGTTGAGAGTCAACCACATTGCTGTGGCTCTGGAGTCACATGTAGGCCAGACTGGGTGAAGATGGCACAGTCCAAAGATGTGCGGGTTAGGTTGATTGGCCAGGTTAAAAAATTGCCCCTTAGAGTCCTGGGATGTGTAGGTTAGAGGGATTAGCGGGTAAAATATGTGGGGGTAGGGCCTGGGTGGGATTGTGGTCGGTGCAGACTCGATGGGCCGAATGGCCTCCTTCTGCACTGTAGGGTTTCTATGATTCTATGATTTCCTTCCCTAAAGGGACATTAGTGAACCAGATGGGTTTTCCCGACAATTAATGACAGCTTAAGGCTAGCTTTGTAATCCAGATTTTATTAATTGAACTTAAATTCCATCAGTTGCCTGGGTGGGATTTGAACTTACGGCCAGGAGAAATAATCTGGGCCTCTGGAGTACTATCTCAGTGACATTACCACTCCGTCACCCTGTCTCCGACAGAACCCCTCCCTCTGGGCCATCTCCCTTCTAAAAAGCTGTTTGAAACTCTTTCCTCCGTACCAACTCCAATCACGCCAGCTATTGGTGAAGCTTGGCATTTATTACCAATCCCTGGTTTGAGAAGGTGGCACAGAGTCAGCTTCTCAAATATCTGTGGAGTTGCCGCCCTGTTGATATTTCATGAATGGAGAGGGGCTTCACCTGCCGCTTTGTAGCTGGATGTGTAGTGTAGTGAAGGGTTCAACTCGGATCAGGTAGTGCATTACACCAGCAGCGTTGGAGTAGTGAGTTCCGTAGTGAAATTTGTCAATCGTCCCTGTTGGGTCCTCAAAATTATCAAACCTGTGGCACAAGATCAAAGAGACAGGTCAGCGTCTTGTGGGAAACATCTTGCTTACAACATGGGACCAAAGGATGATCCTCTCCGTTATGGACTATCTGGGAGATGATCCAGCAGTTTCTCAACATCTCTTATTGACGTCTCTCACAATGTGTGTGGATACAGCAATGTAAAAAATCATATTCTGCCAAACACTTGCATCAGATCAAATCAGATCAGATTAGACTGGACTAGACCCGATAGATCAGAGTACACTGTATTAGACCTGACTAGAGTGTACTAGGCCAGACCAGAACAGACTAGACTGTACTAGAACGACCAGACCAGACTAGACTGGACTAGGCCAGACCAGACTAGACTCTACTAGATCAGACCAGGCCAAACTAGATTGTACTAGGCCCGATTAGACCTGACCAGACTGGACTAGGCAAGACCAGGCTAGACGAGACTGGACTAGGCCAAACGAGACCGGACTAGACTAGATTGCACTAGACCAGACTAGGCGAGACCAGACTAGGTTAAACAAAAGGTAGTTGGTCACCAATTGCAGATAACTATCACTGCATCAAAGCATCACATTCTAGAATTGTGATTAATGGAGATCTTTATTATATTCAAAGTCACTTTGTTTTTCAAGGCTCTTAAATCTGGGACAGCAGAGAAGGAAATTGTATTTAAACTGTCTTTCACGTCCCAAAGTGCTCCACAGTCAATGAAATACTTTCAGAAGCGTAGTCACAGCTGCGGGGAGGGGTGCAGCAGGTGGGGGCACAGCGGGTAGTGGTACAGTGGGTGGTGGGCAGAGGCTTTACTGCTAGACAAGTATCTCCAGATTCAAATCCCACTTCAGGGCCTACCAGCCACGAAAGGTTGTGTTAATAAAACAGGTAGTAAATCCTCCCGATTCGCCTGATTGCGGGCGGTAAGAGTGGGAGAGTTTCCTGATTGCAGAAAGTAATGACAAGCCACTGCGGCACTTGGCCAAACGTAATAATGGACAGCGCCAATGGAAGTCCAATACCCACTTAGGGCCTGGTAGCTGGCGGAAGAGGAGAGGTGGTCAGAGCTGTAACGTAGAACACACAGCAACCAATCTGCTCACAGGAAGGTCCCACAAGCAGTGATATGGTGATGATCAGACAATCTGTTTTAAAATATGTTGGTTGCGGGATAAATGTTGGCCGGCGCAGCAGCCGGAACTCCCCTGCTCTTTTTTGGATAGTGCCATAGCATCCGTCACATCCACCTGATGGAGCTTTTAGTCAAAATAAGGCATCTCCAACAATGCGGCATGTCTTCGGTGCTGCAGCAGAGCGTACGCTTGGATGTTGTGTTGAAGTGTCTGGAATTGGGTTTGAACACATGACCTTAAGACTCAGATAGGAGTGTGACCATTAAGCCCTGCCTGATGTGGTTGAGATGACATGAAGCAATCTCTCCACAAGAGAGCAGTGTATGACGTGCCTAATAAAAACTGGGCAGGGTTCCAGCACAGCAGGGTTCAGGGACAGTGGAGGGAAGGCAGTGTTATTGTTCATCAGTGCATCATTTTAAAGCTTTCTGGCTCTAGATCAACATTTGCACGGGCTTGTGGCAGGGTTCTCGAGGCAGTGGGGAAATTCCAGCAGGGAAGGGACAGAGGAGAAACTATTCCAGTTCAGAAGAGGCTCTCACTTTTCCCGCACAGCTTTGGCATTCTTTTCGTTCGCGACTCCAATGGGCTTGGAGAGGTCCCTGAAGACTTCTGGATTGTTCAAATCCAGCTCCTCCGAGGTGTAATCGCTGAGAATCCAAGGAAACTGAAATCGAGAAAGGAGTGTGTCAAAAGTCTGAGATGTGAGCGGAGACCACCTTGTGTCCTTTCCAAATATAGATGTTAGCGTTATTAGATTTAGTGAATCGATACACAGTAATATTGGAAACACTACTATGGCCCTTTGTAAAAGTAAAGTTTAAAGTTAAGTTTATTTATAAGTCACAAGTAGGCCTACATTAACACTGCAATGAAGTTACTGTGAAAATCCCCTAGTCGCCACACTCCAGCGCCTGTTCGGGTACACTGAGGGAGAATTTAGCATGGCCAATGCACCTAACCAGCACGTCTTTCGGACTGTGGGAGAAAACCCACACAGACACGGGGAGAACGTGCCAACTCCGCACAGACAGTGACCCAAGCCGGGAATCGAACCCAGGTCCCTGGTGCTGTGAGGCAGCAGTGATGAAGGGGCAGCGCTCCGAAAGCTCGTGACTCCAAATAAACCTGTTGGACTTTAACCTGGTGTTGTGAGACGTCTTACTGTGCCTTTGTGAAAGGGAAGTGATTGATTTAGGAAGAAACTAGGCCAATGAAGCAGGCTTTTACAGGCCTCCAACTTGTCCACGGAGCTATCCCTGACAAGGGGTAATTTGGGGCTAAGAGCCAACTTGAAGTCACTGAATTTGTAGGATTTTTTTTTGCAACATTGTGAGGTTCACGGTGAAAGAAACATTAGTGATGGCCCCAGATATTTCACCAGACCCACAGCGATTAACGGGCCAATGGTTAGACATGCTGGATTTGAAAAAAAACATTACTTTACATACCACTGGATACTGAGCAAGGTCATTGTAAGTCCGTCCTGCGATGGAGTTCAGTTGTATGAGATATTCAAAGTTTGAAATCTCTCGGTTCACCCATTTCTGAAGGAGAGAACCAACACAGGTGAGTCTTCTCTGTCCCCCCAACCCCATCGCTTTCAGTAAAAGAGAATGAAGAAAGTTGCCAGCACTGACAAGGAACGTTCAGGTGAGTCTCTAAGGAAAGGCCAGCTACACCCCCCCCACTGTGAAGGTTTGGGCTTCAGAGGTAGCAGAAACCCTCAGAATGAAAATTAAACAGAGCTGCCGCCCCACTATCTGAAAGGGCATGGTCATCGCACTTGGCAATAGGTTAAATTAAAGCAAATTACTGCGGATGCTGGAATCTGAAACCAAAAGAGAAAATGCTGGAAAATCTCAACAGGTCTGGCAGCATCTGTAAGGAGAGAAAAAAGCTGACGTTTCGAATCCAGATGACCCTTTGTCAAAGCTTTAACAAAGAGTCGTCTGGAAATCATAGAATCCCTACAGTACAGAAAGAGGCCATTCGGCCCATCGAGTCTGCACCGACCACAATCCCACCCAGGCCCTACCCCCATATCCCTACATATTTTACCCGCTAATCCCTCTAAACTACGCATCCCAAAACACTAAGGGGTAATTTTTTAACATGGCCAATCAACCTAACCCGCACATCTTTGGACTGTGGGAGGAAACCGGAGCACCCGGAGGAAACCCACGCAGACACGAGGAGAATGTGCAAACTCCACACAGACAGTGACCCGAGCCGGGAGTCGAACCCGGGACCCTGGAGCTGTGAAGCAGCAGTGCTCACCACTGTGCTACCGTGCCGCCCTATGCTGGAAGTCAGAAGGGCTGACAGCCTCTGTACAGTTTGTGTTCCTGTGAGGTCTGTAAGCGTTGCATCATTACAATCACCTTGTCCTAGTGTGTCGCCTCCTGTTGCAACACCCTGGGCCTAAAGAGTGTTTTAGTTCATGTTGCACCAACATTGCCGCTGCTGAGGGAAGAGTCTGGTTGGTGTTTAGCCCTTCAGATAATCATACCTGTGTAAGCCCGGAGGCCTTCAGCAGCTCCTGGGGCGATCGCGTGCCATACAAATTGGGTGGTCGCAGGGACAAGATACGGCTGTAGACTTTGTTCCTCACCTATGATTCAGGAAGGAAGGAAAGAACAGATCGTTTGGCAAGAATGGCAAAAGACAGCAGTGAACCCAAATACATCCCACAACCTGACCTAGGAAGAGTGCAGAAAAGATTTACTAGGATGCTACCGGGACTTGATGGTTTGAGTTATAAGGAGAGGCTGGATAGACTGGGACTCTTTTCCCTGGAGCGTAGGAGGCTGAGGGGTGATCTTATGGAGGTCTATAAAATAATGAGGGGCATCGATCAGCCAGATAGTCAACATCTTTTCCCAAAGGTAGGGGAGTCTAAAACTAGAGGGCATAGGTTTAAAGTGAGAGGGGAGAGATACTTAAGGGTACAGAAGAGCAATTTTTTCACACAGAGGGCGCTGAGTGTCTGGAACAAGCTGCCAGAGGTAGTAGTAGAGGCCGGTACAATTTTGTATTTAAAAACGCATTTAGACAGTTACATGGGAAGATGGGTATAGAGGGATATGGGCCAAACGTGGGCAATTGGGACTAGCCTTGTGGTTAAAAAAGGGGTGGCATGTGGAAGATGGGCCGAAGAGCCTGTTTCCATGCTGTAAACATCTATGACTCTATACCCGAGGAAGGATATATTGGCCTTGGAGGGAGTGCAGTTTAGGATTAAATCTATGATACCCATATTCCCTGGGTTAACTTACGAGGAGAGGTTAACTAGGTTTCTGTTCCCTGAAAATTAGAAGGTTAACAGATGATTTGATCAAAGTTCCAAAGAGTAAGGGGAACCAATAGGAGAGAAACTGTTTCTACTAGTTGGGGATTGGGGACTATGGGGCGTAGCTAGATTTTTGTCGACCAAACGTATTAAGGGATGCGAGTCTAAGGTGGGCATATATATCAGGGCAGCATAGTGGCACAGTGGTTAGCACTGCTGCCTCACAGCTCTAGGGACCCGGGTTCGATTCCTGGCTTGGGTCACTGTCTGTGTGGAGTCTGCACATTCTCCCAGTGTCTGCGTGGGTTTCCTCCCACAGTCAAAAGATGGGTGGGTTAGGTTGATTGGCCGTGCTAAATTAACCCTTAGTGTCCCAGGATGTATAGGAGAGAGGGATTCGTGGGGTAAGTAGGTGGGGTTACGGGGCTAGGGCCTGAGATGGGATTGTTGTCGGTGCAGGCTCGATGGTTTGATTTGATTTATTATTGTCACATGTATTAACAGACAGTGAAAAGTATTGTTTCTTGCGCGCTATACAGACAAAGCATACCGTTCAGAGAGAAGGAAAGGAGAGAGTGCAGAATGTAGTGTTACAGTCATAGCTAGGGTGTAGAGAAAGATCAACTTAATGCGAGGTAGGTCCATTCAAAAGTCTGACAGCAGCAGGGAAGAAGCTGTTCTTAAGTCGGTTGGTACGTGACCTCAGACTTTTGTATCTTTTTTCCGATGGAAGAAGGTGGACGAGAGAATGTCTGGGGTGCGTGGGGTCCTTAATTATCCTGGCTGCTTTTCCGAGGCAGCGGGAAGTGTAGACTGAGTCAGTGGATGCGAGGCTGGTTTGTGTGTTGGATTGGGCTACATTCACGACCTTTTTTAGTTCCTTGCAGTTTTGGTCAGAGCAGGAACCATACCAAACTGTGATACAACTAGAAAGAATGCTTTCTATGGTGCATCTTTAAAAGTTGGTGAGACCCGTAGCCAAATTTCCTTAGTCTTCTGAGAAAGTAGAGGCGTTGGTGGGGCTTTCTTAACTATAGTGTCGGCATGGGGGGGACCAGGACAGGTTGTTGGCGATCTGGACACCTAAAAACGTGAAGGCTTTCTTCTGCACTGTCGGGATTCTATGATTTCTACGATATGGGGTTAGGTCGCAGATTAGCCATTGAATGGTGGAACAGATTCAAGGGGTTAACTGGGCCTCCTCCCACTCCCGTGCCCGTTCTTTTGCGGTGAAGGAAGCAAATGGGTGTCGTTAGTAGGAAGAGTACACGTGAGGTAAACCACCAGCTCAGACGAGGGTGATGGGAGTGAAGGAGCGCCCAGGCACAGTTTGCTGCTTCCTGGGGCAGAATCGCCACACGCGGGAGGCAATGAGAGCCATTATTCTAAGGGTCCGCTTTAGTCTCACCTCTTTTTTGAAGTTGAGGAAGTAGTTAGTCTGGTCGATCAGAAAGATCTCCAGCGCCGAACGTCTCAGGTTGTAACGACGCAGGTGAATCTCACGCAGCTGAGACAGCGGCCACTTAAAATCGTAGCCTACCCCTGCAGAGCAAACAGAAACCACACACTGAAACCGCACGTCTTTACATAACAGAGAGAGGCAGAAACGATGAGAGGTCACACACACACATCCCCCCGCAGTCTTAATTAGCATCAAGCATTAGCATGGCGTACTGGGGGGCGGGGAATGCACATCTAATTTGTTAAGCATAAAAGCAAAATACTGCAGATACTGGGAATCTGAAACAAAAAGAGAAAATGTTGGTAAACTCAACAGGTCTGGTAGCATCTGTGGAGAGAGAAAATAAGAGTTACGGTTTCAGAACTTCTTCAGAGCGAGAGAGAGGGAGAAACATGATGGATTTACACTGTAGCAGGTGGAGAACAGGGTAAGGTCAGTGATTGGTGGGAGAGGGGAGAGTTTGCAACAAAGATGTGTAGATCACGAGGCAAAGGAATAGTTGACAGCAGTGTGAAGACATTAGCAATGAAATCATAGAATCCCTACAGTGCAGAAGGAGGCCATTCGGCCCATCGAGTCTGTACCGACCACAATCCCATCCAGGCCCTATTCCCATCACCCTTATTTAACCCTGCTAATCTCCCTGACACTAGAGTCAATTTATCATGGCCAATTAACACCTTTGGAGTGTGGGAGGAAACCGGAGCACCTGGAGGAAACCCACGCAGACACGGGGAGAACGTGTAGACACCGCACAGTCAGTCGCCTAAGGCTGGAATTGAACTTGGGTCCCTGGAGCTGTGAGGTAGCAGTGCTAATCACTGTGGCGTAAAGGCAAGATATCAGAATGCAGAGAATAAAGGCGAGGGCTCAGTGAAAGCAAATCTAAAGAATATGTTAGCATTTTTGCCAAGACGAAGAGTTTTCCATCCAACGTCGGCCCGGGAATGAGGATTGCCAATTCTGGTTGGACGTGTCGCTCCACCTCCAATCACGCCCACCCCGAGGATCCAACCACCTCCTCCAACACATCTCTACATCACGCACTGTTTTCCTGCACCAACTGGGAAGCAGATTCACTCTTCACTAAACAACTGGATGATTTCTGAGCTTCAGTCCAACAGTCCTTTATTCTCTTGTGGACATTTTCATCGCGAATAGATAACTGGTTTACTGAAAAAGCATCATGGTGGTGAAAGCTGAATGGTGATGACGATACAGATAAAACACCTGGTCATAATTCAGGACATATTGATGAACAAACAGTAAAATAAAATATATAATGATAAAGGAATTGCACAGTCATTTCACAATAAAATACTGGCAATACATTGCAAATTTCCTTAATTTAGGGAATAGAAATGAAAGGTCTAATACATTCTCTGCATTATATTAAAGCCCATAGATCATACATTGCCTGAAATTCCCAATCAAAGTAAAGTTCATTTATTAGTCACTAGTAAGGTTTACATTAACACTGCAATGAAGTTACTGTGAAAATCCCCTAGTTGCCATACTCCGGGGTCTGTTCGGGTACACCGAGGCAGAATTTAGCATAGCCAATGCACCTAACCAGCGCGTCTTTCGGACTGAGGGAGGAAACCGGAGCACCTGGAGGAAACCCACGCAGACACGGGGAGAATGTGCAGACTCCACACAGACAGTGACCCAAGCCGGGAATCGAACCCGGGTCCCTGGCGCTGTGAGGCAGCAATGCTAACCACTGTGCCACCATGCTGAGTTTGGGCTGTCTCACAGTCTATTCGTTCTATCACTTACTTGTGGAATGGTGTATATAACCAAATTGTTCAAAGAATGTTTAATTATTATTTTCAGAAGCACAGCTTTTAATTCCGTTACGATCTTTCTCCCGGCCTACTTGTGATAGAGATTAGCGTTGAATTTTTAGAAGATTGGCAAAATCTACTTTGTAGCGTGTTCAAACTCCTCAACATGTCCCTGATCCGCTTTTAAGAGCACACTTTCTCCAACTAATTCTTTCCGAGTTATGCATTTGACAATTCTCCAACCAACCGCCCTGCCTGTCAGCCCGTGTCTAATCTTCATGTTGCCATGCGCTGTACACCCGGGACAGCTTGGGCAATCAGTAAACAGTTTCACCTTCCCACTCACACAAGAGGGTTGGGAAGAAACCTCTTGTTTTTGCTGCTTTCTCACAATGTTGCCGGCACAGATGGAAGCTCCCCAGGTGAATTAGGAAGACCAATGCAACGTTTAAGAAAGTTGTTTAAAATAATGAAGGATTTTGATGGGGGAAAAAAATGGACAAACTGCGATGGCGACAGTAACCAGGGGGAGGCAAATTTGAGATAATTGGCAAGAGAACCGGAATAAGAATTAGGAGATTTTTTAGCTTCTGTTATGATCTGGAAAATGCTGCCTGAAATACTGGTGGAAGCAGATTCCACAGTAACGTCCAAAAGGGATTGGGTTGAATAGAGTTAAAGGGCGGGTTTTTAGAGCCTCACTCGTCCCAAAACCAAAAGATCCCACCGGAGGTCAACGGACTTTTCCATGTTCTGCCCCTCGCCCACTCGGATTCCCGTGGTGGGCAGAACGGGGAAATTCCAGCCATGGAGTCATGGCATTTTACAGCACAAAAAGAGGCCCTTCAGCCCATCATGTCTGTGCCAGCCATCAAGTACCTATCTATTCCGAAAAGGACAAAGATTTTAGTCTACATCAACTCTCTGAAAGGACACTAAGCGGCAATTTATCATGGCCAATCCACCTAACCTACACATCTTTGGATACTAAGGGGCAATTTAGCATGGCCAATCCACCTAACCTACACATCTTTGGATACTAAGGGGCAATTTAGCATGGCCAATCCACCTAACCTACACATCTTTGGATACTAAGGGGCAATTTAGCATGGCCAATCCACCTAACCGACACATCTTTGGACTGTGGGGGGAAACCGGAGCACCCGGAGGAAACCCACGCAGACACGGGGAGAACGTGCAAACTCTACACAGACAGTGACTCGAAGCCAGAATTGAACCCGGGTCCCTCACGCTGTGAGGCAGCAGTGCCAACCCACTGTGCCGCCCTGTGGACTAACTGGAATGCTCTTTCAAAGAGCTGGCACAGGCTGAACTGCCTCTTCCCTGTGTGGCATGATTCTCAGCATATCAAGGCTTAAAGAGAACTGGCTGTTATACAAAGTGGATCTAACCCTCACTAATGGCTGATCAGCCCATACCCCATCATTCAAAAATAAATCAACTTTCCCACAAGCATTTAGAACCGAGGATAAATGAAAGGTTTAAGGGTTTAGCAATGTCGTCGATTTTCCAGGTGGGAGTTTACGGACTGTCTCTTACCTTCCTCCTTGTCCACACTCCCATCGAAGAAGTTGATGTGCTGGGTGGTGACCTCCAGGCGTCCTGACACCACATCCATGATGGTGATGAGGTCACAGTCCTCAGAGATCACCAGCTTCTCTTTCTGATTCTGCTCCTCCTTCTCGTTGCTGAATGAGAAAAGAGAAAACGGGAGGATTCAGATGGACTGCAGAGGTTTGAAAAAGACAAAGTGGTTCTGGGATGGGATATATCCCACTGGAATGGATCAAACCAATGGACTGTGATCAAACCAGACTTAAAGCCACTGGCACTGGTTAAACTGGTGTCACTGCAAGTTTCACCGCTAGTTAAACTGGTTTCACTACAGGTGTCGTTGCTAGTTAAACTGGTTTCACTACAGGTTTCACCACTAGTTAAACTGGTTTCACTACAGGTGTCATTGCTAGTTAAACTGGTTTCACTACAAGTTTCACCGCTAGTTAAACTGGTTTTACGACAGGTGTCGTTGCTAGTTAAACTGGTTTCACTACAAGTTTCACCACTAGTTAAACTAGTTTCATTACATGTTTCACTGCTAGTTAAACTGGTTTCACTACAGGTTTCACCACTAGTTAAATTGGTTTCACTACAGGTGTCATTGCTAGTTAAACTGGTTTTACTACAAGTTTCACCACTAGTTAAACTGGTTTCACTATCCAAAGGGAAACGGATAAATAATTGAAAAGGCAGTATCCGCGAGGATATGGGAGAGAGAGCGGAGGAGTGGGATTAATCAAAGAGCCAGCACAGGCGATGGGCTGAATAGCCTCCTCCTGTGCTGTGTGAGTCTAAGATTATTCCAGTCAGGCTGATCAAACAGGATAACGGTCACCTTCTTCCAGCCATTGCCAGCTGAACACAAGGTGATAGCCAGAGAGGAGTAAATCTCACATTCACACGCAGCTGGTGAGAGGATATCGATAGAAAATCACTCCAGAGTAAAGATGCACGAAAATGTGATCTGGAAAATGCGATGAGGGAAATAGCAAAACCTTTGGCCCCAATATTAAGTATTCAGGCCAGGCTGGAGGGGCTGAATGGCCCACTCCTGACAACATGTGAGGATGAAATACAACAATGAGGTGAAAATGGCCGTTAACTCATGGTTTTTGCAGCACTCTGTCGACGCAGTGTTGAAAAAGTGCAGAAAGCTGTGCTGTCAGCAGGCAGTGGTACGCCGCTTTGTACAGAGATATTGAACAGTTGTCCAAACTCAGCACAAAACATTTGCATTTGTGAAGCTCGAAGGAAAAGTTACTTTGTTTTAATAAATTCTTGAGCGCAATTCAAAAAAATGCAACTTCGATTAAGTTTTTAAAAATTAATTTGTGGGACATGGGTGTCGCTGGCTGGGCCAGCATGTACTGCCCATCCCTAGTTGCCCTGGTTCAGAGGGCAGTTGAGAGTCAACCAATTGTGGCTCTAGGGTCACATGTAGGCCAGACCAAGTGAATGTAGCCCAGTCCATCACGCAAACCAGCCTCCCATCCACTGTCTACACTTCCCGCTGCCTCGGCAAAGCAGCCAGCATAATCAAGGACCCCACGCACCCCGGACATTCTCTCTTCCACCTTCTTCTGTCAGGAAAAAGATACAAAAGTCTGAGGTCACGTACCAACCGACTCAAGAACAGCTTCTTCTCTGCTGCCATCAGACTTTTGAATGGGCCTACCTTGCACTAAGTTGATCTTTCTCTACACCCTAGCTATGACTGTAGCACTACATTCTGCACTCTCTCCTTTCCTTCTCTATGAACGGTATGCTTTGTCTGTATAGCACGCAAGAAACAATACTTTTCAATGTATACTAATAATGAATCAAATCAAACCAAATCAAAATCAAAAATTTCCTTCCCAAAGGACGTTAGAGAACCAGATGTATTTTCCCGACAATCGACAATGGTTTCATTGTCATCAGGAGATTCTTAATTCCAGATATTTTTTATTGAATTCAAATTCCACCATCTGCCGTGGCAGGATTTGAATCCGGGTCCCCAGAACTTTAGCTGAGTTTCTGGATTAATAGTCTAGTGACAATAGGGCCAAGTATGGGCAATTGGGATTAGCTTAGGGGTTTCAAAAAAAAGGGCGGCATGGACAAGTTGGGCCGAAGGGCCTGTTTCCATGCTGTAAACCTCTATGACTCTAACACCACTAGGCCATCGCCTCCCCTAGCTCCACAGTCTTCGGCCAGTTGACAAGTCACTGTAACCTGGTAAGTTAGGGTTAAGGAGTAACATGTTGCAAGTTTCAGAAATAAATAAATCCTTAATGGACGGCTGGTGGACGTGCATATATTGATCTTGCTATAGATTACAATAAATTTTCATTCAAATTAAGTTTAAAGTTTTAAACTTTAAAACCTTTTTTTTATTAGTGTCACAAGTGCCTCATTAACACTGCAATGAAGTTACTGTGAAAATCCCCCAGTCGCCACACTCCGGCGCCTGTTCGGGTACACTGAGGGAGAATTTACCACAGCCAATGCACCTAACCAGCACGCCTTTCGGACTGTGGGAGGAAACCCACGCAGACACGGGGAGAACGTGCAGACTCCACAGACAGTGACCCAAGCTGGGAATTGAACCTGGGTCCCTGGCGCTGTGAGGCAGCAGTGCTAACCGCTGTGCTGCCCCAGAATACCTTTTTCAGTTATTCTGTTATCAGCTTCCCTGGTTGGGTACACGTGCACACACCTACGCACACACAGAGAACATGCAAACTCCACGCAGACAGACACCCAAGGCTGGAATTGAACCTGGGTCCCTAGCCCTGGGGCGGCAGCACTAACTGTTGTGCCACCCAAACATTTTTTAAAATCCGTTCATGGGGCGTGGACATCGCTGGCTCAGCCAGCACTTGTTGCCCATCCCTGCGGGGTCTTTAAGAGTCAACCACATTGCTGTGGATCTGGAGTCACATGTAGGCCAGACCGGGTAAAGAACAAAGAAAATTACAGCACAGGAACAGGCTCTTCGGCCCTCCAAGCCTGCACCGACCATGCTGCCCGACTGAACAGGGTAAGGACGGCAGATTTCCTTCCCTAAAGGACATTTAAGTGATGGTTTTTTGCGACAATTGACAATGGTTTCATGGTCCTCATTAGACGGTTAATTCCAGATTTTTTCTGGAATTCAAATTTTACCATTTGCCGTGGCGGGATTTGAACCTGGTTCCCCACAGCATTACCCTGGGTATCTGGATTAATAGCCTAGCGACAATATCACCACACCACTGCATCCCATAACCGAGAGCATAACCTGCTTTCAACACCTCAGGTGTTTCTGTTCATCTCCACCACATCGTGACCCTCAGGCATTTATCTTTTCAATCACACCCAGGACCCCAGCGGGGTCTGCGTTTGAGAGCCTTCCAGACGAAACAGCACTTACATATTACTGAGCACGCTCAGATCTTCATCAGCCAGGCGATCATCCTCCAGGTCGTTGACCTTGGCCTGTTTCACCGCTTCCAGCAGCAAGGAGTCGTTGGATGGTGCAGTCTGCTGGACCCCTGCACAGAGGGAGAACAGCCGGGGTTCAGTCTCAGTTATTCACAAGAGATTCATAAGACATTGGCTTCCCTGAAGGAGCGGACAAGGGGCATTTTTGGACATATATGTCTGAAGATGTGCAGGTTAGGTTGATTGGCCATGCTAAATTGCCCCTTAGTGTCAGGGGGACTAGCAGGATAAATATGTGGGGTTATGGGAATAGGGCCTGGGTGGGATTGTGATCGGTGCAGACTCGATGGGCCAAATGGCCTCCTTCTGCACTGTAGGGATTCTATGGCATGGGCATTTAAAATTCTAGCCGGGGGAGGGGTTGCTGTTAATATTTTGAGTGTTATTGGGCAGCCAATTCCCTGGTCTAATCCGATCTATAATGCGTATGTTATAAAAAAAACTGCTAAACTACTGTCTAGAGGCAGCAGGGGCTGGAGACATGGAGCAGGATTTTCCCGTCCTGCCCGCCACGGGAATCGGAGCGGACCATGCAAAAGTTCCGTTGACCTCGGGTGGGGATTTCCGGCCTTGGGAGCGAGCGTGTCCGGAAAGCCCCGCCCAGGATCTCCAATAGCAGGACACCGTCTCACCCGGAATCTCAACCTATCAACGAGACCACTTTCCAAAGGGCCAGTTCGTGCCATCGGTTTGTGTTGTGATCAGTATTAAACTGAGCCCCAAATGGCTCAGACACTCACCAAGATTGTCACGGAGTGCGCTGGCATCGGTGTGGGGGTCAAAGTTGTAATCCTGAACCAACTTGAGCCTCATGCGGGAATAGTTTTCCACACTGGACAACTTCCAGTGCATAAAATCCGGTTTCCTATCAAGAGAAATAAGAGTCAAACGATCCATTCAATCAGATGTTGACAACAACCTGCATTTATATCCAGTCTTAACACCAAAGTACACTGTGGAGAAACCCACAAAGAAAATGACCAAAGCTTGATCAAAGGGCTGGGTTTATAAAGTCAGTCATACAAATTAAGAGGGAAGTGGAGAGACGGAGAGAATTCCAGAGCTTAGGCAATTTTTTTTTATTCATTCATGGGACATGGGCGTCGCTGGCTGGGCCAGCATTTATTGCCCATCCCTAGTTGCCCTTGGAGGGCAGTTGAGAGTCAACCACATTGCTGTGGCTCTGGAGTCACATGTAGGCCAGACCGGGTAAGGACGGCAGATTTCCTTCTCTAAAGGACATTGGTGAACCAGATGGGTTTTTCCGACAATCGACAATGGTTTCATGGTCATCAGTACAAAGAACAAAGAACAATACAGCACAGGAACAGGCCCTTCGGCCCTCCAAGTCCGCGCTGCTCCCCGGTCCAGGATTGAATCCTGAATCCAGGATCCCCGCCCAATTTTCCAGCCTATCTACATACCAATATCCTATCCACCGAGCTGTCCCTCACAGCTACGATGCTTTGTTCATTACAACCTATTAACTCACCCCCACCCCCCCATTCCAGACCATGTGATCTCCAGGGAGAGGCGAAAACCCAGAGTGAAAAACCCCAGGGCCAATATGGGGAAAGAAAATCTGGGAAATTCCTCTCCGACCCCCTGAGGCGATCGAAACGAGTCCAGGAGATCACAATGGCCCTGATCGGAAAATGCTTCCCAACCCTAGTCATTTCCACTTCCACGAACACCATATGAATTCCCTGCCCCCGAGACAGGTTCCCAACTATCCGCAGTCTCGCTCTGTACTGGCACCAGCAACATGATCATAGAATGAAGCCTTGAAACAAGAAACAAGGAACAATTAGCCCGCGCCGCTCCCTGGTCCAAACTAGACCACTCTTTTGTATCCCTCCATTCCCACTCCGTTCATATAGCTGTCTAGATAAGTCTTAAACGTTCCCAGTGTGTCCGCCTCCACCATCTTGCCCGGCAACACATTCCAGGCCCCCACGACCCTCTGTGTGAAATATGTCCTTCTGATATCTGTGTTAAACCTCCCCCCCTTCACCTTGAACCTATGACCCCTCGTGAACGTCACCACCGACCCGGGGAAAAGCTTCCCATTCTTAATTCCAGATATTTTTTATTGAATTTTAATTCCACCATCTGCCGTGGTGGGATTCGAACCCGGGTCCCCAGAACATTAGCTGAGTTTCTGGATTAATAGTCTAGCGATAATACCACTAGGCCATCGCCTCCCCATTGAAAGCTGCTGACGTGGGGGGAGGATAGCACAAGAGGCCAGCGTCAGGGAGAACGGAAAACAGGGAATGGGGGGATTGTGGCCCCGGAGGGAGATTGTGAAACAGGGGAGGGAAAGGGGCCCGTGGTGGGATTTCAACACCAGGATGAGAATTTGGAATTCAAAGTGTTGGCTCGAGGAGAGCAAACAGAACTCAGAAAGGACGGGAGCGATGGGTGAGTGGGACACGACACGAGATAGAAAGCAGAGAGTTGTGGATGAGCTGAAGGATTAGAAGGCAGCCAGGAGAAACCGAACTGTTAGCCAATGATATGGGGATTCCAAAAATGGATGTGTGAGGTCAGTCAGCGTGGAAGTCAGCAGTAACCCTGAGGGCCAGGAAGGAATGTTGGCGATTTAGTGGGAGCGGGAGTGAAGGAAGCTGAAGGAAGTTTGATGGTAATGAAGATTTGCATTTATGTAACGCCTTTCACAACCTCAGGATAACTAAGGGCGGCACGGTGGCACAGTGGTTAGCGCTGCTGTCTCACAGCGCCAGGGACCCGGGTTTGATTCCGGCCTCGGGTCACTGTCTGTGCGGAGTCTGCACATTCTCCCCGTATCTGTGTGGGATTCCTTCGGGTGCTCCTGACACTGGCCTCTTGTGCTATGCTCTCCACGTCTGCATCTTTCAAAGGGTAGACGATGGCCCAGTGGTATTATTGCTAGACTATTAATCCAGAAACTCAGCTAATGTTCTGGGGACCCGGGTTCGAATCCCACCCATGGCAGATGGTGGAATTTGAATTCAATAAAAAATATCTGGAATTAAGAATCTACTGATGACCATGAAACCATTGTCGATTGTCGAAAAAACCCACAGTCCAAAGATGTGCGGGTTAGATGCATTGGCCATTCTAAATTGACCCTAGTGTCAGGGGGATTAGCAGGGTAAACGTGTGGGGTTGCGAGAATAAGGCCTGGGGTGGGATTGTGGTCGGTACAGACTCGATGGCCCGAATGGCCTCCTTCTGTACTGTAGGGATTCTATGATCTCAAAACTCTTTACAGCCAATGAAGTACTTTTCTGAATTGTCATCATTGCTGTAATGATAGGACACCTTGTACCCAATTTACACACAGCAAGGTCCCTCTAACAGCAATGTGATAACAACCAATAGCGATTGGCCGAGGATAAATATTGCCCAGGATAGCAGGAAGGATTCCTTTGCTTGTGTTTGCGTAATGCCATGGGATCGTCCATGGCTGCTTGAGACTGAAGATTGGACTTCAGATCAAAGCCACGGCGCCTCTGACACTGCAGCACTCCCTCGGCGTCAGCCTGGCTCACAAGCTCAAACGGTCGGAGTGGGACTTGAACTCTTGACTCCAGAGTTGTGAACGCTTCCGCTGAGATTATGACATACTGAGCCACGGCTTACACCCCCGGTGCGTGGTGGCGTTAAGTGTGGTCCAGCAAGATCTGGCGATGTAATATCTCAAATGGCTGTGGTTCAAATCCGTCTTGTACTTCACACGACACGGCTTCACAGTGGGACACAGCAAATAACTCTTAATTGTCCAATTAAATAAGACAGGCTAGCACCAGACACATTAAAAGGACTGGCTGGGTGTTACACTCCAAGCTGGTTAATCAGTAAAGGAAACTGCCATTCCAGGTTTGGTTTAGACACAATTACAGCCCCACACTGACCCGACACTCTGCAGTGCAGCAGCAAAGCCAATCCAGGGTCACGAGGGCTGAGGAAATCAATGGCAATGTGGCTGTTTTCAGAAGGAGGCCATTCGGCCCATCGAGTCTGCACCAAGTACAATCCCACCCAGGCCCTATCCCCATAACCCCATGTATTTACCCATCTAGTCCCCCTGACACTAAGGGACAATTTAGCATGGCCAATCCACCTAACCTGCACATCTTTGGAGTGTGGGATGAAACCGGAGCACCCGGAGGAAACCCACACAGACACGGGGAGAACGTGCAGACTCCGCACAGTCACCTGAGACCAGAATTGAACCCGGGCCCCTGGTGCTGTGAGGCAGCAGTGCTAACCACTGTGCCACCATGCTGCCCGTTTTGTGTTACTCACATCCCAGGAACAAATAAAGCCACCCACCCTTGAAATTCTGTTAGGATATTGAGTTGACGGTACAGAACTATGAGAACCACGTACTTGTCAGCCCATGGTCCACGCTCACAGGTTAAGTAGTGCTGGGCAGCCTTCCATTGTCTCAGTGTTGCTGTGTACTGGCTGTTGAGTTGTTTTAACATGCTGTTATAACGCAGGTTCTCCTGTCTGGCTTTTCGCGTAAATGGCTCAACAAAATACTCCTGGCACCGAGACAAAGCAACACAAAAGAGTAATTAAAACACAGGAAGCTTTTCACCAAATAGTGATTAACAGGTGGAATGAGTCACAGAGAGTGGAGGCAAAACACCAGAACCATACAATAGATACTGCGATCAGGGACAGGGGTGGAGCTGTAGGCTCTTTCTGGATATCTGGGTTCAAAGAACAAAGAAAATTACAGCACAGGAACAGGCCCTTCGGCCCTCCAAGCCTGCACCGACCATGCTGCCCGACTGAACTAAAACCCCCTACCCTTCCAGGGACCATACCCCTCTATTCCCATCCTATTCATGTATTTGTCCAGACGCCCCTTAAAAGTCACTATTGTATCTGCTTCCACTACCTCCCCCGGTAGCGAGTTCCAGGCACCCACCACCCTCTGTGTAAAAAAACTTGCCTTGTACATCTCCTTTAAACCTTGCCCCTCGCACCTTAAACCTGTGCCCCCGAGTAATTGACTCTTCCACCCTGGGAAAAAGCTTCACTATCCACTCTGTCCAGGGTAGGTTGAATGGGCTGCCTTCATCCACATGCATCTTGTTATCAATGTATGGGGAGAGATTGACTAGGTTAGGGTTGTTTTCGCTGGAATTCAGACGAATGAGGGGGGATCTTATAGAGACTTACAAAATTCTAACAGGACTAGACAGGGTAGATGCAGGGAGGATGTTCCCGATGGTGGGGGGAGTCCAGAACCAGGGGTCACAGTCTGAGGATTCGGGGTAGACCATTTAGGACGGAGATGAGGAGAAATTTCCTGTGGAATTCATTACCACAGGAAGTAGTTGATGCCAAAACATTGAATGTATTGAAGAGGCGGCTGGATATAGCACTTGGGGCGAATGGGATCAAAGGTTATGGGGAGGAAGCAGGATTAGGCTATTGAGTTGGACGATCAGACATGATGGTGATGAATGGTGGAGCAGGCTCGAAGGGCCGAATGGCCTCCTCCTGCTCCTATCTTCGATATTTCTATTACCAATTCCACTTGTACTGAATTTGTGACGCAAAAGAGCTTCGCTTTGTTGATGTACATTTAGGCACACAATTTTGCCTAAACATTGGGCATTTGGGCATCTATCTCCGGTGCCACATAGAGAATCATGCAGCACAGGAGGAGGCCATTTGGCCCATTGTGCCTGTGCTAGCTCTTTCAAACAGCTATCCAATTGGTCTGCCTTGCTGCTCTAAAGGTAATAAAATTCCCCAAGGTGCATTATGGACTTTGGACAGTTTCCATAAGTGCCATAGAGGAGGAGAGAAGGGTGGGGAGATTTCTAAGGATGCAGAGTCTAGGCCTAGATAGCTGCAAGGCATAGCCACTAATCATAGAACCCTCACAGTGCAGAACGAGGCCATTCGGCCCATGTCTGCACCAACTCTCCGACAGAGCGCCCCACTCAGACCCTAACCCACACATTTACCCTGCTAATCCCTCTAACCCACACATTTACCCTGCTAATCCCCCTAACCCACACATTTACCCTGCTAATCCCCCTAACCCACACATTTACCCTGCTAATCCCTCTAACCCACACATTTACCCTGCTAATCCCCTTAACCCACACATTTACCCTGCTAATCCCCCTAACCCACACATTTACTCTGCTAATCCCCCTAACCCACACATTTACCCTGCTAATCCCTCTAACCCACACATTTACCCTGCTAATCCCCCTAACCCACACATTTACTCTGCTAATCCCTCTAACCCACACATTTACCCTGCTAATCCCCCTAACCCACACATTTACCCTGCTAATCCCCCTAACCCACACATTTACTCTGCTAATCCCCCTAACCCACACATTTACCCTGCTAATCCCCCTGACCCACACATTTACCCTGATAATCCCCCTAACCCACACATTTACCCTGCTAATCCCCCTAACCCACACATTTACTCTGCTAATCCCCCTAACCCACACATTTACCCTGCTAATCCCCCTGACCCACACATTTACTCTGCTAATCCCCCTAACCCACACATTTACCCTGCTAATCCCCCTGACCCACACATTTACCCTGATAATCCCCCTAACCCACACATTTACCCTGCTAATCCCCCTGACCCACACATTTACCCTGATAATCCCCCTAACCCACACATTTACTCTGCTAATCCCCCTAACCCACACATTTACCCTGCTAATCCTCCTAACCCACACATTTACCCTGCTAATCCCCCTGACCCACACATTTACCCTGCTAATCCCCCTAACCCACACATTTACCCTGCTAATCCTCCTAACCCACACATTTACCCTGCTAATCCCCCTGACCCACACATTTACCCTGCTAATCCCCCTGACCCACACATTTACCCTGCTAATCCCCCTGACCCACACATTTACCCTGCTAATCCCCCTAACCCACACATTTACCCTGCTAATCCCCCTAACCCACACATTTACCCTGATAATCCCCCTAACCCACACATTTACCCTGCTAATCCCCCTAACCCACACATTTACCCTGCAAATCCCCCTAACCCACACATTTACCCTGCTAATCCCCCTAACCCACACATTTACCCTGCTAATCCCCCTAACCCACACATTTACCCTGCTAATCCTCCTAACCTGGGACACTAAAAGGCAACTGAGCATGGCCAATCAACCTAAGCCGCACATAGGATTATAGAATCCCTACAGTGCAGGAGGAGGCCATTTGGCCCTTCGAGCCTGCACCAAACAACAATTCCACCCAGGGCCCTATCCCTGCAATCCCATGTATTTACCCTGCTAATCCCCCTGACACAAAGGGTCAATTTAGCATGGCCAATCCACCTAATTGACACATCTTTGGACACGAAGGGGCAATTTATTTTATTATTCTTTTATTTATTAGTCACAAGCAGGCTTACATTAACACTGCAATGAAGTTACTGTGAAAATCCCCTAGTTGCCACACTCCAGCGCCTGTTCGGGTACACTGAGGGAGAATTTAGCACGGCCATGCACCCTAACCAGCACGTCTTTCGGACTGTGGGAGGAAACTGGGGGAAGCCCAGACACGGGTAGAACGTGCAGACTCCGCACAGACAGTGACTCAATCTGGGAATCAAACCCGGGTCCCTGGCGCTGTGAGGCTAATCACTGTGCCACCCATGGATGGCGGAACAAAGGAAATTAGTGATGCACAAGTGACCACACTTGGAGGAGTATGGAGTTTTCATAGAGGAAATTACAGAGATCAGGAGTGGCAAGGTCATGGGGGGATTCATAGGAACGAGAACTTTAAATTCAATTAGTTGCTGGAGTTTAAGTTGGTGGGGACAGCAGGGAGCTGTGATTTATAAAGTATAGTCTGAGATATGGTTCATTATCCTTACGCTCACGTCCAACACTTCTTGCCCTGCTGGTGCCTTGCCCTATATTGTAGCTTCTTGTCTTCTTGTCTCCTGGATCTCTTCCATTTTCATAGAATCCGACAGTGCAGAAGGCCCATCGAGTCTGCGTCGACCACAATTCCACCCAGGCCCTATCCCCATAACCCCACATATTTACCCTGACACTAAGGGTCAATTTAGCACGGCCAATCCACTTAACCCACACATCTTTGGACTGTGGGAGGAAACCGGGGCACCCGGAGGAAACCCACGCAGACATGGGGAGAATGTGCAAACTCCACACAGACAGTGACCCAAGGCCGGAATTGACCTCGGGTCAATTTTATTTGTGTTAGTCTTGTTTGAGTGTGCGAGGGGGCTGTTTAGCAAGCATGTGGGGGGGGGGGGCTGGTGGGCATGGGGGAGGGGCGCTGGACATGGGGGAGGGGCGCTGGACATGGGGGAGGGGCGCTGGGCATGTGGGGGGGCTGGTGGGCATGGGGGAGGGGCGCTGGACATGGGGGAGGGGCGCTGGACATGGGAGAGGGCTGCTGGACATGGGGGAGGGGTGCTGGACATGGGGGAGGGGTGCTGGACATGGGGGAGGGGTGCTGGACATGGGGAGGCGTGGTGGGAGGAGGTAGCAGACGCCTGGGGGAGGAGGTAGCGGGCGCAGGGTTCGGTTGTATGGTAGCTGGTTGTTGTGGTCGGGGGGAGGAGCTGGGCACCTCTTACCCTTTCGGTGCAGGGTGATAAAGCCTCAGTGACATATCTCTCAATTGCATTCGTCTCCACGCACACAGAGAGGTGGCTGCGCAGGATTGGGGGGTTATCGATTTTCCCATTTTTCCCTTTCAAAGCCGGCAGAAGCAGGTGTAAAAGGAGGAGACGAGGAAAGATTTCTCTCGTTAATGGGCGGTTCGCACACTCCACCCCTTACCTGGAATTTGAGCTTGCTTTCCCCTTTCTCCCGATCTCTCTTGTGCAAATTCACCATCATGGTTTCGTAACATTCCTTCCAAAAGATTGCCATGTGCTCATGGCCTTTGCTGAACGTTTCCACTTCATACTGCTTCATCGATGGGATGATCTGAAATCGAGGGCACAGTTAGAATGGTTCACAATGACACACACCCACACATAGAGGCAGCGGTAGGCCATTCGGCCCCTCAAGCCTGCTCCATCATTCAATAAGGTCATGACTCATCTGACTGTGGCCTCGACTCCACATTACCCCCATAATCCTTAGCACCCGTGTCTATCGGAAACTTATCTCACTCAGCCCTGAATATACACAATGAGCCTCCACTGCTCTCTGCCGTAGAGAATCCCACACACCCGCGACTCGCCGAGAGAAGAAATTCCTCCTCATCTCCAGCTTAAATGGGAGAGCCCTGATTCTTTAAACTTGTGTCCCCTAATTCGAGTCTCTCCCTCGAGAGGAGACACCCTCTCAGCACCCACCCTGTCCACCCCCTCGGAATATTACGGGAGCGATCTTCCGGCTCTGCTGCCGGCAGGATCTTCTGGATCCCCCTCACCCGCCGCGGGTTTCCCGGTGACGTTGGGTGAATTCAACGGGAAATCCCATTGACGACGGTGGGACCAGAAGATCCTGCCGCCAGTCAATGACTCGCCATCAAAGCAAACACTGCGGGGAGGCCAGAGGACTCCAATATATATGTTCAAACATATATATACCCACACATATATATTAAAACATATATATATTTATGTCCCAAGATGAGTAGGTTAGATGGACTGGCCATGCTAAGTGTGAGTAGTTACGAGGATAGGTCGGGGTAGCGGTCGTGGGTAAGATGCTTTTGGAGAGTTGGTGCAGATTCGATGGGCCGAATGGCCTCTTCTGCACTGTAGGGATTCTATGATCAATAAGATCATCTCTCGTTCCTCTAAACACCAATGAGTACAGGCTCACAAGAGAACCCCTGCACCCCAAGAATCAGACCACTGAACCTTCTCTGAATTGCTTCCAATGGAACTCTATTCTGTCTTAAGGTGGCAAAACTACACTCAGTGCTCCAAGATGTCTTCTCACAAAAGCCCTGCACAGCTATAGCAAAACCTCCCTACTCTAATGCTCGAACCCCCTCAACCTTTCCCCCAAATGACTGGGTGAGAGAGAGGCCTGGGCAGAGAATGCAAGGCTGTTAGTGGGTTACAGAATACAAAAACGTGCTACATACATATTTGTCAATGTAAACGCGCCATTCGTTGGATCCGCAGTACTCCTGAAAGTCCTCAAAGAAAGAAGGACTGCCGTTGCTCTGAGGCAGAGCCGGCAAGTGCAGGTTCATGTACAGCAACTCATAAATTTTGGACACCAAAGTTCGTATGATTGGGATCAGGAAAGAGTAGGTTTCAGTTCTCTCTCGGATGGACTTGGTCAGGGTTTCCTCCAGCTTCCCCAAGAGGAAGCAAGCTTCATCGCGGTTGACGATCTCTTTGGTCTGCAGTATAGTGTTGAGTTTTGCTGTAGCCATGGCACACACCTATTGTTCAAAAATAAACGATGGCTTCTGATTAGTTAGAACCATCCAACACCAAACACTACAGACAACACCTCGCCTGCTTTCCCTTTGCCCGTTTATTGGGCGATGGTGACGTAGTGGCAATGTCATTGGACCAGTAATCCAGAGGCCCAGGGTAAGGCTCTGGGAGCACGGGTTCAAATCTCACCACGGCAGCGGGTGGAATTTAAATTCAATCAATAAAACCTGGAATTGAAAGCTAGTCTCAATAATGGTGACCATGGCAACCACCGATTGTTGTAAAAACCCATCTGGTTCACCTTTAGGGGCGGCACGGTGGCACAGTGGTTAGCACTGCTGCTTCACAGTGCCAGGGACCCGGGTTCGATTCCTGGCTTGGGTCACTGTCTGTGCGCAGTCTGCACGTTCTCCCCGTGTCTGCGTGGGTTTCCTCCGGGTGCTCCGGTTTCCTCCCACATTCTGAAAGACGTGCTGGTTAGGTGGATTGACCCGAACAGGCGCGCTGGACTATGGCAATTAGGGGAATTTCACAGTAACTTCATTGCAGTGTTAATGTAAGCCTTACTAGTGACTAATAAATAAACTTTAACTTTAGGGAAGGAATTCTGTCATCCTTACCTGATTTGGCCTACATGTGACTCCAGAGTGGTTGACTCTTAACTTAACTGGGTGGGACAGTGGTTAGCACTGCTGCCTCACAGCGCCAAGGACCTGGCTTCAATTCCCAGCTTGGGTCACTGTCTGTGCAGAGTCTGCACATTCTCCCCGTGTCTGCGTGGGTTTCCTCCGGGTGCTCCGGTTTCCTCCCACAGTCTGAAAGACGTGCTGGTTAGGGTGCCATGCTAAATTCTCCCTCAGTGTACCTGAACAGACGGAGTGTGACGACTAGGGGATTTTCACACTAACCTCATTGCAGTGTTAATGTAAGCCTACTTGTGACACTAATAAATAAACTTAAAAAAAACTTAAACTTAACTAAGAACTCCTCAGTTCAAGGGCAATTAGGGACAGGATACAAATGCTGGCCTTGCCGGTGATACCTGCATCCCACAAAAGAATTAAAAAGCACTAACACCACATTGAAACAAGGAAAGAAAAATATAAATCCAATCGGTAAGTTATGATCAAATTAAAATTGCAATAAAGGGAGCTTGTCTTGATTTAATTTATTATTGTCACATGTACTAGTATACAGTGAAAAGTATTGTTTTTTGCGCACTATACAGATAAGGCATACCGTTCATAGAGAAGGAAATGAGAGAGTGCAGAATGTAGTGTTACAGTCATAGCTAGGGTGCAGAGAAAGATCAACTTAATGCGAGGTAGGTTCATTCAAAAGTCTGACGGCAGCAGGGAAGAAGCTGTTCTTGAGTCGGTTGGTACGTGACCCCAGACTTTTGTATCTTTTTCCCGACAGAAGAAGGTGGAAGAGAAGTGTCTTCACCTGAGGTGCTGTGATTTCTACAGATGGCGATGATGTGACAACTGCTGCATTTATATAGTACCTATCCTGACCTCCCATAGCATGTTACATCCACTTCTGAAGTGCAGTCATTGTTCCACTGTAGGAAATGTCGCAGCCAATTTGCACAGAGCAGGATCCCACAAACTGCAATGTGACAATAGTCTGGATAATCTGTTATTTTAGTGGTTTTGATGGAGGGATAAATATTATGATGTGGAGATGCCGGCGTTGGACTGGGGTAAACACAGTAAGAAGTTTAACAACACCAGGTTAAAGTCCAACAGGTTTATTTGGTAGCAAAAGCTTTCGGAACAGGGATAAATATTAGCCAGGGCTCCAGGGGGAAACTCCCTGCTGCTCTTTAAAACAGTACAGTAAGAAGTCTCACAACACCAGGTTAAAGTCCAACAGGTTTATTTGGTAGCAAATACCATAATTTGCTACCAAATAAACCTGTTGGACTTTAACCTGGTGTTGTGAGACTTCTTACTGTGCTTACCCCAGTCCAACACCGGCATCTCCACATCATGACTTTAAAACAGTGCCAGGGGATTTTTTATTTTTTACACCCATCCGAGGCGCAGGTGGGGCCTTGGGTTAAAGTTTCATCTTAAAGATGGCATCTCCAACAGTGCAGCACTCCCGCAGCGGTACACTGGAGTGTCAGCCTAGAGTTTACATTCAAGCTATGGGAGTGTGGGGCTGAAACCTCACTCTGGATTGAGAGGTGAAAGTGCTGAGCGATGGCTTGCGGAGGGAGCGATGAAAGGTTTTTGCTGGACGCAGTGATCTCGACCCCCTACCTGAATGTTGTCTTGTGCAATAAAGCCAAGGAGAAGGCGCACTCCGAGCTGGGACAACTGCTTCCATTCTGATCCAGAGGAGTACCACACCATCAGGCTGTCCATCAGTGTCACCATTTCTTCCAACACCTGGACAAAAGCAAGGAAATCCCCAAAGGATGAAGGAAATCTACTTTAGCTGAAACTAAATCCATAGAATCCCTACAATGCAGAAGGAGGCCATTCAGCCCATTGAGTCCGCTGGAATCATAGAATCCCTACAGTGCAGAAGGAGGCAATTCGGCCCATCGAGTCTGCACTGACCACAATGCCACCAAGGCCCTATTCCTATAACCCGGTATTTACCCTCACGAGCCCCCTCACACTAAGGGGCAATTTGACATGGCCAATCCACCTAACCCCACATCTTTCAGACTGTGGGAGGAAACCCACGCAGACACGGGGAGAATGTGCAAACTCCACACAGAAGCGACCCAAGCCGGGGATCGAACCCGGGTCCCTGCGCTGTGAGGCAGTAGTGCTAACCACTGTGCCACCGTGCTGCCCAATGAATATTTTTATACAACTTTCTGGATAATCGAGAATCTCTGGGCGTATTTACCCTTGAGAATAGTAAGTACACTGTGCCCTTCCAAGGCAGATACCGTAAATTATCCTAGGAGGTCACCCTCATGTAAATCAAGTTTCTTTGTTTCTGTGCTGACTCCTTGCCAACAACTGAGTGATTTCCCCAAATTACACAGACTCTTCAACTGTACAGGGACAACACAGTGGTTAGCACTGCTGCCTCACAGTGCCAGGGACCCGGGTTCAATTCCCAGCTTGGGTCACTGTCATAGAATCATAGAAACCCTACAGTACAGAAAGAGGCCATTCGGCCCATCGAGTCTGCACCGATCACAATCCCACCCAGGCCCTACCCCCATATCCCAACATATTTACCCACTAATCCGTCTAACCTACGCAGCATCTCAGGACACTAAGGGCAATTTTTTAGCATGGCCAATCAACCTAACCCGCACATCTTTGGACTGTGGGAGGAAACCGGAGCACCCGGAGGAAACCCACGCAGACACGAGGAGAATGTGCAAACTCCACACAGACAGTGACCCAAGCCGGGAATCGAACCCAGGTCCCTGGAGCTGTGAAGCAGCAGTGCTAACCACTGTGCTACCGCGGAATCTGCACATTCTCCCCAAGTCTGCGTGGGTTTCCTCCGGGTGCTCCGGTTTCCTCCCACAGTCCAAAAGGCGCGCTGGTTAGGGTGCATTGGCCGTGCTAAATTCTCCTTCAGTGTACCCGAACAGGCCCCGGAGTGTTGCAACTAGGGGATTTTCACAGGTTGGCAGCAGGTTTAGCTGTGAATCCAACCGTATGCACGATTTGGCTTGATTCAGGGGCATAGTTTAGTACCTTGTCAGTCCACAATGCAGGATTCACCAGCCCCTCAGCCTGTAGGAAGTCCTGAACAATATGCAGCAATCTCACTGCATTCTCAGTGTGAACCGGAAGTGCAACTGCTGTCGCCTCTCTGTTGTCAGTCACGGCCCACTCCAATATCTTCTCCAGAAGACTGAAAAAGAAAGCCATTTTCATCAATCTCAGTTGTGTCCTGGTCTCTTAACAGACAAATCACAAATTCTCCAGTCCAATGGGCTCACTGCTAACACAAATATTACTGCCAATTATGTACCGAATCACTCATCTTTCTCCCCTAATGCCTCTCTCCTCTTCCACATATTCCCATGTCCCCAAAACAGAGCACTCTCTCTCTCTCCCCTCCCCTCCCCCTCCAAATGTCTTTCTCCAGTCCTCCGATCTCCATCGCTCCCCTCAACTTTTCCCTCTCTCACCCCGGAGAGCTTTCACGGCATCTCAAAAAAGACATCCTAACCAGGCTCTCCCCTCCGATAGGATTTCCAAATGGCTCACAAAGCTGCACTAACAAACACAGTCTCGGTTATCAAAAGAGAAAACCCTGGAAAATCTCAGCGGGTCTGGCAGCATCTGTGAGGAGAGAAAGGAGCTGACGTTTCGAGTCTGGGTGACCCTTTGTCAAAGCGTCAAAAGTGCTTTGACAAAGGGTCATCCGGACTCGAAACGTCAGCTCTTTTCTCTCCTCACAGATGCTGCCAGACCCGCTGGGATTTTCCAGCGTTTTCTCTTTTGGTTTCAGATTCCAGCGCCCGCAGTAATTTACTTTTATCTCGGTTATTAAATATTTAACGAGTAAGAGTGGTTTGGGAGCTTGGGCAGGATGAAGGAAGTACTCCAGCGCGTGCAAACCGTACACGAGTTTAATCTCATCGGATGGAGACAGCAGTTCATTTGCCGTTCCGAGCTTTGTCAGTGCCGAGAAGACTTGTCCTCGTTCGATCCAGGCAGTGTCGTCCGAGCTGCTCAGGCCACGCCACATGATACAGAGAAGGATGTCCATCAGAATCCGACTTAGCTCTTCCTCACACTTCTGAGGGAAAGAAAGATGGTTCCTATAAACAAGTCCACTTCACTAAGGTTAGCTTCACCGAGCGGTAGAATGCTTAAGGCCACACAGCACGTCTTTGACATATCGATTATGGGCTCCCGTAAATCGAGCAGTACTTTTTTTTAAAGATAGGAGCAGGAGGAGGCCATTCGGCCCTTCGAGCCTGCTCCGCCATTCATCACAATCATGGCTGATCGTCCAACTCAATAGCCTAATTCTGCTTTCTCCCCACAACCTTTGATCCCGTTCGCCCCAGGTGCTATACCCAGCCGCCTCTCCAGTACATTCAATGTTTTGACATCAGCTACTTCCTGTGGTAATGAATTCCACAGGCTCACCACTCTTTGGGTGAAGAATGAAAATGAACTCAGTGTTACATTTGAATAAACTATTTCACAAGCCCAGCCTAATAATTGACATTAGCAGGACTTACTCAGTCAATCCAGTTAATTGTAGGATCCCGACAGTGCAGAAGGGGGCCATTTGGCCCATCGAGTCTGCACTGACAACAATCCCACCCAGGCCCTATCTCCGTAACCCGACATATTTACCCTGCTAATCCCCCAGATACTAAGGGGCATATTTAGCGTGGCCAAACAACCTAACCCGCACATCTTTGGACTGTGGGAGGAAACCGGAGCACCCGGAGGAAACCCACGCAGACATGGGCAGAACGTGCAAACTCCACACGGACAGTCACCCGAGGCCGGAATTGAACCCGGATCCCTGGCGCTGTGAGGCAGTAGTGCTAACCACTGCGCAGCCCTGGTACGGCTTTGGGGAGAATTATAGAACAAAGAGATCTCGGGGTACAGGTTCATAGCTCCTTGAAAGTGGAGTCACAGGTGGACAGAGTGGTGAAGAAGGCATTCGGCATGCTTGGTTTCATTGGTCAGAACATTGAATACAGGAGTTGGGACGTCTTGTTGAAGTTGTACAAGACATTGGTAAGGCCACACTTGGAATATCGTGTACAGTTCTGGACACCCTATCATTGAAAAGATATTATTAAACTAGAAAGAGTGCAGAAAAGATTTACTAGGATGCTACCGGGACTTGATGGTTTGAGTTATAAGGAGAGGCTGGATAGACTGGGACTTTTTTCCCTGGAGGCTTAGGGGTGATCTTAAAGAGATCTATAAAATAATGAGGGACATAGATTAGCTATATAGTCAACATCTTTTCCCAAAGGTAGGGGAGTCTAAAACTAGAAGGCATAGGTTTAAGGTGAGAGGGGAGAGATACAGAAGGATCCAGAGGGGCCATTATTTCACACAGGGAGTGGTGAGTGTCTGGAACAAGCTGCCAGTGGTAGTAGTAGAGGCGGGTACAATTTTGTCTTTTAAAAAACATTTAGACAGTTACATGAGTATAGAGCGATATGGGCCAAACGTGGGCAACTGGAACTAGCCTAGAGGTTTAAAAAAAAAAGGGGTGGCATGGACAAGTTGGGCCGAAGGGCCTGTTTCCATGCTATAAACCTCTGTGACTCTAATCAAACAAATTTTCTTCACATCATTCAGTGAGATAACAGGGTATTAGATGAGAGTTGCTGCAATCAGGCCAGATGTCCATCAGGATAATACCCGGTGCTTCAGCCATGATGGCCTGGCCATGTTTGGTATAACTCCCTTCTGGGTAAAGTTCACAGTATGAAGATCAGTTGAAAAGGAGATCAAGTCTCAGAGACCAACATCCTGCAACATAGTCATCACTAGTTTCATTGAATAAGTCTGTTAGTTTTGCTTTTTTAAATCTGTATTTAAAAATCCCAACCAAAATGGCAAAAAAAATCATTGAACAAATTACCTCTCCACTGGCAAAGACTTCATAGATTGAGGTATCGTCCATGTAACTGGACTCATCTGTGCTGCCAGGTTCCTTCTCAAACTGGGCACCGGGGAAGTGTCTGGGCATCTCCAATGGCGATGGGGTGCTGGCAATGCTACCCGGTGTTTGGCTTTCAGCGTCACCCATTTCATAGGAGGCCGCGCTCGACAGATCCAACGTCAGACTTCTCCCCTTCGGAGGCCAATCCTCTGACTGGGCCAGGTTCTCCCCCAGGCTTTCAGTGAGGGCGCTGTCAGTGGAGGCCTCATCATCTAAAAGCATCTCAGAAGAGTGGCTCGAGTCAGTGAATCTGTCAACCAATCCGTCAAAGCTTCTGTTCTCAAATAATTTATTCAAGGGCATGTTGTCCACCGAATCGCCCTCTGACAGTTTATCATCCCGAGTTTGTGACTCCTCGCTAGTGGTTCTTGAACGTCCTGCACCGATTTTTGTCTCAAATTGGGGATCAGTCTGTTTCCCGAAATCCAAACTGTTGTTGTTCAGAATGTCCACGCCAGCGCTCTCTCTGCTCTCCGCATTCTCCTTCAAAAACAACCGCACAAACGTCTCTTGCCAACTGGTCTGCTTCGCTATCTGCTGGGCTGCATCCTGCTGGGACTGCAAGTGCCGATAAATCTAAACCAATCCGGGGGAGAAAGAAAGATCATTTATACATCACCGACATAAAGCAGGCATTTTTGAAAATGTAGTGCATCGGTCTTCTGTTACTTTTCTTACTGCTAATTCATTGGGGTCTGGATGGTACTCGTAATTACAGTCAAACTAATAGTCGCTTGCTTGTACCGAACTTGAGTACTGCTGGAAAAGAGAGTCATGTCGAAGCTTCACGTCTTACACTCATCAGGACACGACAACACTACAGTGTTGTTTGTCCCCTTACATCAATGCTATAAGTTCATAAGATATAGGAGCAGAATGAGACCATTCGGCCCATCGAGTCCGCTCCGCCATTCAATCATGGTTGATATGCTCCTCATCCCCATTTTCCTGCCTTCCCCCCATAACCCTTCAACCCATTCCCAATTAAAAATCTGTCCAACTCCTCCTTAAATTTACTCACTGTCCCAGCATTTTGGGGTAACGAATTCCACACGTTCACAACCCTTTGGGATTTTTTTGATTTGATTTATTATTGTCACATTATTAGTATACAGTGAAAAGTATTGTTTCTAGTGCACTATACAGACAAAGCATACCGTTCATAGGAAGGAAAGGAGAGAGTGCAGAATGTAGTGTTACAGTCATAGCTAGGGTGTAGAGAAAGATCAACTTAATGCGAGGTTGGTCCAATCAAAAGTCTGACAGCAGCAGGGAAGAAGCTGTTCTCGAGTCGGATGGTACGTGATCTCAGATTTTTGTATCTTTTTCCCGATGGAAAAAGGTGGGAGAGAGAATGTCCGGGGTGCGTGGAGTCCTTAATTATACTGGCTGCTTTGCCAAGGCAGCGGGAAGTGTAGACAGAGTCAATGGATGGGAGGCTGGTTTGTGTGATGGATTGGGCTACATTCACGACCTTTGTAGTTCCTTGCGGTCTTGGGCAGAGCAGGAGCCATACCAAGCTGTGATACAACCAGAAAGATGCTTTCTATGGTGCATCTGTAAAAGTTGGTGAGATCATAGCTGACGTGCCAAATTTCCTTAGTCTTCTGAGAAAGTAGAGGCATTGGTGGGGCTTTCTTAATTATAGTGTCGACATGGGGGGACCAGGACAGGTTGTTGGTGATCTGGACACCTAAAAGCTTGAAGGGAAGTAGTTTCTTCTCAATTCTATTTTAAATTTGCTGCCCCTTATCCTAAGACTGTGACCTCTCGTCCTAGAATGCCCCACAAGAGGAAGCATCCGCTCCACGTCTACTTTATCCATACCTTTTATCATCTTGTGTACCTCAATTTGATCTCCCCTCATTCTTCTCAATTCCAGAGAGTATCGGCCTAAACTGTTCAATCTCTCTTCATACGACAAACCCCTCATCTCTGGAATCAATCTAGTGAACCTCCTCTGAACTGCCTCCAATGCCACTACATCTTTCCTCAAGTAAGGGGACCAAAACTCCAGGTGCGGCCTCCCCAATGCCTTGTACAGTTGCAACAATACTTCCTTACCTTTTCTTGAATTAAAAAATTCTAACATGTTGTTTTTTAAGCCACAGCTGCAGTTAACCAAAGTGATCAATTTTGAGCGGCACGGTGGTTAGCCCTGCTGTCTCACAGCACCAGGGACCTGGGTTCGATTCTGGCCTCGGGTGGCTGTCTGTGCGGAGTCTGCACGTTCTCCCCGTATCTGTGTGGGTTTCCTCCGGGTGCTCTGATTTCCTCCCACGGTCCAAAGATGCGCTGATTGGCCATGTTAAATTACCCCTTAGTGTCAGGGGGATTAGCAGGGTAAATACATGGGGTCACGGGGATAGGGCCTGGGTGGGATTGTTGTTGGTGCAGGTTTGATGGACCGAATAGTTTCCTTCTGCATTATGTAGGGATTCTAAAGCTAAAAGCTGGGCGTACAATATTCCTTCTGCTTTTTCATCTAGACACTGCCTTGCTCTATCTCCATCCTCTTCATAAGGTCACAGCAACCATTGTTAGCATCGGTGCTTCAAAAGCAGCAGCAGAAGATGTTTCTCAGAAACTTTCCTCCTTTCTTTACTCTAAGTGCAGTGGGCAGTTCTCCCATCCTGCTTCTTCCTTTTCTTTTCCTATCCTTTATTTAAGTTTATTTATTAGTCACAAGTAAGGCTTACATTAACACTGCAATGAAGTTACTGTGAAATTCCAGCACCTGTTCGGGTCAATGCACCTAACCAGCACGTCTTTCAGACTGTGGGAGGAAACCGGAGCACCCGGAGGAAACCCACGCAGACACGGGGAGAACGTGCAGGCTCCACACAGACAGTGACCCAAGCTGGGAATCGAACCCAGATCCCTGGCACTATGAGGCAGCAGTGCTAACCACTGTGCTGCCCATAAGGCCTAAGGCCTCCTAAGGCCTTTGCAGGTTAAAAAAGTCAGAAGTTTCTATTTTCTTTCCCTGTCTGTGTCATTAATGATGTGGAGATGCCGGCGTTGGACTGGGGTAAACACAGTAAGAAGTCTCACAACACCAGGTTAAAGTCCAACAGGTTTATTTGGTAGCAAAAGCCACTAGAGCTTTCGGAGCGCTGCTCCTTCGTCAGGTAAGTGGGAGTTCTGTTCACAAACAGGGCATATAAAGACACAAACTCAATTTACAAAATAATGGCTGGAATGCGAGTCTTTACAGGTAATCAAGTCTTAAAGGTACAGACGATGTGAATAGAGAGAGGGCCAAGCACAGGTTAAAGAGATGTGTATTGTCTCCAGACAGGACAGTTAGTGAGATTTTGTAATCCCAGGCAAGTCGTGGGGGTTACAGATAGTGTGACATGAACCCAAGATCCCGGTTGAGGCCGTCCTCATGTGTGCGGAACTTGGCTATCAGTTTCTGCTCAGCGACTCTGCGTTGTCGTGTGTCGTGAAGGCCGCCTTGGAGAACGCTTACCCAAAGATCAGAGGCCAAATGCCCATGACTGCTGAAGTGTTCCCCAACAGGAAGAGAACACTCTTGCCTGGTGATAGTCGAGCGGTGTTCATTCATCCGTTGTCGTAGCGTCTGCATGGTCTCCCCAATGTACCATGCCTCGGGACATCAGGTAGACAACGTTGGCCGAGTTGCAAGTTGGCCAAGTTGGCACACGACAAGAGTATACTCTTGCAACTCGGCCAACGTTGTCTACCTGATACGCTGCAGGAAAGGATGTCCCGAGGCATGGTACATTGGGGAGACCATGCAGACGCTACGACAACGGATGAATGAACACCGCTCAACAATCACCAGGCAAGAGTGTTCTCTTCCTGTTGGGGAACACTTCAGCGGTCACGGGCATTCGGCCTCTGATCTTGGGGTAAGCGTTCTCCAAGGCGGCCTTCACGACACACGACAACGCAGAGTCGCTGAGCAGAGACTGATAGCCAAGTTCCACACACGAGGACAGCCTCAACCGGGATCTTGGGTTCATGTCACACTATCTGTAACCTCCATGACTTGCCTGGGCTTGCAAAATCTCACTAACTGTCCTGGCTGGAGACAATACACATCTCTTTAACCTGTGCTTAACCCTCTCTCCACTCACATTGTCTGTACCTTTAAGACTTGATTACCTGTAAAGACTCGCATTCCAACTCGCATTTTGTAAATTGAGTTTGTGTCTTTATCTGCCCTGTTTGTGAACAGAACTCCCACTTACCTGACGAAGGAGCAGCGCTCCGAAAGCTAGTGGCTTGTGCTGCCAAATAAACCTGTTGGGACTTTAACCTAGTGTTGTGAGACTTCTTACTGTGTCATTAACTTCAGCTCCTGATCCATCTGCGTCATTGCACCTGGTTTACTCCAGATTCTCCCATATACATACATTGATGAGGTCATTTACCTGGCCAGTCACTGCCTGGCCAAATAACATGCAACTCAATTGCCTTTGTGCAGTTTGCTAACACTACAGCAAGTCTCAAACACAGTTTTTCACAGTATGGCCCCAGTTCAGGAATGAGGGATGTAATAGCCGTGGGAATGGTTTCAGTTTCGAACGGTCGAGTGAATCAGGACCAATGCTCTGCTGCCACTGTGTGAAAATGAACGCATTCCTGTGACTTTTTCTGCCTTTCTCCCATGCAGATGCTTCCTTTCATTAACCGCAAAGAAGTTTGAGTGATTAATAGAAGGGAAAGACTGACCTTTCGGCAAACAGCGAGCCTCACGCTGATCCCTGCTTTGTGCACCAGGTGAACCACAGCCATTAGATCTTTATAATTCACCACAGAGTCTGAAACAGAGGAAGCAAGAGAAAAATAACGCACGGTATTACGCTGCAATTCATTTCGTGTATCCGCAGAATTGTTACAGCACGGGAGGAGGCCATTCAGCCCACTGTGTCTGCGCCAGCTCTCTGAATGAGCAATACACCCGGTGCCATTCTCCTGCCTTCTCCCCGTAACCCTGGAATGTGGAGTTGAGGCCGCAATCAGATCAGCTGGTGAATGGCGGAACAGACTTGAGGAGCCAAATGACCTACTCCTGTTCATCATTCATATGTCAATATGTATGTACAAGCAGTAGGACACATATTCAGCACCTTTATGTACATTCCAAACAGCTAATTCAAGAGCAGCACTGACTGAGGCTTGGGGATATGTGCTCCCATCCTGCTGGTTGGGAATCGATAGCTGGAATGTGGGAAAATAACCAATATATCTATTTTCCGCACAATCAGGGAATCTGACTGTATCTTTTGCCTACAATTAATTGGCAGTACTGGGGAGCAGTACATTCCATTATCTAAGTCTTTACAAGGGTACAAGATGTCCTTCAAACTATTTTTTGAGGATAGGAACACCATGAGATGGCGATTTCTCCCAGAGAAACTGGAGGGCCGAAGGGCCTGTTTCTATGCTGCACTGTGTTCTTGTTTTTTAACTAACCTCTTTGCTGCACCTTTTTGGGTGTCATCTCCAAAAGCAGCATTTTACGATGGGTGTTTGAATCAAAGAACAAAGAAAATTACAGCACAGGAACAGGCCCTTCGGCCCTCCAAGCCTGCACCGACCATGCTGCCCGACTGAACTAAAACCCCCTACCTTTCAGGGGACCATATCCCTCTATTCCCATCCTATTCATCTATTTGTCCAGACGCCCCTTAAAACTCACTATCGTATCTGCTTCCACTACCTCCCCCAGCAGCGAGTTCCTGGCACCCACCACCCTCTGTGTAAAAAGACTTGTCTCATACATCACCTTTAAACCTTGCCCCTTGCACCTGAAACCTATGCCCCCTAGTAATTGACTCTTCCGCCCTAGGAAAAAGCTTCTGATTATCCATTCTGTCCATGCCTCTCATAATCTTGTAGACTTCTATCAGGTCGTCCCTCAACCTCCGTCTTTCCAGAAAGAACAAACCAAGTTTCTTCAACCTCTCCTCATAGCTAATGCCCTCCATACCAGGCAACATCCTGGTAAATCTTTTCTGTACCCTCTCCAAAGCCTCCACATCCCACATCCTTCTGGTAGTGTGATGACCAGAATTGAACACTATATTCCAAGTGCGGCCTAACTAAGGTTCTATAAAGCTGCAACATGGCTTGCCAATTTTTAAACTCAATGCTCCGGCCGATGAAGGCAAGCATGCCGTATGCCTTCTTGACTACCTTCTCCACCTGCATTGCCATTTTCAATGACCTGTGTACCTGTACACCCAGATCCCTTTGCCTATCAATACTCTTAAGGGTTCTGCCATTTACTGTACATTTCCCATCTGTATTAGACCTTCCAAAATGCATTACCTCACATTTGTCTGGATTAAACTCCATCTGCCATCTGTCCACCCAAGTCTCCAACCAATTTATATCCTGCTGTATCCTCTGATGGTCCTCATCGCTATCTGCAAATCCACCAACTTTTGTGTTGTCCGCAAAATTACTAATCATTTTCCTCCAAATCAATTATATATATTACAAACAGCAAAGGTCCCAGCACTGATCCCTGAGGAACACCACTTATCACAGCCCTCCATTCAGAAACGCACCCTTCCACTGCTATCCTCTGTTCTATGACCGAGTCAGTTCTGTATCCACTTTGCTAGCTCACCTCTGATCTCGTGCGATTTCACGTTCTGCACCAGTCTGCCATGAGGGACCTTGTCAAAGGCCTTACTGACGTCCATGTAGACAACATCCACTGCCCTACCCTCATCAATCACCTTCGTCACTTCCTCGAAAAACTCAATCAAGTTAGTGAGACACAACCTCCCCTTCACAAAACCATTTTGCCTCTCGCTAATACATCCACTTATTTCCAAGTGGGAGTAAATCCACTGATGTAAGGCTCACCGGCCTGTAATTACCTGGATTATCCTTGCTACCCTTCTTAAACAAAGGAAAAACATTGGCTATTCTCCAATCCTCTGGGACCTCCCCTGTACAGTAAGAAGTCTCACAACGTTGGACTGGGGTAAGCACAGTAAGAAGTCTCACAACACCAGGTTAAAGTCCAACAGGTTTATTTGGTAGCAAATTTGCTACCAAATAAACCTGTTGGACTTTAACCTGGTGCTGTGAGACTTCTTACTGTGCTTACCCCAGTCCAACACCAGCATCTCCACATCAGACCTCCCCTGTAGCCAGTGAGGATACAAAGATTTCTCTCAAGGCCACAGAAATTTCCTCCCTTGCCTCTCTCAGTGCTCTGGGGTATATCTCATCAGGCCCTGGGGACTTGTCCACTTTAATGTTTCTCAAGAACCCCAATACCTCCTCCTTTTTGATTTCAACATGACTCAAACTATCTACACATCCTTTCCCAGACTCAACATCCACCAAGTCCTTCTCTTTGGTGAATGCTGACACAAAGTACTCATTTACTACGTCGCCCATTTCCTCTGGCTCCATGCATAGATTCCCTCCCCCGTCCTTGAGTGGGCCAACCCTCTTCCTGGCTACCCTCTTGCTCTTTATATATATATATATATAAAAAGCGTTGGGATTTTCCTTAATCCTGCTGGCCAATGACTTTTCATGACCCCTTTTAGCCCTCCTTACTCCTTGCTTAAGTTTCTTTCTAATTTCCTTGCATTCCACACTTGCTTCGTGTGTTCCCAGACTCCTAGCCTTGACAAATGCTTCCTCTTTGTCTTTGACTAGGCTCACAATATCTCTCGTTATCTAAGGTTCCCAAAACTTGCCATACTTATCCTTCATCCTTACAGGAATGTGCCGGTCCTGAATCCCTATCAACTTACACTTGAAAGCCTCCCACATGCCAGATGTTGATTTGCCCCCAATCTACATTCTTCAGTTCCTGACTAATATTGTTGTAATTAGCCTTCCCCCAATTTAACACCTTCACTTGAGGACTACACTTATCTTTATCGGTGAAACACCAATTGTTTGGAGTCCAGTTCCTCAATCCAATGTGCCGCCAGGGAGTCATACTCCCCATGGCCCCAACAACTCACCGGCTTTCATTGCATAATGAGCAAACACGCCAGTGGCAATCGATTCTGTGCTCTGTGTAATTCAGGCTGTTACTGATACAACAAACTCTCTGTTTACCTGTTTGTAGGACTTGCTGCAGAAGGTTCTTGACCAGGGACACAGTAATGGTGACATCCTTCAGCAGCATGATGAATCCGGAATAGCCCACATCCCTCAGTTTGATCCGCTGCTTACTCCGCTCATAAACCTTATTGCACTTTAACATCCTCCCAAATATCTATCGCGGGATAGAAAGCAGACATATTAAATCTACATTCAGAACTGAAATGTTAAACCTGAAAGCTTTGCTCAAAACTCTGTAACGCGAAGACAGAAAGCCTTCAATCGAACTGCTCTGACAGACTGTGTGTGCGGAGTCTGCACATTCTCCCCGTGTCTTTGTGGGTTTCCTCCGGGTGCTCCGGTTTCCTCCCACAGTCCAAGAAGATGTGCGGGTTAGGTGGATTGGCCATGCTAAATTGACCTTAGTGTCAGGAGGATTAGCAGGGTAAATGTGTGGGGTTACAGATATAGAGCCTGGGTGGGATTGTGATCGGTGGTGCGGTACGGTGGCACAGTGGTTAGCACTGCTGCCTCACAGCGCCAGGGACCCGGGTTCGATTCTCGGCTTGGGTCACTGTCTGTGTGGAGTTTGCACGTTCTCCCCGTGTCTGCATGGGTTTCCTCCGAGTGCTCTGGTTTCCTCCCACAGTCTGAAAGACGTGCTAGTTAGGTACATTGGCCCGAACGGGCGCCATAGTTTGGCGACTAGGGGAATTTTACAGTAACTTCATTGCAATGTTAATGTAAGCCTTACTTGTGACTGATGAATAAATTTTAACTTTACAGACTCGATGGGCTGAATGGCCTCCTTCTGCACTGTAGGGATTCTAGGATTCTATGACGTGTCCTGTGGGTCTGCCTTAAACAGACAATGACGTGAAGAAAGAAGGGGCTGCGAATGAGTTTTGGCCCTGATATCCTCTTCACATTTGTACTGCACCATACAAAACAGTCACCTCTTTGGCAATACTCGATATACAAGACAAGCTCCGCATTCAGCCATGGCATGCTATACTTGCATCAGTAGTCAGCCTCTATGTCGCAGCTCACATTTCATGTTTTACTCACTGGTACCTCATAACTGGGCGTAAAGGATCAAGTAGGCATTACGGATTGTGTTGTTAAGATGTGCAGGAGTTTAAGACACGCCCACATTTGGCGTTGGACGCCAATAATGTTTCAAAATGGCGACCACACTCACACCAGCAGTTCAGTTTTATACTCGGCGTATCAGTACATCTCTGTTTCTGGAGGGAATTTATGAGGTTTTAGCTTTGAGGAGAGGTTGAAGAAACTTGGTTTGTTCTCACTGGAGTGATGGAGGTTGAGGGGAGACCTGACAGAAGTCTACAAGACTATGAGAGACATGGACAGAGTGGATAGTCAGAAGCTTTTTCCCAGGGTGGAAGAGTCAATTACTAGGGGGCACAGGTTTAAGGTGCGAGGGGCAAGGTTTAAAGGAGATGTACGAGGCAAGTTTTTTACACAGAGGGTGGGTGCCTGGAACTCGCTGCTGGGGGAGGCAGTGGAAGCGGATACGATAGCGACTTTTAAGGGGCGTCTGGACAAATACATGAATAGGATGGGATTAGAGGGATATGGTCCCCGGAAGGGTAGGGGGTTTTAATTCACATGGGCAGCATAGTCGGTGCAGGCTTGGAGGGCCGAAGGGCCTGGTCCTGTGCTGTAATTTTCTTTGTTCTTTGTTGACTTATACTCTGACATCTTTACGGTTAATAATAAAATCCCACAATGAACTGAATGTTCTCTTTTACACATCTCAACCATTCTAATTTTTTTGAAAACGGAGCAGGCACTTGGGGAGATACGGATTGTTAATCTGCTCTGTTTCATACACACCAGAGCAGTGACTATGATTGAAATAGGTCCAGTCAGTACAGCCTGTATTTGTGCAATGGTACAAGGTAACAAAAGCACTGTACTTCCCAGGTTAGTGAGTCATAGGAACAGGAATGGACCATTCAACTACTTGAGCTATTCCATGCGATCCTGGCTAATCTGTATGATAATTCCAACCACCCGCCTTGTGCTCTGTATCCTCTTGTACAGCAGGCTGGCAAAATCTACTGATCTCAGAACTAAAACTATTAGTCGAGTTGGCATCAATTGCTGTTAGTGGGACCAAGTTGCCTAAAACCGTACACAGTATTCCAGATGTGCTTTAGCCAGGGCACAGTATAGCTGTGGCAAACCCTTCTCTCTTTTATATTCCAGTGCTCTGCTAAAATAGCTTGTTAAATTAATTCTGTGCCCGGCTAGTAGATCTGTGTACGTACACAAGGAGACACAGGAACGCAAGAATTAGGAGTAGGCCATTCGGCCCCTCGAGCCTCGTCTGTCTTTCTAGAAAATCATGACTGATTGTATAATAGCTTCAACTTCACCTTCTTATCTGCTCCCCCCATAACCCTCGACTCCCTTGTCGATGAAAAATCTGTCTAACACAGCCTGGAATAAACTCAGTGCATCAGCCCCCACTGCTCTCTGAGGAAGGGAATTCCACAGACTAACAACACTGCAGAGAAAAAACTTCTGCTCATCTCAGTCTTAAATAAGCAACCCCTTACTTTTTAAACTGTGTCCCTTAGTTCTCGAGGTTCTACACAGGCCCTTCAAATCTCTTTGGCCCACCATGGGGTTTCTAGTTTATCACTATTGAAAGAGTACTGGACTTGCGGATAGCGAAGAGCATTGTCGGGCAATACAGCAGGATATAGATAGGCTGGAAAATTGGGCGGAGAGGTGGCAGATGGAGTTTAATCCAGATAAATGCGAAGTGATGCATTTTGGAAGAAATAATGTAGGGAGGAGTTATACAATAAATGGCAGAGTCATCAGGAGTATAGAAACACAGAGGGACCTAGGTGTGCAAGTCCACAAATCCTTGAAGGTGGCAACACAGGTGGAGAAGGTGGTGAAGAAGGCATATGGTATGCTTGCCTTTATAGGACGGGGTATAGAGTATAAAAGCTGGAGTCTGATGATGCAGCTGTATAGAATGCTGGTTAGGCCACATTTGGAGTACTGCGTCCAGTTCTGGTCGCCGCACTACCAGAAGGACGTGGAGGCATTAGAGAGAGTGCAGAGAAGGTTTACCAGGATGTTGCCTGGTATGGAGGGTCTTAGCTATGAGGAGAGATTGGGTAAACTGGGGTTGTTCTCCCTGGAAAGACGGAGAATGAGGGGAGATCTAATAGAGGTGTACAAGATTATGAAGGGGATAGATAGGGTGAACGGTGGGAAGCTTTTTCCCAGATCAGAAGTGGCGTTCACGAGGGGTCACGGGCTCAAGGTGAGAGGGGCGAAGTATAACTCAGATATTAGAGGGATGTTTTTTACACAGAGGGTGGTGGGGGCCTGGAATGCGCTGCCAAGTAGGGTGGTGGAGGCAGGCACGCTGACATCGTTTAAGACTTACCTGGATAGTCACATGAGCAGCCTGGGAATGGAGGGATACAAACGATTGGTCTAGTTGGACCAAGGAGCGGCACAGGCTTGGAGGGCCGAAGGGCCTGTGTCCTGTGCTGTACTGTTCTTTGTTCAGATATTTGTTGGTCCAGAATGGATACTATCTCACTTACCTATGTTGAAATCCATCTGCCACAGGTTCACTAACTTAGCTAATCTACCAATTTCTCTTTGTAACTGTAATAAGTCCTCGGAGGTAGAAGTCCCTTCACCAAAATCCCTTTATTTACAAGAGTGACAACAGCCTATAGAGTGCTTTCAGTGAGCAGTCTGATTAACAGTCTGACCAACAGTCTGACCAACAGTCTGACCAACAGTCTGACCAACAGTCTGACCAACAGTCTGACCAACAGTCTGGCCAACAGTCTGACCAACAGTCTGACCAACAGTCTGACCAACAGTCTGACCAACAGTCTGACCAACAGTCTGGCCAACAGTCTGACCAACAGTCTGACCAACAGTCTGACCAACAGTCTGGCGCTCCTTAACTCGGAGTGCCAGAGGAACTGACGCTCCTGGTTAAGTACAAAGCAAGAGGCTCCCTGATTGGCCCATCGCTTTGGCCCTTAATCAGGGTGTTTATATTCTAACAGGCCCAGCTCAATTGCCTGATTAAAGTCATTCCAGCAATGTTCTGCTCCTGTCTATTTTATTTTTTATTATTGATTCGTGGGACATGGGCGCCGCTGGCTGGCCCGCATTTATTGCCCATCCCTAGTTGCCCTTGTTCAGAGGGTAGCTGAGAGTCAACCACACATTGCTGTGGCTCTGGAGACACGTGTAGGCCCGACCACTACATTCTGCACTCTCTCCTTTCCTTCTCTATGAACGGTATGTTTTGTCTGTATAGCGCGCAAGAAACAATACTTTTCACTGTATGTTAATACATGTGACAATAATAAATCAAATCAAATCAAATCAAAGACCAGGTAAGGACGGCAGATTTCCTTCCCTAAAGGACATTAGTGAACCAGATGGGTTTTTTCCAACAATCGACAATAGTTTCATGGTCATCAGTAGATTCTTAATTCCAGATATTTTTTATTGAATTCAAATTCCACCATCTGCCGTGGCGGGATTCGAACCCGGGTCCCCGGAACATTAACTGAGTTTCTAGATTAATAGTCTAGCGATAATACCACTAGGCCATCGTCTCTATGTCACATACTGTGCCATTAATATCTGTGGGATTGGCAAATTTTGATACCTGGCTCTCCACTGTTTTACCCAAGTCATTAGTAACGAGAGCGATTGGTTGAGACTCCAGCACAGATTCTTGTGGGACATCATTCGCCACTTCCTTTCAAATCAGTTACTTACCCATTATCCCTACTTAGTCTCTGACCACCCAACCAAGGTCAATAATCTGCCTTCAATTCACCATGTTTAATTTTAGTTAACTCGCTTTGGCTTTAACCACACGGCCTCCAACTACACTGTCTGCACACACACCTGCTCAGCCTGGGAACAAGCCTGTTCATCTGCATGAGTCCCTCTCCCTTTTGTTTTAACCTCCAAGATAGCAGTTAAGAGTGGCCATATTGAACAGGCCTTTCTTAGTGATCAGGACTAGGGTCTTCCCAATGCAAACATGCATTAAGTGTCCATTGGTTACAGAGGCAGGTTAGCCTCTGGCACGGTAGCACAGTGGTTAGCACTGCTGCTTCACAGCTCCAGGAACATGGGTTCGATTCCCGGCTTGGGTCACTGTCTGTGTGGAGTTTGCACATTCTCCTCGTGTCTGCGTGGGTTTTCTCCGGGTGCTCCGGTTTCCTCCCACAATCCAAAGATGTGCGGGTTAGGTTGATTGGCCATGCTAAAAATTGCCCCTTAGTGTCCTGGGATGCGTAGATTAGAGGGATTAGCGGGTAAAATATGTAGGGAAATGGGGGTAGGGCCTGGGTGGGATTGTGGTCGGTGCAGACTCGATGGGCCGAATGGCCTCTTTCTGTACTGTAGGGTTTCTATGATTCTATGAATTGCTAATCACCTCTGAGTAAATAACTTCAATGGCCAGCTCATGAGCATTTTACTTGGCATTCACTGCAGTAATTGTACTTCCCACAGAATCCTATAAAGTTCTAACGAGACTAGACAGGGCAGATGCAAGAAGGATGTTCCCAATGATGGGGGCATTCACAAGTAGGGGTCATTGTCTAAGGATACGGGGTAAACGTTTTAGGACTGAGGTGAGGAGAAATTTCTTCACCCAGAGGGTGGTGAATGTGTGGAATTCACTCCCACAGAAAGTAGTTGAGGCCAAAATATTGTATATTTTAAAATATTGTATATTTGGCCAGCATAATTAAGGACCCCACGCACCCCGGACATTCTCTCTTCCACCTTCTTCTGTCGGGAAAAAGATACAAAAGTCTGAGGTCACAAACCAACCAATTGAAGAACAGCTTCTTCCCTGCTGCCGTCAGAATGGACCTACCTCGCACTAAGTTGATCTTTCTCTACACCCTAGCTATGACTGTAACACTACATTCTGCACTCTCTTGTTTCCTTCTCTATGAACGGTATGCTTTGTCTGTATAGTGTGCAAGAAACAATACTTTTCACTGTATGTTAATACATGTGACAAAAGTAAATCAAATCAAGATCAAATCAAATATATTTTGAAGAATGAGTTAGATATAGCTCTTGGGGCAAAGGGGATGAAAGGTTATTGGGGGGGAAATCAGGATCAGGGTATTGAGTTGGATGATCAGCCATGATCATAATAGATGGCACAGCAGCCTCGAAGGGCCGAATGGCCTCATCCTGCTCCTATCCTCTATGTTTCTTTGTGAAACTGGTGTGACAGACTACGCTTTAAAAATCCCGACACTGAAATGCAAACCTTTTCCAAATCCTCCGCTACAAAATAAGGTCAACAGATCTTCAAACACACAAGCTGTCCCGTCAAGGGCCAACTCTCTGTTTTATTAAGGATGCAGCGTACCTTGAAAACGAGCTCGCGCAGCGTGTCGGAATACTTGTTGGTCAGCAGCAGTGCGTAGAGGATGTCGGCATGCCCTGGTTCAAAGAGCAGCAGGTACAGTTGGTCCCGAGCTGAACTTGTCTGAAGGAGGTTGTGCAGAATCTCCAGGATCCCGGAGAGCTACAACACACAAAGCCACAAGGGGAAAAGAAAATCAGGAATCAGACTCAGAGCCATAACCTAATTCCACACAGAACAGCACTGAGTGGTCACATCAAGATCAGAACGCAAACATTATTTCTGCATTTCTCAAGTCTTTTTCTCTGCTTACCAGTATCGAATGTTATCACTGAGCGATGTTCATACTGGCTGTTTTAAGTTTCAATGTTCCAAGTTGTTTCCAATGTTCCAAGCACACCAGGATGATAGGGAGTGGGATAGCTTGATCTTGGTTTCAGATAAAGCTCGGCACAACATCGTGGGCCGAAGGGCCTGTTCTGTGCTGTACTGTTCTATGTTCTATAGGACCTTAAATCCAGCAACCTCAGGACCGAGGTCATGTCGGTTTTCGGATCTGCCAGATCCTGCCGAATCTCCGATTCTGCCGGATCTCCGATCCCCGGTCCTCATAGAATCATAGAAACCCTACAGTGTAGAAAGAGGCCATTCGGCCCATCGAATCTGCACCGACCACAATCCCACCCAGGCCCTACCCCCATATCCCTACATATTTACCCGCTAATCCCTCTAACCTACACATCTCAAGATACTAAGGGGCAATTTTAGCACAGCCAATCAACCTAACCCGCACATCTTTGGACTGTGGGAGGAAACCGGACATCCGTAGGAAACCCACGCAGACACGAGGAGAATGTGCAAACTCAACACAGACAGTGACCCAAGCCGGGAATCGAACCCAGGTCCCTGGAGCTGTGAAGCAGCAGTGCTAACCACTGTGCTACCGTGCCGCCCTGCTGGATCTCCGATATTGCCGGATGTCAGGGTGGGTGGTTCAGGTCAAGCTGGGTCAGGCAGGAACAAGGGTCATTTGGAGTGCCGGCTAGAGCAGTACACGGAGGGGCAAGTCCAATAACTCGCTGGTGCTACACCGTGTCAATGCAGTGCCTAGCCTGCATTATCTAGGTAATTGTTTTTTTAACTTTACTTGATTAAAATTGACGCGCGGAAAATTATAAAAGTGCCCCATTTTTGGATAGTCGGATTGGAGACACTGTACCTGCAATATGAGTATCAGTGTATAAATGAGGGCTATACACAACCTTTTTAACATTGTCCCCTTCAAGGAAGGCTGCATTTATATACCGCCTTACCTACTCAATAAAAAAAACAATTGTTCATGTCGATTTCATTGCCTGAAACGGGGGTGGAGGCAGATTCAATAATAACTTGGATAAATACTTAAGTGGGTAAAAGTTGCAGCTCTACCGAAACAAAGAAAGGGAGTGGCCTGTTGAACTGTTTCGATTAGTGGTATGTCCACGCTGTACAGTTTATGATTCAAGGATTTCTGTTGCAGAGAGCCAGGCAGCCAATGCAATAGATCTTCCAGTCATAGAATCCCCACAGCGCAGGAGGAGGCCATTGGCCCATCGAATCCGCATCGACATCAATCCCACCCTGGCCCCACTCCCATAACCCCACATATTTACCCTGCTAATCCCACTGACACTAGGGCCAATCCACTAACCCACACATCTTCGGATTCATTAATTGGAATATTGTGGGACAAAAATGGGGGGGGGGGGGCATGGGGGTAAACAACTGAGATAAAAGTCCTGCGGAACAAATCGTCATGTGAGTGTACCTTTAAGAAAGTTTTTTAAAAAATCATGCAGCTTACAGCTTCAGCGCTGTCATTGGGGGTGGAGCTACGCTGTGGCAGTCAGGTGATAGGGGTTTTTTCCCTTTGGACTTCCAGTTTCATTTTGGAAGCAGTTTAGCAGCAAGCTAAGAAGCAGTCTTTCTCTCTCCCTGCTCTTCTCTTTGTTTGGTTCTGAAACTATTATCAGTTCGCTGAAGGAGAGGCTTGTTGCCATCCTGCCCTAAAGAAGCTGTGTTTTGGGAAACAGATTTGATTACAACCTCTTCTGAGTTTCTTCACAAGGGATTTTCAGTATTGAACCCAGGAGGTGGGATTCCTGTAACAAGTGGGCGTTAACCTATGCTGTATTGTGCTTATTTGGAGGGTTTTGTGTGTTGGATGTCGGCTTTGGTTGGAGCACATTAGAGACATTTCCTTGAGTTATACATTATCGTGGTTGTTGTGTTTCCTGTTTGTAATTGTTAGAAGTTCTTGCTAATTGTCTTACTGAACATGTCAACAATATTCTTAATTAAACTTTGTTTTTGATAAAAGCTCCTCGTGGGTCAGCTGAATCACACCTGGAGTGAAACCTCTCACGCTCATCCTAGCCAAATTCAACGTAAAACCGTTACAGGTCAGGCAAGCTCCATAGAACACCCTGAAGTTTCCGACCCGACTGGTAACAAAATAAAATCCCATTTTTACCTGTTGTTCATCATTGATAGCAGCAATGTATCCCATGATGCTCTGGACCTCTTCCTGTGTGACCCCTTTGCTGATGAAGTATTTAATCAGCCCGTACAGGGACGCCCGAATTGTCCTCACGTCATCTGCGGACATGTCATTGTCTTTATCTGAGCTGCTGGGAGAGAGGCAGTCAGATATTTGTACACATCGACTTTATTACTTCTTAACGTGCCAAAAGATGAGTATAAATGAAGTTGCATAGACAGCAGAACACTACACCTGTAACACATCCGGATCACATCAAGCAGAAACTGCACCCCGTACTTCTTCCTGAACAGCTTCCGATTGTCTTTGATGATCGTGGATAGGTACTGAATGTGACCTGAAACACAGCACTGGTTAGACTTTTCTGACCAGGTCCAATACAAGACAGCTGTGGGCTGCGGATACTGCACACAACTCAGGCTTGGCTCCTGGAAGAGCCCCCGCAAAGTCACAGATCTGCGTAATCCCGCTCACAACTGTTTACTTAGGGAACAGCACAAGTTTGGGCTTTACAGAATTAGAGGTTGAAGCAGCCATTACAGTAGTCATCTTACCATGGACTTGTAAACTTTGGCATGAGTTAATTTGATTTATTATTGTCATATGTACTAGGATACAGTGAAAAGTATTGTTTCTTGCGTGCTATACAGACAAAGCATACCATTCATAGAAAAGGAAAGGAGAGAGTGTAGAATGTAGTGTTACCTAGAATCCCGACAGTGCAGAAGGAAGCCACTCGGCCCATTGAGTCTACACCGACAACAATCCCACCCAGGCCCCATCCCCGCAACCCCACACATTTACCCTGCTAATCCCTCTGACCTATGCATGCCAGGACACTGAGGGGCAATTTAGCATGGCCAATGCACATCACCTGCACATCTTTGGACTGCGGGAGGAAACCGGAGCACCCGGAGGAAACCCACGCAGACACGGGGAGAACGTGCAAACTCCACACAGTGACCCAAGCCGGGAATTGAACCCGGGTCCCTGGAGCTGTGAGGCAGCAGTGCTCCAGTGTAGCGCTCCAGTCATAGCTACGGTGCAGCGAAAGACCAGCTTAATGCGAGGTTGGTCCATTCAAAAGTCTGATGGCAGCAGGGAAGAAGCTGTTCTTGAGTCGGTTGGTACGTGAGCTCAGACTTTTGTATCTTTCCCCCGATGGAAGAAGGGGAGCACCTTCATATTACTTTCACAATAAACAAACGTTTTACACCTTCAGGTTTTTAACAAAACCAGTGACCATTACAAAATAGGGGAGCAACATACAGGTCAGTTCCTACGCTGTTGTCCAGTTTTACACTGTGGGTGGTTCTATTTGTGCTCAGCGCGATGAGGGGCATCTATGTCTAGAAATGAAATCTGTTCCAACTTTGGGGGCCCAAGTTCAGTATCAAGTATTAAGATAATTGACAAAAGATCCAGAAGGGAGATGCAGATTTTTCTTATTTTCACAAACAAGTCTGGATAGACGTAAAGGTGGTGGAAGTTTAATCATAGAATCCCTACAGTGCAGAAGGAGGCCATTCGGTTCATCGAGTCTGCACCAACAACAATCCCACCCAGGCCCTATTCCCGTAATCCCACACATTTACCCTGATGTGCAGGTTAGGTGGATTGGCCATGCTAAATTGCCTCTTAGTGTCCAAAGATGTGCAGGTTAGGTGGATTGGCCATGCTAAATTGCCCCTTAGTGTCCAAAGATGTGCAGGTTAGGTGGATTGGCCATGCTAAATTGCCCCTTAGTGTCCAAAGATGTGCGGGTTAGGTGGATTGGCCATGCTAAATTGCCCCTTAGTGTCCAAAGATGTGCGGGTTAGGTGGATTGGCCATGCTAAATTGCCCCTTAGTGTCCAAAGATGTGCGGGTTAGGTGGATTGGCCATGCTAAATTGCCCCTTAGTGTCCAAAGATGTGCAGGTTAGGTGGATTGGCCATGCTAAATTGCCCCTTACTGTCCAAAGATATGTAGGTTAGGTGGCTTAGCTATGGTAAATGTGTTAGGTTACAGGGATAGGGTGGGGGAGAGGGCCTGGGTAAGGTACTCTGTCAGAGAGTCAGTGCAGATTCGATGGGCCGAATAGCCTCCTCTTGCACAGTTGGGATTCTATGATAGGCAGTACAGGCTTGCTTATATCCATGATAAGCACAAAATGGCTGCTGCGTTTCCTCTGTTACAACATTGTTGACAGTTCAGGAGTATTTCATTGGCTGTAAAGCATCGTAAGATCTCCCGAGGCACTGTATAAATGTGCGTTTTTTTTCTATCTTTCTCGGCATTGAATCTAATCGGGGCTATATCCGCTATAACGGCTGAGAAAGTGTACTTGCCGATTCGGAATGGGAAATCCCCGCGGCTCCAGATTCGAAAATCAAACAGCAGGTGTTGGTACATGTGATGCAGGAGCTGGGTGTTCTTCTCCACATTCGCTTGTTCAATCAGTAACTGCACCGCCACCAGCATATTCACATCTGCTAAACTGTTGGGAATCTGCCGCACGAGAGGGGCAAGAAATGCTACAGTTTAACCTCTGACAAATATACTCACAAACGTACAGAGAAAACACTGCGAATTCACGGATTACAGTTGATAACAAAAAATTGGGAACTGATCGCCATTCCCTCAGTGTTGCTGGGTCAAAATGTGGAACTCGCCCCGAATAGCAATATGGGTGTACCTACACTGCACAGACTACACTGTGGAGATGCCGGCGTTGGACTGGGGTGGGCACAGTAAGAAGTCTCACAACACCCAGGTTAAAGTCCAACAGGTTTATTTGGAATCACGAGCTTTCGGAGTGGTGAACCCTGGTGAAACCTGCATCACTCACCTGATCAAGGAGCAGTGTTCCGAAAGCTCGTGATTCCAAATAAACCCGTTGGTGTTGTGAGACTTCTTACGGTGCCCAGACTACAGCGGTTCAAGAAGGTGGCTCACTGCCGCATTTTCAAGGGCAATTAGGGATGGGCAATAAATGCTGGCCTAGCCAGCGACGCCCATGTCCCAAGAACACAATGACGTATTATCCAATGTATTCAACCTTTACTTATTGGTGTCACAAGTAGGCTTACATTAACACTGCAATGAAGTTACTGTGAAAATCCCCGAGTCGCCACACTCCGGCGCCTGTTCGGGTAACACTGAGGGAGAATTTAGCACGGCCAATGCACCTAACCAGCACGTCTTTCGGATTGTGGGAAGAAATTGGAGCACCCGGAGGAAACCCACGTAGACACGGGGAGAATGTGCAGATTCCGCGCAGATAGCGACCCAAGCCAGGAATTGAACCCAGCTCCCTGGCACTGTGAGGCAGCAGTGCTAACCACTATGCCACCGAGTTCAAGGCAGGAGATAGCTCTCTGATACATCAGCAACTGTTTAAATGGTAAATACATTGGCATTTTCCAGCATTACGCAAATTCCCCACTTGTGACCATTTTAGGATGTGCACGAAAGAGTTTCCTTACCTTCTGCAGCAAGACGCCTAAGGTGGCAACTCCATGGGAGTGAAGCAGGTTTTCCTGATTGATTGGATGTCTTCGTATGAAATGCTTTATTGTCAAGAGGAAAGTAGCCACGGGGTTCTTCTCCAGTCTGGCCTCTGTAAATCACACACAGACAATCATACTCAAGAACAGAGCCACAATACACTGACTCGTGGGGTCTGCAAAAGACAAACAATTTCACTCGAGGCAAGAAATCAAATGACCACATTCCCTCCTTTCCCCTCTTCCAAGTTTCCTACAATCTACTTCACAATCCTTGGGGTGTTTGATTTGATTTATTGTCACATGTATTAACATACAGTGAAATGTATTGTTTCTTACGTGCTATACAGACAAAGCATACCGTTCATAGAGAAGGAAATGAGAGAGTGCAGAATGTAGTGTTACAGTCATAGCTAGGGTGTAGAGAAAGATCAACTTAGTGCAAGGTAAGTCCATTCAAACGTCTGGCAGCAGCAGGGAAGAAGCTGTTCTTGAGTCGGTTGGTGTGTGACCTCAGACTTTTGTATCTTTTTCCCGACGGAAGAAGGTGGAAGAGAGAATGTCCGGGGTGCGTGGGGTCCTTAATTATGCTGGCTGCTTTGCCGAGGCAGCGGGAAATCTAGACAGAGTCAATGGATGGGAGGCTGGTTTGTGTGATGGATTGGGCTACATTCACGACCTTTTGTAGTTCCTTGCGGTCTTGGGCAGAGCAGGAGCCATACCAAGCTGTGATACAACCAGAAAGAGTGCTTTCTATGGTGCATCTGTAAAAGTTGGTGAGAGTCGTAGCTGACACGCCAAATTTCCTTAGTCTTCTGAAAAAATTGAAGCATTGGTGGGCTTTCTTAATTATAATGTTGGCATGGGGGGACCAGGACAGGTTGTTGGTGATCGGGACACCTAAAAACTTGAAGCTCTCGACCATTTCTACTTCGTCCCTGTTGATGTAGACAGGGTAAGGAGTCTAACAACACCAGGTTAAAGTCCAACAGGTTTATTTGGTAGCAAACGCCACTAGCTTTCGGAGTGCTGCTCCTTCGTCAGATGGAGTGGAAGTCTGCTCTCAAACAGGGCACAGAGACACAAAATCAAGTTACAGAATATTGATTAGAATGCGATGTAGACAGGGGAATGTTGTCCTCTACGCTTACTGAAGTCAATGACTATCTCCTTCGTTTTGTTGACATTGAGGGAGAGATTATTGTCACTGCACCAGTTCACCAGATTCTCTACCTGATGTGTGCAAACTCCTGGAACTTGACTCGCTCAATTTAAACAGATTCCAAATTTTTAAGCTGAACTTGGCACATACAGAGCAGGTGATAAGGATTGTTGGTTTTGCATCTAGAGTTATAGAACTGTGAAGCAAAGAAGTAATGGTGAACTTGCACAAGAGTTTAGTTAGGCTGCAGCTAGCAGGGGATATGGGGATGTCGTGGTAAGGTCGCTGGACTTGTGCTCCAGAGAACCAGCTTAATGTTCTGGAGAAATAAAAGCTAAATTCTACAGATGCTGGAAATCTGAAATAAAAACAGAAAATGCTGGATAAACTGGATAAAGCAAGTCTGGCAGCTTCTGTGGAGGGAAAAACTGAATTAATGTTTCCGAAACGTCAACTCTGTTTCTCTCCACAGACTCTGCCAGACTTGCTGAGAATATGCGGCATTTTTAGTTTTTATAAGCTCTGGAGACATCCCAGCACAGTGGCTGATGGAATTTAAATTCCATGAATAAAATCTGGAATTGAAAGCTAGTCTCAGTCATGGTGACCATGAAGCTATCATCGATTGTTGCAAAAACCCATCTGGGTCACTAATATCCCTTTAGGGAAGGAAATCTGCCGTCCTTACCTGGTCTGGCCTACATGGAAATCATAGAAATCATAGAAACCCTACAGTACAGAAAGAGGCCATTCGGCCCATCGAGTCTGCACCGACCACAATCCCACCCAGGCCCTACCCCCATATCCCTACATATTTACCCACTAATCCCTCTAACCTATGCATCTCAGGACACTAAGGGGCAATTTTAGCATGGCCAATCAACCTAACCCGCACATCTTTGGACTGTGGGAGGAAACACCCAGAGGAAACCCACGCAGACACGAGGAGAATGTGCAGACTCCACACAGACAGTGACCCAAGCCGGGAATCGAACCCAGGTCCCTGGAGCTGTGAAGCAGCAGTGCTAACCACTGTGCTACCGTGCCACGCCCATACATGTGACTCCAGAGCCACAGCAATGAGGTTGACTCTGAACTGCCCTCGGAAATGGCCGAGTGAGGCACTCAATTCAAGGGTAATGAGGGATGGGCACCAAATGTGGACCTTGCCAACGACCACATCCCCAAGAAAGAATTTTAAGAACTGCACAGTTCGGAGTAATGCAATGCAGCACAAGTTCACTAAGGTGGAATGTTATGAAGAAAGGTGTTAGGACGATCACTACTGGATCTGAGGAGCTGGATGAATTTCAAGATACAGGGGGGTGACACAGTAAACTGTTTCCATTCTTAACAAGATGGCAGCAATGGAACAAATGGACGATAATCAGGAAAATATTTTTATTTAAATTCTGTACATAGATGGTGGTCAGAATGGGAAAATCCTCACCACAAGCCATTGCTGAACAGAAACCCAGTCGCACTGACTGGCTGGCCTGCTTTGCATTGCAAGATTCTACAATTCGAAGCAATATCCTAGATACAGAGGCTAGCTGGCCCGGAGATTCCAGTCCCGAGCCCACTAATAGCATTCAAAATACATTTAGCTAAGCTGCTGCATAATTTATTAAATGGGAAAGTGAGACGGAGCTGAGGGTGCCAGCGCTGGGAGATGCACTCAGGCCCGGACGCCCAGAGCAAATCGGCCGCCGCTTAAATCTCCCGGCCCGCTGCGCTAACAAAGCAGCGCAGCAGGATGGGAGAATCGCCCCCCCCCCCCCCCCCCCCCCCCATGGCCTAACACTGCAACAAAGCTACTGCGAAGAATATTCAGGAACTCTCCCGTGTCCTGGTCCACATTCTTAACCAACCCCCACACATACAAACACCTTTTACCATCCTTCCACCTATCAAAAACAAATCAACTGACCCTTCGCCTCACTGCTATCACTGGGGCAGCACCCGTGCATGAAATGGACATTGTTCGCATCAAAGTCAGCTGGTGCTGTTTGTAAAAGTAATTTGTTAAGTGTTGAGGACAGTTCCGGCATCTGATTTGGTGCTTTCGAAACGCAAGTAGTTGTCCTCTTTTGACCATTGTTATTGGGGATGTGGGGGGTGGGGGCACGAAAGGTCGGAGAGGTAATTACATTGCATAACTTTTTAGTGGATATTCACTTAGATTCCGGTCGTAATCCCCGTGGCTCTCACTGGCAAGGTTGTGACCCTGCTCTTTAGGAACATCACGGCAACCTTTCCCCAAATACACAGAAAAGGGAGAAGAAACTGCATAAACAAATGGAAGACTTGTATTTATACAGAGTCTGTCACAACCGCAGGACATTCCAAACTGGAATGCAGCCAGTGAAATTCTTTCTGATGTGTCGTCATTGCTGTAAATGTTGCATTAGCCAGCAATAGTCACCAAAATATCAACTGGGAAGAAAAAAGATTTTGGGATAGAAGTTAGGAGTGTGTTTGTGCATGTGTGTGGGGAGGGGGTTATGTACAGACACGAGTAGCGCTGCAGAGGAGGGCTAAGCACTCATGCAACTCAGTAATATCTGATTCAGAAGCACGCACTGCATGTGAAAGGAAAAGCAACCACTGCTAGTTTATTTATTCTTCACGCCGTAGCCCTCTCTAAGCACAATAGAATCACAGTTGGAACTTAACCAACACCCACACATACAAACACCTTTTATCAGCGTGAATCTAACTATAGACTTTGGTAATGTTTACAATTGAGGTGGGGAGGCACCCAGCCAAGGAAAATCTGCAGGAACATTTGGAAAACAACAACGGCTCTCACACTGGAATAGCAAAGAGCAGTGATGAATCCAGTCCTTAGCTGGTCTGGCCTACATGTGACTCCAGAGCCACAGCATTCTCCCCGTGTCTGCGTGGGTTTCCTCCGGGTTCCTCCCACAGTCCAAAGATGTGCGGATTAAGGGGGATTGGCCATGCTAAATTGCCCCTTAGTGTCAGGGGAACTAGCTTGGGTAAATGTGTGGGATTATGGGAATACGGTTGGGATTGTGGTCGGTGCAGACTCGATGGGCCGAATGGCCTCCTTCTGCACAGTAGGGATTCTATGATCTTCAGAATAAATGAAACAGGCAGGAATGCTGTCAACAAGACAGGTTTAGGGCTGTTATTTTCTCGCTGTGTCCTTACACACAGTGTGTAGGAGGTACTGATGACTGTGCAGTTAGCATCTGCAGATGGCAGATAGTTAAAAATATTCCGGAATAGGGCGGCATATCGGCATTGCGACATCCCCTTCAATCAGCATCGCATTTTACTGCGACACTCCAATGTTTCCCCCTGTTTGGGGAGGGGAGAGAGAGTCGGCGAGCTTACTTTGGATGAAATTACCTTGCAGAGAAGCTTGGAGAGTGAACTGTGCAAACTGAGGTGGTTCCCCTCCTCCCCACATCTACCCCATTGCAGCATCATTCACTACGCTGACACTATACACCGTGATTGCAGCTTTAATACAAAGTTATAGAAAAGATGTTGTAATGTCAATGCTACAGTAAAATGCTGCACGACATTTGAAGTGTTAATTCGAGCAATTTTCACATTTTAACTGATCAATCACCTCCCAGACAAGGGCAAGGGAACACCATGCCTGTGCCTTTGGGACTTGATTGCCTGTGGAGACTCGCATTCCAACCATTGTTTTGTGGATTGGGTTTGTGTTTTTGTATGCCCTGTTTGTGGGCTGGGGTCCCACTCACCTGATGAAGGAGCGGCGCTCCAGGGGCTGGTGGCTTGTGCTGCCAAATAAACCTGTTGGACTTGAACCTGGTGTTGTGAAACCTCTTACTGTGTTTACCCCAGTCCAACGCCGGCATCCCCACATCATACAGAAGGAAGCCATTTGGCCCATCGTATCTGTACCGACCACAGTCCCATCCAAGCCCTCTTCCCGTAACCCCATACGTTTACCCTGCTAATCCCCCTGACACTAGGGTCAATTTTAGCATGGCCAATGAACCTAACCTGCACATGGATAGGCACATGGAGCACACCAGGATGATAGGGAGTGGGATAGCTTGATCTTGGCTTCAGATAAAGCTTGGCACAACATCGTGGGCCGAAGGGCCTGTTCTGTGCTGTACTGTTCTATGGGCGGCACGGTGGCACAGTGGTTAGCACTGCTGCCTCATAGCGCCAGGGACCCGGGTTCAATTCCAGCCTTGGGTCACTGTCAAGAACAAAGAAAATTACAGCACAGGAACAGGCCCTTTGGCCCTCCAAGCCTGCCACGCTGCCTGACTGAACTAAAACCCCCCGCCCTTCCAGGGACCATATCCCTCCATTCCCATCCTAAAAGAACAGAGCAGAGTCTGCACGTTCTCCCCGTGTCTGCGTGGGTTTCCTCCGGGTGCTCCGGTTTCCTCCCACAGTCCGAAAGACGTGCTGATTAGGGTGCATTGGCCGTGCTAAATTCTCCCTCAGTGTACCTGAGCAGGTAAAGGTATAAAGATATTAGAAAAGAACAATGTTTAATTCAGGCCAGGTCCTCTGACATTGTGCACAAACGGGAAAAGAGATAAGGTTAAAATAAAAGCAAATCACTGCGGATGCTGGAATCTGAAACCGAAAGAGAAAATGCTGGAAAATCTCAGCAGGTCTGGCAGCATCTGTAAGCTTTGACAAAGGGTCATCTGGACTCGAAACGTCAGCTCTTTTCTCTCCTTACAGATGCTGCCAGACCTGCTGGGATTTTCCAGCGTTTTATTTTTGGGAAAAGAGATAAGGTGTTTGGGGGTGGTGGAGGAATGGAAGGGTCACACCTCAATAAAACCAAGCAGCAGGGACAAGAACCAGTCTGTGATGTAACAACAGGACACATACCTACCCAAATCTCCACATCATACCTGCCCAGATTAGGTGACTGATTGCAAACATTTTTAGATCACAAACCCAACGCGGCTAGCATGAAGCCTCACCAGAAGCTCGGGTTGAAGGGATCACCACCCAGTCGCCTTCAGCCGGGGTGCATGCTTCAGGGGTCACAAAGTCAGCAGCCCCATGGCTGTTATCTCCGTGCTTCAGCAAGCCCTGGCCCCCCAGATTGCTCATTTGCTCCAGCAGTGGGGAAAGAACATCAAGACCACCGACGCAGTTGATCATATCCTGCCGAGTCAAAAACAAACAGCAGAATTTCATCACCAATCTGTCGGGAGAATTTCAACGGCAGCACGACACTAACTCAATCCCAATCCCAATCCCAACATGCTGCAGCACCACAACAAGTGACCGGGTTCCACACTCCAATTTCCTCAGTGCTAAGTTTCAGCAACTCTTTACTTTCAATCTGCCGCATGACGGCATTGCGCTTTATCATCGATTTGCTTTATTATTGGGATACTGTGGAAAGTATTGTTTCTTACGCGCTGTACAGACAAAGCATACTGTTCATAGAGAAGGAAACGAGAGAGTGCAGAATGTAGTGTTACAGCCACAGAGTCATACCTTTGACTGGGAGGGAGAAGGGGAATTGGGGGGGGGGAAGGAGAAACGAGACGAAGCAAAAAGAAATTGTAGCGGCCCCTCCCAATACTCGACTGGTCCTCCCACTGGCTGGTAACTGTTCAAGTTGCTTATCTGCAAGATTGTTCAGTAACCAACATTGTATATTACAACAGGCAATCTTCACGGAGCCATCACTGCCGCTTCTCTTAAGAGTTGCAGTTGCATCCAGAATCTCCCTTTAGGATGAGTGACATTATTGAGAGCTGACTTTAGCTAGAATTGATGTGGAGATGCCGGCGTTGGACTGGGGTAAACACAGTAAGAGTTTTAACAACACCAGGTTAAAGTCCAACAGGTTTATTTGGTAGCAAATGCCATGGTATTTGCTACCAAATAAACCTGTTGGACTTTAACCTGGTGTTGTTAAAACTCTTACTTTGGCTAGAATTAGCAGAGCTTCTTACAGGGCAGGTAGCTAATTGAGTTGCCTAAAATAGTTACTGGATACCTGGCTGAGGATCCAAATGACCCCGTCAGCTGCTGTCTAAAGGAAGACCATGTTCCAAGCCCCATCATTTAAACAGTCCACATATAGAATGGGCAGACACCTATCTATACCAGTACGAAGTCTCACAACACCAGGTTAAAGTCCAACAGGTTTATTTGGTATCACGAGCTTTCGAAGTGCTGCTCCTTCATCAGGTCAGCGGACTCACCTGATGAAGGAGCAGCGCTCCGAAAGCTCGTGATACCAAATAAACTTGTTGGACTTTAACCTGGTGTTGTGAGACTTCTTACTGTGCCCACCCCAGTCCAACGCCGGCATCTCCACATCATATCCATAGGAGGACAGTGCATTGCTCGCCTCATCACCCTTGTGCTTGCTGCTGGAATATATGCATGTGCACGCACACACATGCATGCACACACATGCAGAGACACGCAGACACACGCAGATGCAGACACATGCACAGGCACACACACACGCAGACACACACACACTTTCACAAGTTGCGATGCCCACAGCGATAAAAATACCAGCCACTCATTGAAGAGGTCTGGCTATTTAAGAGGTCATATCAGAGGACACCCTGTGCCTATGGAATCTATAGCCCCTGGAGAAAAGCTGGGCAAAAACAAGGCAAAAAGAATTTACGAAAATGCAGCATGCCAGGCAGCAGCTCGTAATTGATGTCTGCACTGCCAGCAAACAGTTCAGGCCAGTGTACTGATATACGTGATGGCCTACCATAGACCTGGAGGGTTTAAGTGATAGGGACATAGAACACTGTTTTCCTTTAGGCAGCTGACAGCATCATTTGCAAGTTAAGAATCCCTACAGTGCAGAGGGAGGCCATTTGGCCCATCGAGCCTGCAACGACAACAATCCCACCCAGGATCTATCCTTGTAACTCTATCCTTGTACCCTGCTAATCCCCCTGACACTAGGGTCAATTTAGCATGGCCAACCAACTTAACCCACACATCTTTGGACTGTGGGAGGAAACCGGAGCACCCGGAGGAAACCCACGCAGACACAGGGAGAATGTGCAAACTCCACACAGACAGTGACCCGAAGCCAGGAATCGAACCCGGGTCCCTGGTGCTGTGAGGCAGCAGTGCTAATCACTGTGCCACCGTGCCACCCTTGTGCCCCCCTTTGGTCAGATATTCATATGGGTATCCCACTCCAGCCAATCAGAGACCAGCAATGATGGAGCAGGCTCTAGTTTTGCCAATGTGGGACTGAAGGAAAACATTCAACTGGGAAATACATCAAAACATAATTTAAAATGTTCTACTGCGTCATTTCTCATAGATTTCCATTCTGCAGTATTCTGATTCTGTTGAAAGAACAATGTAATTCCTGACAGGGCTCAGGAGTCCATTTACACAGTGTGTGTTTCTCCATTGTAATATCCTTACCCCAACTCAATAATAATCACCGTCAACATTTCAATGCCGACTGAAATACCTTAATGTCCCAGTTGACCACTTTATGCCCGGTTAACCTCCCGTGAAAGAGATTCGGAGACAGATCGAGGCAGATGGGGCTTTTACAGGCCTGTAAGAAATGCAGAAAATCCAATACTTACAACAGTTGGATTTTGAATACTGGACGTTAAAAATAATCTCACATTTTTAACAATCTCAGAACAAAATATTGCGTTTCAAACCATTTGTTAGTTTTATATCATCCTGGGCAATCGAGGGAGGATTAATAATAGAGTTACTTCCTGAAAAGGGGGTGGGGGCTTTATCTACTAAGTGGCTGAATCACTAGGCAATGGCCTAGTGGTATTATCACTAGACTAGTAATCCAGAATTTCAGCTAATGTTCTGGGGACTCGGGTTCAAATCCCTATACAGCAGATGGTGGAATTTGAATTCAATAAAAAATATCTGGAATTAAGAATCTACTGATGACCATGAAACCATTGTCGATTGTCATAGAAAACTCATCTGATTCACTAGTGTCCTTTAGGGAAGGAAATCTGCCGTCCTTACCCGGTCTGGCCTACATGTGACTCCAGAGCCACAGCAATGTGGTTGGCTCTCAACTGCCCTCCAAGGGCAACTAGGGAAGGGCAATAAATGCTGGCCAGCCAGTGACGCCCGAGTCCCACAAATGAATGAAAAGAAAACGAAAATGACCTGGAAAGTCAAATGTACCAGGAACATGGGAACGTCGCTACCTCTAGGCTTCATGCCAAATCGTACACCATCAAAACTCGGATGTATATCATGGTTAACACATAGACTAGGAGCAGGAGTAGGCCATTCAGCCCCTCGATTCTATAAGATCATTTATCGCACTGGATCAAAACTCAGGAACTCCCTACCGAACAGCACTGTGGACCCTGTACCACATCGACTGCGGCGGTGAAGGGTGGCAGGTTCACTACCACCTTCCGATGGGCAATAATTCCTCGCCTTGCTACCCCAAGGATTTTTTTAAAAATCAATAAAATACAAAAGCAAAATACCACACATGCTGGAAATCTGAAATTCAAGTGGAAAATGCTGGAAATACTCCACAGGACAGGAGAGCAACTGCGGAGTGAAAAAGAGAGCGGTCATTGCAGCTTTACGAGTGTGTGGACTCTCTCTATCGATGCCCCCAGACCTGTCAAGTATCTGCATCATTTTCTACTTTTGCTCCTGTAACGGTCGCTGGTTTGGAGCTTTCGCAGTCGCTGGGGGCCTCAACAGTTCTAAACACCCTGGATCAGGGGGGGAGCGAAGTCAACCCCACACAGTGATAAAACTGCATGAAGTTTTACATCTCACGCATGAAGAAGTCTGGCTACTTAAGGTGCGGGACATCAGTGGACGCTCAGTGCCAATGGAATCAATGGCTCCTGGGGAAAGGGTAGTGAGTACGAACAAAATCTTTAAAAAGGAAACAAAATGATCCAAGATCATTGGGTTTATCTGTAACTTACCTTTGGCGTGTAATGCAGAAGCAGTTTACTTGTGAGGTCGGCCAGCTCTGAGTCCTGAGGTTTCAGTGGAGAAATGCAGTTCGGGCCTGTCACCAGGAAAAGAGCACATTTCAGAGAATCATAGAATCCCTACAGTGCAGGAGGAGGCCATTCAGCCCATTCGGTCTGCACTGACCACAATCCCACCCAGGCCCTATCCCCGTAACCCCACATATTTGCCCCGTTAATCCCTCTAACCTACATATCTCAGGACACTAAGGGGCAATTTAGCATGGCCAATCCACCTAACCTGCACATCTTTGGACTGTGGGAGGAAACCGGAGCACCCGGAGGAAACCCACGCAGACACGGGGAGAACGTGCAAACTCCACACAAACAGTGACCAGTGGCCGGAATTGAACCCGGGTCCCGGGCGCTGTGAGGCAGCAGTGCTAACCACTGTGCCATCGTGCCATCCCTTTTTCACATTTACACATATGTAATCTTTATCGTTCAAATCCAACACTTGGCAGCAATATCTTGTCACAAAATGAATTATAATGCAACATTACCAAGCACAGATTCAGTCATACAGCCTTTACGTCTGAAATGTATTTGATACCATGCAGACATCTCTACCCATGGAGATGCTGACGAGATATTAGTTGGTTATTAACCATTATTTTCCAATCTGTACAAACCATATAATGTGACGTAGTGCCACAACTCAGCCTGCATTTGACATTACAACTGGGGGAGGTGGTGGTATTGTCACTGGACTAGTAATCCACAGACCCAGGGTAATGCTCTGGGGACCCGGGTTCAAATCCCACCACGTCAGATGGGAAAATTTTAATTCAGTTTTTAAAAAAAAGTCTGGAATGACAGGTCTAATGACGACTGTGGGATTCTCTGTATGGCTTGCTTTAGTTAAAAGGCTTCATTTTAAAGGTATTTCTGCCTAATGTAACTAATCATGCTATGCTTTAATGCTAACTTAAGCTAACCTAGGCCGCATTTTAAAACTCAGCTTGGAATTCTGGGCTTTGAGCTTAGAAATTGACTACATTTGAAAATGCAATGTTCGCAAAGTTTTGCATAAACAGAAGCTTTCATGGTCACACAGCTGTGAATTGTTTTTGAAAGCTGGAGGCTGTACCCATCTCTTTAATAACACACATAACCAAATGCATATATTGTTAATAACAGCTTTGTGTTCAGTTCTGTTCAGTTGTGATGGATCCTGTACAAGCTTTTGGTTCGAGTTTGTATTGTCTCTCTCTCTCTCTCACCAGTAAATGAATATCTTTAACTTTCTGTAAATGCTAATTCTAAATGATGTTCAATGAATGGAGTTTTACTTCTGACCAGTTGTGCCTACGTCTATTCTAAGAAGAGAACAGACCCTACAATGACCATGAAACCACTGCCGATTGTTGCTCACCTGATAGATACAGAGCCTTCACTTGCGAGGATTGTAGTGCATCATGGAAGACTAGAACAGAGCCCAGCTGACCCTCCAGGGACGTCGGGGAGCCCCACTCGCTATCCTGAGTCCCGGCCGAAATGAGTTTAGTCACTGATTCCGGCTTACCCGAAAGGCCGCTCCAGGTGGACGAGGAAAGAATCGCGCTCAGAGATGCACGTCCAGAGGAGATGGACAAGGAGAATGGGGGATCGGGGATTTGTGAGGGCGGTGGGGTGGTGGTCCTCTGACCAGCTGATCCAATACAACACGAGGTAAAAGGCTGAGGTGGAGAGGAAACATTTAGCAAGGTTTCAGTGATAGAAATACAAAGAAATACCACAGCTTTTGCCCCGAACTGGAATATTTCATCAACTTTGCTTCTAATTTCCACCCTTCTGCTGCTGCTTTCTCCATCTCTGACCCTTCCCTTCGCTCTCTTGACTTCTTTGTCTACATTTCTGGGAATAGGCCATCAACCAAAATTCAGTATAAACCCACTGACTCCCACAGCTATCCGGCTAACACCTCCTCGTAGCCCGCTTCCTGTAAGGACTCTATTCCATTCTCCCAGTTTCTCTGCCTCCACTGTATCTGTTCAGGCAATGCAAACTTCCACGCTGGAACAAGAACACAAGGATTAGGGGCAGGGATAGGTCACTCAACCTCTCCAGCCTGCTCTGCCATTGGCTGATCTGATTGTGGCCTCAACTCCACTTTCCTGTCTGTCCCCCCAATCACCCATCATGCTTTGCTGATTTCATAGAATCGTTACAGTGCAGGAGGCCATTCGGCCCATTGAGGCTGCACTGACAACAATCCCACCAAGCCCCTATCCCCATAACTCTACCTATTTACACTGCTAGTCCCCTTGAAACTAAGGGGCAATTTAGCATGGCCAATCAACCTAACCCGCACATTTTTGGACTGTGGGAGGAAACTGGAGCACCCAGAGGAAACCCACGCAGACACAGGAGAGCGTGCAAACTCCGCACAGTCATCCAAGGCTGGGATTGAACCCAGATCCCTGACGCTGTGAGGCAGCAGTGCTAACCATTGTGCCACCCTGTGGTATTTCTAAAATCTAGCCTACCACTCATCTTTTTCTTTCAATATGACACTAAGATTAAATTCCTTAGCTAGCCACAAAATGGCGCATCCTTCTCCTAGAGTCTTTCTTTGCTGAGAGTTTGGAATATTTCCTGAAACATCTGCCACTGTTTCTCCGCTGTTCCACCATCCAACCCAGTTTCCCAGTTCACTTCTGCCAATTCTGTATTTCATACCCTTGTAATTGTCTTTATTTAAGTTTAAGATCTTAAGTCTTAGAGGTCGCATTTCTCATCCTTCTCTCCCTCAAACTGAATGTGAAATTCAACCATGTTATGATCGCTGCTACCTAGAGGCTCCTTTACTAATTAAACCTGCTTCATTGCACACTACTAGGTCTAGAATAGCCTGCTCACTGGTTGACTTTTAAATGTGCTGCTGTAAGAACTTTCCGACTTTCCTCAACCAAGGATTCTCCCACACGGTGTTTGACAGGGTTGTTGACTGTGTTTGTTCTGTTTCATGGATTTCTGCTCTTACCCATTCCTGTCCCTCCCAGAATCACATTAGGAGTCCTCCACAGCACCCTTCTTATGACCTGCCAGTTGACAACCTCCCAGACTCAACACTGAGTCCAGCAATTTGACATCATAACCTCTGCCCCCATTTCATTTTGTATCCCTTTGTTGGTTTGTTCTTATAGATCTTACCTTTACCCTTGTTCCCCTTAGTTGAAGGGTCAGTTACAAGGGGACACAAGTTAAAAGTGAGGGGTGGGAGGTTTAAGGGGGGGGGTGGATGTGAGGAAAAAGCTTTTTCCCCATAGGGTGGTGAGGGTCTGGAATGAGCTGCCTGGGAGGGTGGTGGAGGTGGGATGTCTCACATCCTTTAAAAAGCATTTGATTTGATTTATTATTGTCACATATATTAGTATACAGTGAAAAGTACCTGGATGAGTACTTGTCACGTCATAACATTCAAGGCTATAGGCCAAGTGGGATTAGGTGGGCAGGTCTGGAGAGAGATTGGGTAAACTGGGGTTGTTCTCCCTGGAAAGACGGAGAATGAGGGGAGATCTAATAGAGGTGTACAAGATTATGAAGGGGATAGATAGGGTGAACAGTGGGAAGCTTTTTCCCAGGTCGGAGGTGACGATCACGAGGGGTCACGGGCTGAAGGTGAGAGGGGCGAAGTATAACTCAGATATCAGAGGGACGTTTTTTTACACAGAGGGTGGTGGGGGCCTGGAATGCGCTGCCAAGTAGGGTGGTGGAGGCAGGCACGCTGACATCGTTTAAGGCTTACCTGGATAGCCACATGAGCAGCCTGGGAATGGAGGGATACAAACGATTGGTCTAGTTGGACCAAGGAGCGGCACAGGCATGGAGGGCCGAAGGGCCTGTTTCCTGTGCTGTACTGTTCTTTGTCTGGGCCTTTCATGCATTGGTGCAGACTCGATGGGCTGAAGGGCCTCTTCGGTAAGGGAATTAGGGGTTATGGGGATCAGGCGGGTAAGTGGAACTGATCCACTTCAGATCAGCCATGATCTTATTGAATGGCGGGGCAGGCTCGAGGGGCTAGATGGCCTACTCCTGCTCCTATTTCTTATGTTCTTATGTTCTGCACTGTGGGATTCTGTGAACCATAGAATCCCTTACACTGCAGAAAAAGGCTAAAGCATAACATTCAGATTCAGGTGGTTGGTGAACACAATGCCTCGTGTTATTTATCAGAAATTTAAGCTGGTAAGCAGTAAGCTCTGGAAACAGTGGCTGGCGTGACCAGTGAAAGTGGTAAATGGTTTAGTCTGCTGGGGATAACTCACGTGAAATAAAAGTGAAATACTCTCACAAACTGCAAAATATTTTCTTCATTTGTCACAGACGTCATTCATTTAATGGAACAAAACTGGGCCTTTTCTTGAATGCCCTCTAGGACACCTCCTTGCCCAACTCACCGTGCAAACCGCCCATTCCATTGCCAGCTCACAGAACATCTTCTGCCGTGACCAAGGCATCGTCCCTATTCTCTATACCCTCCCGAAAGCCCGCTAGCCTAGACACAACTGAAATATACCGCGGCTGAAAACACAAAGGAAAATACGCCAGTTATAAAACCTTACCTCATTCATAGTGGGGAATTTGAGAGGCGCAGAAAGCTTCTGCTGGCCATTAACATAGATGTACACCAGGCTCTGACCAAAGGGACGCTTTGCTGGGACATGTACCACAGCTATACTATGCTGTTAAGAGAAACAATCACAGCTCAGCTGAACAGTTAAAGTAACCTGGTCACTTGCAGCATTCATAATGGGTGCGTCAACACTAGAGCACACATCCAAATGCTTAAAAAAAGGACATTTACCCAACAATTGAGGACACAGATGAAGTCAATTTTTATATTTTATGTTGCACGCCTTTGTATAGAAAAGGTGGAATGAGCAGCCTGTTTCTAGTCCTCAAGAATAACAGGTTCTTTGATGACCACAGTGGGACAAGTTACTGCAATCTGACCACAACCCCAGCATCCCCAAGCAATTATTCTAACAGTGTGTGGGAAACACCACAGCCTCACCTTTGCATGGCTTCAATAAGGAATTCAATGGAATGGAGGATTAGAATCTGTGCCTTTACACTCCATGCACCACCTTAATCCTCCAAAGGAGGATTGGACAGCCGTGACTAAACCACACGCATGTAAATCTACTTTTCAACATTGTCAGCCTATGGATCCAGAATATGGGTTCATATTACTAAGCTGGTTGGAAGGTTCCCTAAGATTCACATCCTGATTCCTGACCTGACCCACGGTTCTCGCGATACCATAGTTGGAGCAGTACCAATCCAGCCTTCCAACATCCGCTTGGTTGGTGACATTGAAGGATAGAATGCCAAAGTGACCTCCAGTCTAGCTAGTCTACAACAGCTCGTGACATAGATTGGAAATGAATGTATGAACCCTCACTCATAGGCTCCTGCCCTACTCCAGAAACAAGCAACACTGATTCACTGTCGCTGAGTCAAAATCCTGGAACTCCCTCCCTAACAGCACTGTGGGTGTATCTACACAGTAAGAAGTCTCACAACACCAGGTTCAAGTCCAACAGGTTTATTTGGTAGCAAATACCATTATGGTATTTGCTACCAAATAAACCTGTTGGACTTTAACCTGGTGTTGTGAGACTTCTTACTGTGTTCACTCCAGTCCAATGCCGGCATCTCCACATCATGGTGTACCTACACCACAGGGACTGCAGCGGGTTCAAGAAGGCGGCTCACCACCACCTTCCCAAGGGGCAATTAGGGATGCGCAATAAATGTTGGCCCAGCCAGCATCCCATCCCATAAATGAATTTTTTTAAAAAGGCTGACACTCAAATCCTTTGGATTGGAGGTCTAAACCCCTCAGATGTGTGCACAAGAGCCCACAGCAAGAAAGAGCAGGGAGGTTTTCCCCAGTCACCTGGCCAACATTCCTCCCTCAATCAGTGTCACTAAATAACAAATTATCTGACGATCATCGCATTGCTGTTTGTGGAACTGTCCCAGTCCCAAATCGGTGGCTGCCTTTTCTACAATTGACACTCCGTGGACCAACAAGGGGGAGCACTCACAAATATTACAGTGGGTGTGAAGTGTGTAAGGGCGCCCCGCAGTTGTGAAAGGAAACAGGGTGAAAGGATACACGACATAGGTAAGTGTATCAACTGAAACTGAACTTGAATCTCAAGAGGTTTGTCTTTTCATGTGAACACTGTGGGGGCTGAAAGAGGAGGGCACACAGCAGCTGTGCTCAGGGTGCAGTGACCCAGAGGCCAAAGCAACAAAACATATCCCAGCGCGAGGCCAGGCTCTTACCCAGAGGGAGTCACAGAAGCAGTGGTCGGGCAGCATCACTGTCATGTATTCCTTCTTTGTGCAAACTGCTACGACCAGCCCTCCTGCAGAGGTCAGAAAGGCTTCAAACCCCGTCCCGCTGGCTGTGAAAAAACTGAACAAAGCATCGCAGATTAAGACATTTTGTGCCCTCGCTTAAGAGTGGAAAAGCTGCAAACAAAAACCCGCACGATGCCAAAACACCTTTAGTACTTGGAGCCGATGGGACATTCTTTCAGGAATTACAGTTTATCTCGACGCGGCGATCAACTTAAATTCAGAACACAAGGGCTAAATCTGCAGAATACACAAGCTCCTAGAAATGCAGATTAAATGCCAACTGCGAGAGAAATGGTTTTTTTTCACATATATCGCTCCAGCATGAGGCATTCCAGCAATATCCCGAGTTCTTATGTTGGAACGGATTCCTCGGAGTCCAGTGGAATGGGGTGGGGTGGGAGGACAGCTGTCATAGAGTCATAGAGGTTTACAGCATGGAAACAGGCCCTTCGGCCCAACCTGTCCATGCCGCCCTTTTTTTTAACCCCTAAGCTAGTCCCAATACCCCCGCATTTGGCCCATATCCCTCTATACCCATCGTACCCATGTGGCTGTCTAAACGCTTTTTAAAAGACAAAATTGTACCCGCCTCTACTACCACCTCTGGCAGCTCGTTCCAGACACTCACCACCCTCTGTGTGAAAAAATTGCCCCTCTGGACCCTTTTGTATCTCTCCCCTCTCACCTTAAACCTATGCCCTCTAGTTTTAGACTCCCCTACCTTTGGGAAAAGATATTGATCTCTGCCCCTCATTATTTTATAGACCTCTATAAGATCACCCCTCAGCCTCCTACGCTCCAGGGAAAAAAGTCCCAGTCTATCCAGCCTCTCCTTATAACTCAGTCCATCAAGTCCCGGTAACATCCTAGTAAATCTTTTCTGTGCTCTTTCTAGTACTGTCAGGAGCCACATCTAGGATACCAGGGACCAGTGGACAAGGAGCCCTGGGTCAAGAGTCAGGCATCTTATCTAGCCGGCTCAGGATAGTCCATGCAGAAATCTGGAGTGGAAATGATCAGTCTGATTATATATCTAACTAATTTCAGTGGCTTGTCAGTCCTGGAATTAGCCCAAAACCAGGAAGGAGTTACGTATTGTGTTATTTTTGGATTACAACGTGGAAAGTTTGAAATTAATTTGAAAGCTATATTCTTTTCATTCACATCTTATATGCAAGCTAACTTACTTGATCTTTTACTATTGGTCTAATTTGAAAAGAATACCTGCCTTCAGGAAGATAAGGCACACACATATGAAGGTGGCTGCAGTATCTAATTTCCAAAACAATGGGTCCATTCTTCAAAACTCCAGATCACGTAATTGTTTGACTACCTATTGATCAATAAAGGGATATTCCTGGTCGTACGCCAGGAACACGGGTTCAATTCCCGGCTTGGGTCACTGTCTGTGGGGAGTTTACACATTCTGTCTGCGTGAGTTTCCTCCGGGTGCTCCGGTTTCCTCCCACAGTCCAAAGATGTGCAGGTTAGGTGGTTTGGCCATGCTAAATTGCCCCTTAGTGTCAGGGGGACTAGCGGGGTAAATACATGGGGTTACAGGGATAAGGCCTGGGTGGGATGCTCTGTCGGGCAAAGTCAGTGCCTCCTCCTGCACCATAGGGATTCTATGAACACTCAGCTTATTTCGCAGAACCCCACATAAAATCAAAATCACACACATACCTCACTGCAGTTCAAAATCCGACACAAGCAAGTTTGGAATGGCCACAAATAATCCAATGTGCACAGCTAGGCATGTTGCTAAATTTCACACACACACTCAGGAAGGTGATGGGGCTCTTGTGGCGCAGTGGGTTAGCGTCCCTGCCTCTGAGCCAGGAGCTCCGGGTTCAAGTCCCACCCCAGGACCTGATGGTCATGGAAGGTGCGTTCGTAATGCGCGGCCAGCAGGCTGAGCATCAACTTGCATAATCCTCCCCAACATGGCAATGGCTGGCGGTAAGAGTGGGAGAGACTTCTGGTCAGCCAATGGCAATGGCGAAAGTGGGAGAGCCATGCTTGATGTGGAGCGGAATCACTCGAGCTGTCAGCCTCCAGTGACAGGCTAGCGGCCTGTTCCGGGAAAACCCTTGCTGGGAGAACATATAAAAGGCTGCCTTGTACACCACCAGGCGCTGGAAGAGAAACAACAACTCAGGGAGAGGAGGTCAGTCATTCATCCACATGAGCTTGCTCCATCGTCCAATGAGATCATGGCTGATCTGTGACCTAACTCTCTATGGCCTTCTTCGGCCCATTTCCCTGAACACCTTTCGATAACAAGAATCGACCAGTTATCGACCAATCTCATTACTAAAATTAACAATTGACCTGACATCAACTGCCATTTGCAAAAGAGATTTTAAACCCTCGAGCATCACCTGTGTGCACAAGTGTTTCCTAATTGCACTCTTGAAAGGTCTGGGCACTAATTGTTCACACAATGATCTGAGTTCTACCTTCTCCAACCAGAAATAGTTTTTCTCTGTCGCATCTGCTCCCTTTAATGTCTTGAAACCTCCTATCAAATCAGCCCCTTATCCTTCTAAATACCAGGGAATATACCTCTCGTGTGTATGATCGACAGGGAATATACCCCAGTGTATATGATCTCTACCTGGGAATATACCCTAGTCTGTGTGATCGACAGGGAATATACCCCAGTGTGTGTGATCGACAGGGAATATACCCCAGTGTGTGTGATCGACAGGGAATATACCCCAGTGTGTGTGATCGACAGGGAATATACCCCAGTGTGTGTGATCGACAGGGAATATACCCCAGTGTGTGTGATCGACAGGGAATATACCCCAGTGTGTGTGATCGACAGGGAATATACCCCAGTGTGTGTGATCGACAGGGAATATACCCCAGTGTGTGTGATCGACAGGGAATATACCCCAGTGTGTGTGATCGACAGGGAATATACCCTAGTGTGTGTGATCGACAGGGAATATACCCCAGTGTGTGTGATCGACAGGGAATATACCGTAGTGTGTGTGATCGACAGGGAATATACCCTAGTGTGTGTGATCGACAGGGAATATACCCCAGTGTGTGTGATCGACAGGGAATATACCCCAGTGTGTGTGATCGACAGGGAATATACCCCAGTGTGTGTGATCGACAGGGAATATACCCCAGTGTGTGTGATCGACAGGGAATATACCCCAGTGTGTGTGATCGACAGGGAATATACCCCAAGTTTGTACGCTGACCTCACTGAAATTCTAGTGGCAGTGTTTTCAGACAGTAAATGACATTTGAAAAAAATATATTAACCTTTCCTCGAGTTTCTTCATGTAACACACTGCAAGTGAATACAATCAAGAAAAAGTATATCTGAATGGAGAAATCATTGGAGAATTTCAGAAGGACCTCTGGCATCGGGTTCAAGACAATAATTTGTGCTTTGCTAGTGTGCACATTAACTTGTGTAGATTCCTAACAGGGTGTCGGCAAGCCTGGACTTCCATTGATTTGGCTCCATGATTGTGTTGGACAAAGTACTGCAGTGACTTCAAAGAACAAAGAACAATACAGCACAGGAACAGGCCCTTCGGCCCTCCAAGCCCGCGCCGCTCCCCGGTCCAGGATTGAATCCTGAATCCAGGATCCCCGCCCAATTTTCCAGCCTATCTACATCCTAATATCCTATCCACCGAGCTGTCCCTCACAGCTACGATGCTTTGTTCATCACAACCTATTAACTCACCCCCACCCCCCCATTCCAGACCATGTGATCTCCAGGGAGAGGCGAAAACCCAGAGTGAAAACCCCAGGGCCAATATGGGGAAAAAAAATCTGGGAAATTCCTCTCCGACCCCCTGAGGCGATCGAAACGAGTCCAGGAGATCACACTGGCCCTGATCAGAAAATGCTTCCCAACCCTATTCATTTCCACTTCTGCTTTACGAACACCATCTGAATTCCCTGCCCCCGAGACAGGTTCCCAACTATCCGCAGTCTCCCATTGTCTTTGGCAGTGCGGCTGGTCAGGAAGCACTCCCACTCTTACCGCCTGTCATCAGGCTTACTGGAAGGGTTTACATGGCAGGCTGATCACCTGTTGGGCCACATTATGAACACTCGCACTCCGTGGCCATCAAGCTGAAGGCTTGATAACAGAGCTTCCTTTTTCAATTCAGTTATGGGACATGGGCATCACTTGCAAGCCCAGCATTTATTGCCCATCCCTAATTGCCCCTTGAGAAAAGGTATTGCTGAGCCGCCTTCCTGAACCGCTGCAATCCCTGTGATGTAGGTACACGCACAGTGCTGTTAGGGAGGGAGTTCCAGGATCTTTTACCCAGCGACAGTGAAGGAACAGCTGATATATTTCCAACTCAGGATGGGGAGTGGCTTGGAGGGGAACCTGTGGGTGGTGGTGTTCCCAGGTATCTGCTGCCTTTGTCCTTCTAAACCAGTGTTTTTCAGAGTGGAGGTCACGACCTGCAGGTTGGTCGCGGGATATTGAAAAATGGTTGCCAAAAATGATCCCCAAAGATCGGCTGGCCTTTCTTCCTGTTTTCTCACTGGGTAAACTCTCGTTGCAGGACAGTGTATGCCCACACGAGGCAAGAATAAACAGGCCAGCGTGCCCTGTACCGGCACTTGGTGACAATTCTTTTTCCCCTTCTAGTAAGCCAACTGTAGATATGGATTATTTTGTTAGGTGGAAGAGCAGGCCAAAGACAAGTGCTAAGTGAGCATGGGTCACGAGGGATGGCCATTTGGTAAACATGGGTCACCGGGAAAGAGTTTGAAAAACACTGTCCTGGATGTGGGTGTCACTGTTTGGAAGGTGCTGCCTAAGGAGCCTCAGTGAATTCCTGCAATGTAACTTATGGATGGCACACAGGGCTGACAATGTGCGTTGGTGGTGGAGGGAGTGAATTTTTAAAAAATTCATTCGTGGGACATGGGCGTCGCTGGCTGGGCCACTATTTATTGCCCATCTCTAGTTGCCCGAGGGCAGTTGAGAGTCAACCACATTGCTGTGGTCTGGAGTCACATGTAGGCCAGACCAGGTAAGGATAGTAGATTTCCTTCTCTAAAGGACATTAGTGAACCAGATGGGTTTTTCCAACAATGGTTTCATGGTCATCAGTAGATTCTTAATTCCAGATTTTTTAAAAATTGAATTTGGGCGGCACAGTGGTTAGCACTGCTGCTTCACAGCTCCAGGGACCTGGGCTCGAATCCCGGCTTGGGTCACTGTCTGTGTGGAGTTTGCACATTCTCCCCGTGTCTGCGTGGGTTTCCTCCGGGTGCTCCGGTTTCCTCCCACAGTCCAAAGATGTGCGGGTTAGGTTGATTGGCCATTCTAAATTGCCCCTTAGTGACCCGGGATGCAAAGGTTAGAGGGATTAGTGGGTAAATATGTAGGGATATGGGGATGGGCCTGGGTGGGATTGTGGTTGGTGCAGACTCGATGGGCCGAATGGCCTCTCTCTGCACTGTAGGATTCTATATCATGAATTCAAATTCCACCATCTGCCGTGGCGGGATTCGAACCCGTGTCCCCAGAACATTAGCTGAGTTTCTGATTAATGCTCTAGTATTAATACCACTCGGCCATCGCCGTGTGGAAGGTGTGCCTGTAGATGGAATGGATTTTTTTCCAATTCAGCATTATGGAGCGGGTATTTACTGCGTATTGTAAATTCCTGCTCAGTAGAATCATAGAATCCCTACAGTGCAGAAGGAGGCCAATCGGCCCATCGAGTCTGTACTGACCACAATCCCACCCGGCCCTATCCCCGCAACCCCACATACTTACCCTATTAGTTCCCCTGACACTAAGGGGCAATTTAGCATGGCCAATCCACCTAACCCGCACATCTTTGGAGACATCATCTGAAAACGAATTCCTTGCTCAGTATCAGGCTGCCCTCCACGGAATACATTCAATCCCAGTGGTCACATCGTTTCTCTACTTGTACATTAAAATATATTTCACCAAATGCTCTCAAGGCTCACTGCTCGATGGGAAGAGTTTTCACCATCCTTATCAACAAGACCCACAGGTTCCGCACAAGTTTCAGCACTGGGGGACATTGCTTGCACTATTCATGGAACAAGCATTCAGACTCAAGTCTGTGGTTGCAGTTTCCTTTTGCTTCCAAACACAATACACATAAATATCATTCCCGAACAGCTATTTTAAAACTAAACACCATTTAATAAACCCATCGGAACTTCATTTAAAGACGTAAATAGCCTACAAAGTACAGAGGCAAGTGAGAGGGAATTCGCCAGCACAGCACAAACTCTGGTTGAACAGCGGATGCTGAAATGCCAGGAGTCGGGCTGGCTGATGGGCAAGTTGATGGTGGATGCAATGTGATTGCTGGTTGAATTTCCAGGGCCAATACGAGAGCGCATAACATTCTGATGGAACATTGATTTCTGACCAACTTTCTTCAGGGATATCTTTCTAGTGAAAACACCCTATCCTCCCCCTATGACTAAGAATGAGAGCTCCAGGATAAAAACAGAGGCACCGTGAAGAGCACCGTGTAGAACCAACAGGCTTCAAGTTACAATGGGAAGGTCAAACCATTCAGTCCGCCAGCACGACCTTGAACATCCAGGTTTTCTAAGCTCATACAAAGCTAGGCGAGCAAGTGAGCTGTGTGGAGGGCACAAAGAGGCTGCAAAGGGATAGAGGCTGGTTAAGTGAGTGGGCAAGAGCATGTCAAATGAAATATACTGTGGGGAAGTGTGAAGTCAGCCACGTAAGAAGGCAAAGTAGAAAAGGTGAACATTTTCTGAGAGACTGGGAAATGTTGGTATTCAGAAGGACCTGGGTGGCATCGTACTCGAGTCACAGAAACGTGACAAGCAGATCCAGAGAGCAATTAGAAAAGTAAGCGGTATGTTAGCCTTTATTGCAAGGGGATTGGAGTACACCAGCTATGAAATTTTATTGCAATTGTATAGGAACTTGTTGAGAACACTCTAGACTCCTCAGTACAGGAAAGGTAAGAGTGGAATGGAGGATTGTGACTGGGATTTTGTGACAATAGAAGCAAAACTTGGTCCAGTTCTTCTAAGAAAATGAGGCAGAAATGTAATTTAAACAAAAGTCCGTGGTTCATAACTGCTGCCAATAACTGGGTGTCCGAATAGTGGTGCCGACTCTGGCTGACATTCTGAGAAATGTCTTCGGAGGGTCGAGTGGCGGAGTAAAGTAAAATAAAGTTTATTTATTAGTGTCACAAGTAGGCTTCCATCAACATTGCAATGAGGTTACTGTGAAATTCTCCTAGTCGCCACACTCTGGCGCCTGTTCGGGTACACTGAGGGAGAATTTAGCACAGCCAATGCACCTAACCAGCACGCCTTTCAGACTGTGGGAGGAAACCGGAGCACCCGGAGGAAACCCACGCAGACATGGGGAGAACGTGCAAACTCCACACAGACAGCGACCCAAGCCGGGAATCGAACCCGGGTCCCTGGTGCTGTGAGGCAGCAGTGCTAACCACTGTGCCACCGTGCCGCCCTCCATAGTGGTATTGACTCCAGGATTAGTAATCCAAAAACCAGGAGTAATGCTCTGGGGGCCCAGGTTCAAATCCCACCATGATGGTTAAATTTGAATCCAATAAAATCTGGTATTAAAAGTCTAACGATGACTGTGAAACCATTGAAACCCATCTTCAGGGAAGGAAATCTGCCGTCTTTACCCAGTCTGGCCTACATGTGACTCCAGAGCCACAGCAATGTGTTTGACTCAACTGCCCTTTGAAATGGCCGAGTGAGACACTCAGTTGAAGCGTGGGAAAGAAATGCTGGCTTAGCCGGCGATGCTCACAGCCCATGAACAATATGAGTTATTGTCAACTGGCTCTCCCCCAGAATCCCGCCACTGATCAATCAACATGTCAGTCATCATGGAGCTTCACCTCCAAGCCACTCGCCATCCTGACTTGGAAATATATCGACCGTTCCTTCACTGTCACTGGGTCAAAATCCTGAAATTCCCTTCCTAACAGCACTGTGGGTGTACCTACACCACATGGACTGCAGCGGGTTCAAGAAGGCAGCTCACCACCACCTTCTCAATTAAGGATAGGCAATAAACACGGGCCTAGCCCCCACATCCCATAAATAAATTCTTTTAAAATTCTAACTGCAGCATATAACCTGAGATTTCTCTCATGTCTCCCTCACCGAAAATCCAGTTTTGCTCCAGAGATAAGCAAGATTCACGGCAAGAAGCAAAACTCAATCCAGATAAAACCAGGCACAGGATTGAATCAGGGCTCAAGACTCTGACTCCTGCACTTCTCCACGTGGCTTAGGCACGGTTACAAACTCTGCTGGAGGTTACATCAGTAAAAACAGCTTTCCTCTCACCCCATCATCTCTAAAAACTAACAAGCAAGAGAGTTCAAAGAGAATGGGGAAAAAGACACCTTTTTTAAAAAATGCCCTTAGGATTTTACAGCAAGTGGCAGGAATGAAGTTTCAGCTGAAGTTGTTCTCCTTGGAGCAAAGGAGAATGAAGAACAGTTTGATCAAGGTGCACAAGACTATTTTTATTCTTGTAGGACATGGGCATCACTGGCTAATTACCCTCGAGAAGATTATGACAGCGTTAGGTAATGTCTACAGGGCAGAAGGAGGCCTTTCGACCCATCGAGGCTGCACCCACAACAGCCCCATCCAGACCCTATCCCCGTAACCCCAAGCATTTACACTGCTAATCCCCCGACACTAAGAGGGGAATATCCCCGTTGGTGGGGGGGGCAGGTCATGCAAACGTCCATTGACCTGGGGGGGGGGGGGGGGGGGATTTTCCGGTTTTGGGGCAAGCGCAGCTGGAAAAATCCCATCCTAAGGGTCAATATAGCATGGTTAATTCACCTAACCCACACATCTTTGGGCTGTGGGAGGAAACCAGAGCACCCGGAGGAAACCCACGCAGACACGGGGAGGACGTGCAGACTCCACATAGACAGTGACCCAGAATCGAACCCGGGTCCCTGGCGCTGTGAGGCAGCAGTGCTAACCACTGTGCCACCGTGCCGCCCCAGTTAATTAGAGTCTGGCTCTTCTGTACCCATGGACGAAGAAAATGCAGCTCAGTGATCGCCACTATTTTTCAAACAAGGGCCACTTTCACAGAAAAGTTGTGATGTGAGTGAGAGCCAGACAAAAACATAACACGACCCCAGTGGTTGAACACTCACTCTATGGAGGTTGCTATGGTACTAACTGTTACTGTACAATGCACATACTTAGATATACTTATTGGTAAATAGTGTACCACGTCGTCAACGTGACGGGTAAAGGCGGCTGACTTTGGATAGGCCCGGTACACATTGTGTAATGTTAAAAAATGAAAGGAACATAATGTTGGGTTGTGTTCTGGCTCACCACAGGGATATTCCCCTCTTCGTGTCGGGGGATTAGCAGTGTAAATGCTTGGGGGTTACGGGGTTAGGGTCTGGATGGGGCTGTTGTGGGTGCAGCCTCAATGGGCCGAAAGGGCTCCTTCTGCCCTGCAGGCATTACCTGGAGGATAAAGCGGTTACTGAAAATGGACGGATAGAGTTGGGGAGCCACACTTGGGGCAGGATTTTCCAGCCACGCTCACCCCAAAACAGGAAAATCCCACCCAAGGTCAATGGACCTTTGCATGGTCCGTGCCCTGCCCGCTATGATTCTCATGGAGGGCGCGACGGGAAAATTCCACCCTTCGTGTTGATGGGAGCCACCACTGGCCCACAGGCCTTGCCTTGGGCGGCACGGTGACACAGTGGTTAGCACTGCTCCCTCACAGCGCCAGGGACCCGGGTTCAATTCCGGCCTTGGGTGACACTGTCTGGGAGGACTCTGCACGTTCTCCCCGTGTCTGCATGGGTTTCCTCCGGGTGCTCCGGTTTCCTCCCACAGTCCGAAAGATGTGCGGGTTTGGTGGATTGGCCATGCTAAATCACCCCTTCGTGTCAGGGGGGACTAGCTAGGGTAAATGCATGGGGTTATAGGGATAAGGCCTGGGTGGGATTGTTGTCGGTGCACTCGATGGACAGAATGGCCTCCTTCTGCACTGTAGGGTTCTATGATTCTACACTGCCTACAAGTGAAGTGGAAATGATGAATAATTTCCAAAGTGAAAATCTGGGCACTTGAGGGAAATGACTACGGGAGAGGCAGTGGAGATGGTGGGGGGAGGGGGAGATGGAATGGAACTGACTGGATTTCGCTAGAGAGAGTTGTGATGAACTCAACAGGCTGAATGGCCTCATACTGTGTCATAATGGCTCACAATCCTTCCAGGCTCCTGGGCAATCCAGGTGGCCGAGTGACAGACGTATGTCCGAGCTGTCCATTCCTATAGGATGGTAAGCAATAACTTTGGGGCGGGGGATTGGGCCACTACACAATGTAAGTGTGGACCAGAGAATCATAGAATCCCTACAGTGCAGAATGAGGCCATTCAGCCCATTGAGCCTGCACTGACCACAATCCCACCCAGGCCCTAACCCCATAACCCCACATATTTACCCTGCTAATCTCCCTGACACTAAGGGGCAATTTAGCATAGCCAATCCACCTAACCTACGCATCTTTGGACACTAAGGGGCAATTTAGCATGGCCAATCAACCTAACCTACACATCTTTGGACAGTGGGAGGAAACCGGAGCACCCGGAGGAAACCCACGCAGACACGGGGAGAATGTGCAAACTCCACACAGACTGGCAACCAAGGCCGGAATCGAACCTGGGTCCCTGGCGCTGTGAGGCAGCAGTGCTAACCACTGTCCACCGTACTGCCCAGTTGAACCACAAGAGTAAGAACAGTTCAATTTTGATAAAGGAGTTGTTTGTGTCCTACCTGTACAGCTGCTTTCTCTTGCTTCCTTTCCCAAAGATTCCACTGGCCTCTTGTCCCTGATCAAGACACAACCATGCGTAGAAGCTAAAAGCATAGCCAGGCCAACGCTGGATGGTGGGCACCATGATTCCTGCCATGCTGTGGGATAGGTTAAAGTACTGTAGTGCATTATCCAGTCCCTGTTTCCGGGCTATGCCCAGTATTGCACACGTCACAGGGACAACATAGGGATGGGCCTGTTTAGGATCGTCTGTCCTCAATAACCTCATCAACTGCAAGAGCTCTCCCGAGCTCAGTGACTGGCTGCCCAAAGAGCCCAGCAGTCCAATCAGATTCTCCGCAGAGGTACGATGTAGTCTAGCGTGGTAGTTCAATGTCACGAGGATCCGGCTCACAATATTGGCGTTGACGCAGAACGTGCGGCTTTGACGGTTGATGCAGCATATCCTCTTCAGCCAATCAGAAACAAAGATTTGTAGCTCAAAGGAGTCTAGCTCTGGAAGCCATTGGATGAGGAGCAGAAGGGGCTGGACGTTGCTGATTCCCAACATTCCGACAGAGGTGTGTTCACCTTCAATGGCCTGCAAGCAGAAAATAACACACAACATGCTCAGTACTTGTTTTTTATTATTCATTTATGGGACATGGGTGTCACTGGCAGGGGCAGCATTTATTCCCATCCCTAATTACCCTTGAACTGAGTGTCCCGCTCGGCCATTTCAGAGGGCAGTTAAGCATCAACTACATTGCTGTGGCTCTGGAGTCACGCGTAGGCCAGACTGGGTAAGGACGGCAGATTTCCTTCCCTAAAGGACATTAGTGAACCAGATGGGTTTTTCCGACAATCGGCAATCAGGGCAGCACGGTGGCGCAGTGGTTAGCACTGCTGTCTCACAGCGCCAGGGATCCAGGTTCCATTCCTGGCTTGGATCACTGTCTGTGTGGAGTTTGCATGTTTTCCATATGTCTGCATGGGTTTCCTCCGGCTGCTCCAGTTTCCTCCCACACTCCAAAGATGTGCAGGTTAGGGGGATTGGCCATGCTAAATTGGCCATGCTAAATTGGCCTTCAGTGTCAGAGGGACTAACTGGGGTAAATGCATGGGGTTATGAGGATAGGACCTGGGTAGGATTGTGGTCGGTGCAGACTTGATGGGCCGAATGGCCTCTTTCTGCACTGTAGGGATTCTATGACAATGGTTTCATGGTCATCATTGGAGTTTTATTTCCAGATTTTTATTGAATTCAAATTCCACCATCAGGTCCTCTGAGCAATGGCCTGGGTCTCTGGGTTACCACTCCACTAGGCCATCATCTCCTCTAATTCAATGTAATCAAGGTTTGGGTATGAAGGAACGTGGGGATAGTGCAGGATGGTGGAGTTGAGGTAAATGATTAGCCATGATCTTATTGAATGGCTGAGCAGGCTCGAAGGGCCGAATGGCCTACTCCTGCTCCCATTTCCCGTGTTCCAAATTAGAGCCTAAACTAGTGAAATTCCTTTACAACATGTGCTTAATTGCAAGGTGAGGGGGGTGTTGCACTGAAAGAGATGTTTTTTCCTGTGGTGCTGTTTTACAACACCCCACACAGAGAGGAATGACAACTGAAGGGCACTGGGAAATGTATCATCAGCCCGAGACACTCAGAATCAATTGCCATCCATAAAAGATTAAATCCTGCTGAGATCGAACTACCTGCTTCTTGAGTAAATTAGTGCGATGGTAAAAGCGGCCCACATTATTCAGACTCGGCTGTTGTTCAGTTATTGCTTCATTTCAACCAACAGGCTCCAATACCAATTAAAATAACAGAGTGCCTAATCCCAAAGAGCTCTTGTGTTCAGTCAAAAATCAAAGCAATTTACCACAGGCAATTTAATCTCTCTCATTGACACTGCAAAGCTGAAAGATTTCTAGATGCCCATTATATTTTTATAATGAGTACAGTACATTGCGACATTGGTGGTGATAATTTGGATCTTAATGGTGCCACTGGTTTCTGCCATGATGGAGCGATTGCTTTTCTCCCCATAGAGCTGATGTACAACCTCCATATCGAAGGATTGTCCATTTTTTCCTTCAGTCTTTCGTGGGATGTCGGGGCATCGCTGGCGAAGCCCAATTTTCCTTGAAATCAGTGGCCTGCCAGGCCGTTTCAGAGGGCAGTTAATGGTCACATGTTGACTAGACCGGGTAAGTACAACAATTCCGCTCACTAAAGGACACAGTGAACCAAATGGGCTTTTACAACAATGCCAGTTTCGTGGTCACCATTACGGAGATTAGCTTTCAGTTTCAGATTGTATTTACTGAGCTTAAATTCCACCAGATGCTGTGGTGGGATTTGAAGCTATTTCCAGGTTTGAACCTGTGTGGAGATACCGCAGATACCGTGGCGGCACGGTAGCACAGTGGTTAGCACTGCTGCTTCACAGCTCCAGGGTCCCGGGTTCGATTCCCGGCTCGGGTCACTGTGTGTGTGGAGTTTGCACATTCTCCTCGTGTCTGTGTGGGTTTCCTCCGGGTGCTCCGGTTTCCTCCCACAGTCCAAAGATGTGCGGGTTAGGTTGATTGGCCAGGTTAAAAATTGCCCCTTAGAGTTCTGAGATGCGTAGGTTAGAGGGATTAGCGGGTAAATATGTGGGGGTAGGGCCTGGGTGGGATTGTGGTCGGTGCAGACTCGATGGGCCGAATGGCCTCCTTCTGCACTGTAGGGTTTCTATGATTCTATGAGAAGATGAAAAGGGAGGTGTTACATCAGAAGCAACTCAAACATCACCAAAAATATAACCACCAGCAAAAGTGAGCAGAAGTCATGAAGACTCTGTGAGAGCTTCCTTCACCAAAACCCATATTACAATCAATACAATAACATGGAGGACACAGGGGTTTAACTAGTAAAAGAGCTACAGAATTCCCATAGCGCAGAATGGGACCATTTCCATTGAGTCTGCACCAACTCTCCGAAAGAGCATCTTACCCAGGTCCACCCACTTACCCTATCCTTTTACCATGGCCAATCCACCAAACCCACACATCTTTGGACACTAAGGGGCAATTTAGCATGGCCAATCCACCTAACCTACACATCTTTGGACACGAAGGGGCAATTTACCATAGCCAATCCACCTAACCCGCACATCTTTGGACACTAAGGGGCAATTTAGCATGGCCAATCCACCTAACCTACACATCTTTGGACACTAAGGGGCAATTTAGCATGGCCAATCCACTTAACCTGCATATCTTTGGACAGTGGGAGGAAACTGGAGCTCCCGGAGAAAATCCATGCAGACACGGGCAAAAGGTGCAAACTTAACACAGACAAGCTGGGAATTGAACCCGGGTCCCTGGCGTGGTGAGGCAGCAGTGCTAACCACGGCGCCACCCACTCACAAGTCTTACAAATTTGAATACTGAGCCTCACCATGTTCATCAGCTCTTTCAATAGGTCCCGTGATGGCTGGCCCAATGTCTTCAGGACTTCATACAGCTGCGTGTAACCAATACGCTCTTTGAACACCTCCTGCACTCAGCATTTAAAAAGGAAACATGGAACAACTCAGTGCAAGGTAAATGAAACACATTTAACTGGAATTAAAAAGTCATTCTTAATTATTTTACACTACTTGAAAAAAAAGCTCCCTCATTGTTTGGTGCCCTCAATAGGACACCCAGAAATGAGCGGGGCAGTAATCAGTGCAACAAGAGGCTTATTTTAATATTCTTTCATGGGTTATTGCCCATCCCTAATGGCCTACGGGAAGGTGGTGGTGAGCTGCCTGAACCAGCTCCTGTGGTCCAGGTTCACCCACAGTGTTGTTAGGGAGGGACTTCCGGGTTTTTTTTTCATCCGGAAGCGTTGAGTCCAAAGCTCGACGCTATGGAGCAACAGGTTATAGATTTGCAGCATCAATTCCTCAGTCTTCGCTTTCCTTCCTTAAGAAGAGTGCGAAGACCAGGCCTCTTTGCACTGCAATGTGGAATGGTATGCACCCCAGCCCTGATGTCCACTTCCATTTAACAAAGGACAAAAGAACATTACAGCAGAGGAACAGGCCCTTTGGCCCACCAGCCTGTGTCGACACATGAAGCCTCTCTAAATGTTATACTTTATTCCCCCACCGATGAAGGCAAGCATGCCTTTTTGACCACCTTGTTCACTTGTGTTGCCACTTTCAGGGAACTGTGGACCTAGATTGCTCTGCTTCTAAGGGTTCTACAATTTACTGTATACATTCATCCTGCAGTAGACCTTCCAAAATGCATCACCTCGCATTTGCCCGGATTAAATTCCATTTGCCATTTCTCCGCCCAAGTCTCCAGCCTATCTACATCCTGCTGTATCCTCTGGCAATCCTCCTTACTATCCGCAGCTCCCCCAGTCTTTGGATAAAAGCAAATTACTGCAGATGCTGGAATCTAAAACCAGAAGAGAAAACGCTGGAAAATCTCAGCGAGTCTGGCAGCATCTGTGGATGGGTTCTGACAAAGGGTCATCCAGACTTGAAACGTCAGCTCTTTTCCCTCCTCACAGATGCTGCCAGACCTGTTGAGATTTTCCAGCATTTTCTCTTTTGGTTCCCCCAATCTTTGTGTTGTTACAATTTAGTCCTCTGTGGGGGGAGGAAACAGACAAGGGCTTAGCATTCCCTATCCTATTCAAAGGGGCAGCACAGGCTGTGAATGGGCAGAATGGCCTCCTTTAGCCCTTTATTGTTCAACGATTGTCCTTCCCCTCCCCAGTTCCAACCAGAAAACAAATCCTGTGCTGCTCTTCCGAGAAGAATCATAGAATCCCTACAGTACAAATTTTATACTTTATTCCCTCACCGGGGAGGCCATTTGGCCCATCGAGTCTGCACCGATAACAATCCCACCCAGGCCCTATGCCCATAACCGTAATTATTTACCTTTCTAACCCCCTGACAGTAAGGGTCAACTTATCATGGCCAATCAACCTAATCCGCACATCTTTGGAGTGCAAAGGTTTTGGGAGGAGGGCAAAAAGTGTGTTTTTTAAGAATTCAAGTCATTAGGAATCTGAGATTTAAAACTATAAACTGAGCTTACCTTCGCCGCTGGGGATTTGTGCATCACTGCAGTCAAAGCTTGGATCGTCGCCACAGCGAGGCTATCCAGGCGACCCTGAAACACCTAGAACACCAATTAGACTATTAAACGGCAACTAGCCAGGTCGTGACCAGAGGAGGGTTGGGCACTCACTGCTTCCCTGCTCTCCAAATAGAAATATCAAGATTAGAACCAACAATCAAGACTTGGCATTCGAGTCTTCCAACCAGCAATTCACCAACGTTTTGAAAAGTGGAACATGACCATTGAAGTCGTACTGTGGAGGAACGCCAAATGCAAGCACGACGAATGGGGAGTAGAAGTGAGCCAGTTAGTGAGTGGGTTACTGAAAAATCAGATGGCGTTAGTGACCAAAATCAGTCACCGTAAGTTTTGGGATTTTGTTTTAGATATCCAGATAGATCGGATCCAAACTTTACCAGTGCAGTGCATTAATTCTTGGCCTGTTCCTTTCCTCAGTGTGAAAGCACAGAATTGAATGTCAGTGGCTGAGAATTCAATGCCTTTTTTGATACATGGGCCAACATTAAAACCTAGGGCAGTAATCGCCCTGCGTTGACATTACTGTTACTGTCAGTTCAGATCCTCTCGCCCGAGGGAAAGCCCACTTACATTATGTAAAGAACCAAAATAGGGACAGAAAATCTCTCCGTATGGTGTCGGATCATGTGATGGATCGTTCAAACACATCCTTAGCAAGGGTGGGCTTAAGAGGAGTCCAATAAAGGATTTGGAAAGCAAGGGAATCTTTCAGTGCTAGACAGACCGGAAACTTTAGCATTAAATTCCTCCCTGGCACCAGCTTCACACTGTGGTGTTTACTTCGTTTTGGAAGGAGAGAGATTTATCGCCACATTTGAATGACATTTCGGACAAATTGAAGGAGATGTGAAGAACGTTTGGAGAGCCAGAAGGAATGATAAGTCTTGACAATACCCATAATCATACAAGACAAGCCTACAACCAACCTCCTGTAGCAAGAACATTATGCGGCATGCCACACCCACTCCCATTACTCACATATAGTTGTGATGGTCAGCTTTGCAATGAAGGCCAAGTGAGGAAAAATACACAACTTTGCAGTTACACTGGGATAACAATAGTTCTTTCTTTTCCAATTGCTTTGCTTCCTGCATGCTAGTGTTAGTGTCACAGACAGGCCCTCACAAGAGGCCACTGTCAACAGGGAAATTGTTAATCTGGAAGTAATATTTCGTTCTAAACAGTTGCACTTTCAATTGGTAATGTGAAAGTTTATTCAAAATTAAGTAAAACATTTCTGAGGACAGCAGAAACACTTAGAATCATACAGTGCAAAAGGAGGCCATTCGGCCCATCAAGTATGCACCGACCACAATCCCACCCAGGCCCTATTCCCATAACCACATGCATTTACCCTCGCTAGTCTCCCTGACACTAAGGGGCAATTTAGCATGGCCAATCCACACAACCCGCACATCGTTGGACTGTGGGAGGAAACCCACGCAGACACGGGGAGAATGTGCAAACTCCACACAGACAGTGACCCAAGCCAGGAATCGAACCCGGGTCCCTGGCGCTGTGAGGCAGCAGTGCTAACCACTGTGACACTGTGGATATTCGATCTATATTAGATTAAAGCATAGGAAGATCGTGCTTTTGCTATCCCCATCCACATAGATATTGCCATCAACAGTAAAGACTTGCATTTATATGGTTCATTTAACTAGTGGTATTATGGCTAGACTATTATTCCAGAAACTCAGCTAATGTTCTGGGGACCCGGGTTCGAATCCCGCCAAATGGTGGAATCTGAATTCAATAAAAAATATCTGGGATTAAGAATCTACTGATGACCATGAAACCATTGTCGGAAAACCCATCTGGTTCACTAATGTCCTTTAGGGAAGGAAATCTGCCATCCTTACCCGGTCTGGCCTACATGTGACTCCAGAGCCACAGCAATGTGGTTGACTCTCAACTGCCCTCCAAGGGCAACTAGGGATGGGCAATAAATGCTGGCCCAGCCAGCGACGCCCGTGTCCCACGAATGAATAAAAAAAAATATGCTGGATAATCTGAAACATAGCTCATTGCAGAATTTGGTATTTGTTCGTTTGGTGCCTTAAGTGTTTGTGCGATCCTCAGAAGTCAGTGATCAGCAGCACGCGCCCCCCCGCCCCCAGTAACCTCCAGGTTGTTGCTGCGCCTCCTCACCAGACCAGGTCACTGTACTAGGTGGCAACACCAATGACAAGCAGCAGTACGCCATACACATCTGCCTGGGCACCAGACAACATTCAGCCTCACTGATCACAGAAATACCCACCCATCACCACAGAGCAGAGAAATCAACGGGTAAACCCTACACCATTTTTTTTAAAAGCCGCTTGGAAATGCCATGCCAGTATCAAAAGCCACATGCCAGTTTGTATGTTTAATTTTCAACAACAACTTCAAGGAATTTGCCAGCTTTTATGTTTAATTTTCGAGAACTCAAGGATTTTGCCTCTCCTATAGTCACAGTTTAAAATTTCTTTAATAGTCACAAGTAGGCTTACATTAACACTGCAATGAAGTTACTGTGAAAATCCCCTAGTCACCACACTCCGGCGCCTGTTCGGGCACACTGAGGGAGAATTTAGCACGGCCGATGCACCCTAACCAGCACGTCTTTCAGACCGTGGGAGGAAACCGGAGCACCCGGAGGAAACCCACGCAGACACGGGGAGAACGTGCAAACTCCACACAGACAGTGACCCAAGCCAGGAATCGAACCTGGGTCCCTGGCGCTGTGAGGCAGCAGTGCTAACCACTGTGCCACCGTGCGAACTGAATAGGGGCTATGAAGTATCCATTTTAAATGTCAAGCCTGGTTAAAAAGGCTTGCAGTTCTTACTTTTTTTCTCATTTGACAAGAAGGTAATTAAAACAAAAACCTGCGTTTTCAATATTGAGAAGCACCCCCAAGGTGATTCAGAGAGAAGTAATCTATGAAGTCAAATGGACACTGAATAGAAGGGGGGAGATATTAGGTGGGGCAACCAGAGGTTTGTCAACGCAGTGGACTTTGAGGTGGGTTTTTTGAAGAGGGGAGAGGGGTAAGGTGCTGAGGGAGGGAATTTCAAAGTGCAGAGCAGAAGGTGGAGCCGCTGACTGGAAGCTGGTGCAGGAGAGATACAGAGGAGGCTTGTCGGGCTGGAGGTTAGAGAGGTAGTGAGGAATGAGGCATGAAAGTAATTTAAACATGAGGATGAGAATCGAGGCACTGCGGGAAGGGGAGCTGGTGTAAGTCATCAGACATTAGGATGTGAGTTAGGATATAGGCATAAGAGTTTTGGATTGGCTCCAGCTTATGGAGTGTGCAAGATGGGAGATCAGACAGAAAAATGCTGGAGAAGTTGAGTCTAAAGATAAGAAAAGGCTTGTAACTTTGGAGCGAGGCAGGAGCCCTCAGAGCAACAACATCACAACTGTCAATTTGTAAATAGGTTTATAATCGGGTGACGCAGGTCAGAAAGAAAGTCTCTCTCTCCTCCACACATGTCCCCTTATTATTCTGAGTTAGGAGTTTGCAAGAATGGCTATGGATGCTCCCAAACTTTGCATGAAGGCCCATTTATACAGTGTATGGTATCCTAGGTCGGTTAAAGCACATGGGTTCTTAGGTTTTATTTTTTTAATAATTCATTCATGGAACATGGGCATCGCTGGCTAGGCCAGCATTTGTTGCCCATCCCTAGTTGCCCTTGAGAAGGTGGTGGTGAGCTGCCTTCTTGAATCACTGCAGTCCATGTTCTGTGGGTTGACCCACAATGCCGTTAGGGAGGGAATTTGACCCAGCGACTGCGAAGGAATGGCAATATATTTCCAAGTCAGGATGGTGAGTGGCTTGGAGGGGAACTTGCAAGTGGTGGTGTTCCCATTTATCTGCTGCCCTTGTCTGAGATGGGTTTGGAAGGTGCTGTCTAAGGATCTTTGGTGAATTGCTGCAGTGCATCTTGTAGATAGTAGGGGCATTGATTACAAGAATCAGGAGGGCATGTTCAACTTATATAAGACACTAGTTGGGCCCCATCTGGAGACTGTTCCAGTTTTGGGCGCCATACTTGAGGAAGGATGTGACGGCACTGGACAGCGTACAGAGGAGATTCACAAGAATGATCCCAGGGATAAAGAACAGTAACAACGAGGATAGATTGGAGGCTGAGAGGCGACTTGATAGAGATATTCAAGATCCTGAGGGGTATCGACAATGTAAATAGTGAGAAACTGTTCCCTTTCATGAGTACATCAGGAACTGGAGGGCACAGATTCAAAATAATGGATAAAATGAGTGGAATTGATATGAGGAACATTTTTCACCCAGAGGGAGGTTGGAGTTGGGACCCAACTTCCTGAGAGTGTGGTGGAGGCTGGTTCGATGGAGGTATTCCAAAGGGAATTGGATTGCTATCTGAAAAGGAGGAGTGTGTACGGTTATGGGGATACGGCAGGGGAGTGGGACCGGGTAGAATGCTCTTTCAGCAAACCAGTGCAGACTTGATGGGCCGAATGGCCTCCTTCTGCACTGTGTAAAGGTTCCGAGATTAAACTGAACTGTTTTTCTCTGTGTTATGTATGGATTTAGATAGTAAATTTACAACACCCACAGCACGTAGTAATGCGGCCAGTCAAACTCTGGGTAAATGTCCAAGGGCTGTTATATTAACAACATAAATGACAAATAAAAATTGATTGGCTAATAAGCAGAATGACAAGTTCAGTGCAGTGATAGCTAATTAACATGATTCCCTTTTGCCTGAAACTGTTTTTTTTTTTCTGATGTGTGTGTGGGAAGAAAGGGAGTAAGTAAATAATGATGAAAGATTAGACGTGCCGATAAAACCACTTCAACAGCCAATTAGGATGCGGACAGAGCGGTTTTCAGATTCATTTGGGAGGGGGAAGTAGTTTGGGGCCAGTTTTGATAGCGGCGTTATATAAGAGATTGACTGCTACAAAGCAAGAGTCGGGAGAAATGACTCACGTCTGCTTTTGATTGATGTCCAGCACATATTCTCAGACAGCAGGAGACATGATGTCATCCTCTTGCAAGACAAACCTGGAGGTCTGTGCCAGCGCTGCTAACTAGCACTTATAACACTCACGGTCAGATTGAAGAGGGAAGTATGTGCCTTTACTAAATGCCTTTACTACATTGTTACACACACATGGGTTTGAAATACTTTCACAACCACACAGGGAACAGACCTGCCCGCGGGTGACATCTTTGGGCCTCAATTTCATGACACAGGGAGGCAGTGTTGTAGTGGTATTGTCACGGGACGAGTGCTCCAGAAACCCAGGGTGATGTTCTGGGGATCCGGGTTCGAAACCCACCACGGCAGATGGTGAAATTTGAATGCATTAAATATCTGGAATTAAGAATCTACTGATGACCATGAAACCATTGTCGAAAAAACCCATCTGGTTCACTAATGCTCTTTCAGGGAAGGAAATCTGCCGTCCTTACCTGGTCTGGCCTACATGTGACTCCAGAGCCACAGCATTCTCCCCGTGTCTGCGTGGGTTTCCTCCGGGTGCTCCGGTTTCCTCCCACAGTCCAAAGATGTATGGGTTAAGTTGGTTGGCCACGCTAAATTGACCCTAGTGTCAGGGGGATTAGCAGGGTAAATAGGTGGGGTTACGGGAATAGGGCCTGGGTGGGATTGTGGTCGGTACAGACTTGATGGGCCGAATGGCCTCCTTCTGCACTGTAGGGATTCTATGAATGTGGTTGACTCTCCACTGCCCTCTGAGATGGTAGAGTGAGACACTCAGTTCAAGGGCAATTAGGAACGGGCAGCAAGTGGTGCCACAACCATGAACGAATAAAAAAAAGGTGAATTCCATGAAAAAAAGGCCTGACTACCAGATTAGGCGGATGTTAAGCATCGACAGACAGCACTGTTCAAAGTTAAACAGGGAATCAGTTTCCAGACCAACACTCCAACCTCAACTGATACCACCAAATAAAAAGGTTAAATGGCCATTCATGTAGAATGCTGCTGAACAGAGTGACAGCAATGTTTGACTACATTACAGTCACTGCATAACAAAAATATATAACGGTACATAAAGCCTACCAGTCAAATAAGGTTCAACATTGTCAATTTAGGCTCAATCTTTAGAAATCATTGGTCAGGCCTCAGCTGGAATACCCATGTTCAATCCGGGGGCCCCACCCATTCAAAATCACATCATGACCTTCAAGAGGATGCAGAGGGAATTTGGTAGACTGGTACCCTGGAGAAGCCGGGGCGTGGAGGAGCTGGGACGGGGAGGAGCTGGGACGGGGAGGAGCCGGGGTGGGGAGGAGCCGGGGCGGGGAGGAGCTGGGACGGGGAGGAGCCGGGGCGGGGAGGAGCCGGGGCGGGGAGGAGCCGGGACTGTTTGCCTTACAGCAGAAGAGGGACATCTGATGGAGCTGTTCAAAATTATGAGGGAATTTGATAGAATAGACAGGGTCAGAACTGCTTCCACTGGCATGGAGTGCAGGCATTGAAGGACGCGTAGTTAAAACAATAGTCAAAAAAGCCAGGAGCAAGGGGAGATCTTTTTTCCCCCACTTAGTGTTATGATGACGTGGAATGCACTGCCTGCAAGGGTGGTGGAAGCGGATTCATTAGTAGCTTTCTAAAGGGAATTGTACACATACTAACAAAGGAAATAAAAAAACTGCAGAACTCTCAAGTAAATGTGACAAGGGGAGACTAACAGGACAGCTCTTTCAATGGTTCGAAAGGCCTCTCTCTGTGCTTTGCCAGTCTGAGATATTAGCAGACAATAAGATATAGGAGCAGAATTAGGCCATTCAGCCCATCGAGTCATATGATTCTCATCCTCATTCTCCCGCCTTCTCAATTGATCCCCTTACTGATCAAGAACCTATCTCTATCTTAAAGACACTCAATGACCTGGCCTCCACAGCCCTCTGTGGCAATGAGACATGTAAACCGATGAACCTTTTCTGTTTCTGATGATTTATAGTCCATTTCCTTGTATTTTTGCCTGTTCAAGTCACCCCTCGTTCACCCCTCAACCCAAGAAGTCTAAAGTGTGCCCTATCACTTCTTTAGAAAAAAGTGTCAACACAGCTCACACTGTTAATGTCGAACTAAGGTTTGGGAGATTTTAGAATGGGAGAAGCTCCAAAACATCTAATTGATATAAGATGTATTTCTTTTCTATTTCTGGGAAGCTTTGACCCATTTAACACGAACAGTAGCAAATGGAGAATGGAGCACCTCACAACAGGTATTTCAAACTCGAGCTTGACTCCAACAAATGATCTTCATGGCTCTTATTTATTTTTATATAATCATAGAAATCCTTTGACGTGCGCTTTAAAAGCACCATTTGGCTAACTCAAGCTTTGATGAACAATCCTCTTGTTGCTCGAGCAGACTCTGGCTGCTTTGCAACCAGGAATGGTTTAGTCGGGAACCAGAACCCATGACCAAGATGGCTCCACTGACAGCCCTTGCACCTGGCGTGGGGAATCCCCGACTGGCGGAGCCCGGTCGGCACCACTAGGGACCGCCTGCCTTTCTTCCGCCATGTTTCCAAGCCTCCCACTTTGCCAGATTTCCCATGCATCCCTCCCGCTCTGCAGCTGATTTCCCAATGAGTTGCTGGGCCAAGTGTGGAGGGTTCCCGCTACCCCAGCGTTTGCCTGGCGAGAGCTCAAATCGACACTTGGTAAAAAATAAAAGTAAAATAGTTTATTTATTAGTCACAAGTAAGGCTTACATTAACACTGCAATGAAGTTACTGCGAAATTCCCCTAGTCGCCACACTTTGGCGCCTGTTCGGGTCAATGCACCCTAACCAGCACTTCTTTCAGACTGTGGGAGGAAACCGGAGCACCCGGAGGAAACCCACGCAGACACGGGGAGAATGTGCAAACTCCACACAGACAGTGACCCAAGCCGGGAATCGAACCCAGGCCCCTGGCGCTGTGAGGCAGCAGTGTTAACCACTGTGCCACCCTGGTAGCCGTCTGTTGAAGGACTGGTGACTATCCCAAAAAGATTATTATTCAAAGCTTTTTAACGACCTGAATTGTTTTTCCTCCATCCTATTAAAGTGACTGTGGGATGGGGAGGGGAGAATTGGGGCAGTCCCCGACTTGTGCTATGAATGGTCACCAAGTCTTTGGCTCACTCGATTAATAGCCCCATCCCAGGCACATAATTACTTGCTGGCCATTCGGCTGGCTGTCTTGAAGTACATACTGGCATGGCTGTCCCAAAGCTGGAGATTCAGAGCTGGAATAAGAATTCAGTTAATACCTGGTTCACATTCATTTCTGTCAGTAATTTGTTGGCAAGATCTTTCTCACTCTTGTCTGCTGCTTTAGAACTTACAAACAGCTGTTAAATGAACACAACACAAGCATGAAAGGCGCGCAACAAGTAGAATTAATACAGTCAGGGGAAAGGAAAAAGTTTGGTTAAGCCAGCTTAAAGCTGTTGCTATTAGTTTACTGAACTAAGCTTAGCCGACTCAGGTAAAGACATTCAGCGATGAAAAAGTCAAACCATTTTATCTTTTCCCTTAATCCTTTCTTCCGAGCTGGACATTAAGACATCATCCTGCCACTGCTGATTAAAGACAAGCTGTGTGATTGTAACTGTGAGCCGAATTCAGAAATTCACACACTACACAGCAGCGACATTCTTAGGCCCAGCACCCAGCAATGTGCAATGAAATACCAGCGAGGTTGCATTCTCCATTGCAATGCGGCCCATTCTCCAGGCAATTCAGGCCGAATGGCTATTTCCAGAATATGCCCTAGAAAGACAGCATGCTTTGCCTTCTCCTCCTACTGTGGGCTCATTCTTTGAAAGAAATTCCTAAGTGGCTAAGTAGCTTCAGCTCGTAATCAGGGACCAAGTCTCAGCTGACAAAATCTCTCACAGGAGTTTAAGTTTATTTATTAGTGTCACAAGTAGGCTTACAGTAACACTGCAATGAAGTTACTGTGAAAATCCCCCAGTCGCCACACTCCGGCACCTGTTCGGGCCAATGCACCTAACCCGCACATCTTTGGACTGTGGGAGGAAACCGGAGCACCCGGAGGAAACCCACGCAGACACGGGGAGAGTGTGCAGACTCCGCATAGGCAGTGACCGAAGCCAAGAATCGAACCCGGGTCCCTGGCACTGTGAGGCAGCAGTGCTAACCACTGCGCTACTGTGCCATGCCAGGAGCAGCGGGGTATTGGGGGCGTGCGGGGCAGGGAAGCACCAGCGGCTAAAATCAAGATAACTGAACAAGAACATCACTCCCAATTATTATATATATAAATATATATATATGGCATAAGGCACACATACAAAGTAGAACGGAGTTGGTTGAACAGGCTGCTTACAGTCACATAGGAACGACAGAAGCCTGCAAAAGGTATTAAAGGTCACCGGTGATCAAAAAGTAGCATTCACACATCACCCAAAGAATTTATATATAGAGTCATAGAATCCCACAGTGCAAAAGGAGGCCATTCGGCCCCTGGAGTCTGTACCAACCATAATCCCACCCAGACCCTATCCCCATAACTGCATGCATTTACCCGAGCTAGTCCCCCTGACACTAGGGGCAAATACGCATGGCCAATCCACCAAACCCGCACATCTTTGGAGTGTGGGAGGAAACCGGAGCACCCAGAGGAAACCCACAGAGACACGTAGCTCACTGCTGGGTGATAGCATGTTGGTGATAAGCAGCAACTTTCCACACAGGTCTTGGCTGGGAAGGTAGGTAAGCAGAGAAACTTTTCTGCAGCAAAGTGAGAGTTTAAAGTTTATTTATTAGTGTCACAAGTAGGCTTACATTAATATTGCAATGAAGTTACTGTTAAAATCCTCTAGACGCCACACTCCGGCGCCTGTTCGGGTACACTGAGGGAGAATTTAGCACGGCCAATGCACCCTAACCAGCACGTCTTTCGGACTTTTGGAGGAAACAGGAGCACCCGGAGGAAACCCATGCAGACATGGGGAGAACGTGCAAGCTCCACACAGACAGTGGCCCAAGCTGGGAATCGAACCCGGGTTTCTGGCGCTGTGAGGTAGCAGTGCTAACCACTGTGATGCAGGTGGATGGGTTTTTCAAGTGAAGAGTTAAGTGTTTGGGAACAGTACATTCCCACCAGGGAATTGTACGTAACGTTGAGGGCTGGTGTGGGAGGTGAATGAAGAGGCTCTTGAAGCCAGAAAAATATCAAAAGGAGTAATGCCAATGGTTTCTAAAAGACCATTTTGTTGGGGGACTTTAGACTGATATAATTGCTCAGTCTTGTTAAAGAACATGGTTGTGAGCATATATGGGCGAAAGATAAGGAGTGGGTCTTTCCCCTTTGCCTGTTCTATATTGTTTATAGTTTGCCATTGGTTCATTTGAATTGGTGCGCCCAGCCTCCGCGCTGTACCCAGCCTCCGTGCTGTACCCAGCCTCCGTGCTGCGCCCAGCCAGTATTTAAAGATGGGAAGCACAGCGACTTGGCGGATAATCACCCATTCCAACATCCAAGCTTATCGGCATTCCATCAAAGCACAACTCTGAAACTGCAGCCCTGGAAAATAATTCAAGTCCCAACAACACTGTGGCACAGTGGTCAGCACCGCCTCCTCATAACGCCAGGGATCCAGGCTAGATTCCGGCCTCCACACTGTCTATGTGGGGAGTTTGCACATTCTCCCCGTGTCTGCGTGGGTTTCCTCCGGGTGCTCCGGTTTCCTCCCACATTCCAAAGATGTGCAGGTTAGTTGGATTGGCCATGGTAAATTAACCCTTAGTGTCCGAGATGTGGAGGTTAGGTGGATTGGCCATGCTAAATTATCCCTTACATGTCCAAAGATGTGCAAGTTATGGGGATTGGCCATGCTAAATTGCCCTTAGTGTCCGAGATGTGGAGGTTAGGTGGATTGGCCATGTTAAATTGTCCCTTATTTTCCGAGATGTGCAGGTCAGATGGATTGGTCGTGCTAAATTGCCCCTTAGTGTCCAAGATGTGATGGTCAGATGGATTGGTCGTGCTAAATTGACCCTTAGTGTCCGAGATGTGCAGATTAGATGGCTTGGCCATGCTAAGTTGTCCCTTAGTGTCTGAGGTGTGATGGTTAGGCGGATTGGCCATGGTAAATTGACCATTAGTGTCCAAAGATGTGCAGGTTAGGGGGATTAGCCATGATAAATGTGTGGAGTTACGGGGTTAGGGTGGGGTTAGGCCCGGGGTGGGGTGCACTGTCAGACAGTGCGGACTCAATGGGCCGAAAAACCTCTTCTGCAGGAATTCTATGACATTCTATAACAACGGCAAGCAAAAGAACAAAACACTTTTGCCTGCGGCTCCTTCACATTTGCAAAGGAACCACAGTTGCTCGTCGCAAGGGAGGTCTTTCCCTTTTAATATCAGCGTCACAATAATTGCAAGCTTTAAAAGCTGCGCTTACATAAGATAAAACTGGCAAAAAGACTAGGATTCCATGCCAGCTTGTTAATGAAACCTTTCTTTGCAGGTTAATATTAGTTTTGCAGTTGTGTGCATTAAGTCATTTTTTTGAAACCACACACATACAATCTTTAGTTTAGATCATGGTTTGTAATTCCACACATTGTTCCTTTGCTGTACAATCCCAGAAGAGCATGTTTCTCTTATTTCTTCTCGTGACATCTGTTGGTTTTCGTCAAGTGGGAAAACAGTAAACATCGCTTCCCTCCAAGGACTAAACCAGCACTCCTCCTGCTTCAGCCTTCTAGAAAGGAAGAGGGACAAACAGAACAGAGAAAGATAAAGGCATGAAAAGAGAGAGACCAGAGAGAGGAAAACGAGAAGGATACCAGAGATGAAGAGCAAAGGAGTGAGAGAGAGTGAGAGTGAGAGTGAGAAAGTGAGAGTGAGAAAGAGTGAGGGGGAGAGAGGGGGGAGAGGGGGGAGAGGGGGGAGGGGGGGGGAGGGGGGAGAGGGGGGAGAGGGGGGGAGAGGGGGGAGAGGGGGGGAGATGGGGGGGAGATGGGGGGGAGAGGGGGGGAGGGGGGGGGAGGGGGGAGGAGGGGGGGAGAGGGGGGGAGAGGGGGGGAGAGGGGGGGAGAGGGGGGGAGAGGGGGGGGGAGGGGGGAGGGGGCGGAGAGGGGGGGAGGGGGAGAGGGGGGGAGAGGGGGGAGGGGGGAAGGGGGGAGGGGGGAGGGGGGAGAGGGGGGAGGGGGAGGAGAGAGAGGGGGAGGGGAAGGGGGAGAGGGGGAGAGGGTGAGAGAGGGTGAGAGAGTGAGAGAGAGAGTGAGAGAGAGTGAGAGAGAGTGAGAGAGTGAGAGAGAGTGGGAGATTGAGAGAGAGAGGGAGAGTGAGAGAGAGCGGGAGAGAGCGGGAGAGTGAGAGCGGGAGAGTGAGAGCGGGAGAGAGAGAGCGGGAGAGAGAGAGCGGGGGAGAGAGAGCGGGGGAGAGAGAGCGGGGGAGAGAGAGCGGGGGAGAGAGAGCGGGGGAGAGAGAGCGGGGGAGAGAGAGCGGGGGAGAGAGAGCGGGGGAGAGAGAGCGGGGGAGAGAGAGCGGGGGAGAGAGAGCGGGGGAGAGAGAGCGGGGGAGAGAGAGCGGGGGAGAGAGAGCGGGGGAGAGAGAGCGGGGGAGAGAGAGCGGGGGAGAGAGAGCGGGGGAGAGAGAGAGGGGGAGAGAGAGAGCGGGGGAGAGAGAGAGGGGGGGAGAGAGAGAGCGGGGGAGAGAGAGAGGGGGGGAGAGAGAGAGGGGGGAGAGAGAGAGGGGGGGAGAGAGAGAGCGGGGGAGAGAGAGAGCGGGGGAGAGAGAGCGGGGGAGAGAGAGAGCGGGGGAGAGAGAGAGCGGGGGAGAGAGAGAGCGGGGGAGAGAGAGAGCGGGGGAGAGAGAGAGCGGGGGAGAGAGAGAGCGGGGAGAGAGAGAGCGGGGGAGAGAGAGAGCGGGGGAGAGAGAGAGCGGGGGAGAGAGAGAGCGGGGGAGAGAGAGAGCGGGGGAGAGAGAGAGCGGGGGAGAGAGAGAGCGGGGGGGAGAGAGAGAGGGGAGAGAGAGAGCGGGGGGGAGAGAGAGAGGGGGGAGAGAGAGAGCGGGGGAGAGAGAGAGCGGGGGAGAGAGAGAGCGGGGGAGAGAGAGAGCGGGGGAGAGAGAGAGCGGGGGAGAGAGAGAGCGGGGGAGAGAGAGAGCGGGGGAGAGAGAGAGCGGGGAGAGAGAGAGCGGGGGAGAGAGAGAGCGGGGGAGAGAGAGAGCGGGGAGAGAGAGAGCGGGGAGAGAGAGAGCGGGGAGAGAGAGAGCGGGGGAGAGAGAGAGCGGGGGAGAGAGAGAGCGGGGGAGAGAGAGAGCGGGGGAGAGAGAGAGCGGGGGAGAGAGAGAGCGGGGGAGAGAGAGAGCGGGGGAGAGAGAGAGCGGGGGAGAGAGAGAGCGGGGAGAGAGAGCGGGGGAGAGAGAGAGCGGGGGGAGAGAGAGAGCGGGGAGAGAGAGAGCGGGGGAGAGAGAGAGCGGGGAGAGAGAGAGCGGGGAAGAGAGAGAGCGGGAGAGAGAGAGCGGGGGAGAGAGAGAGCGGGGGAGAGAGAGAGCGGGGGTGAGAGAGAGCGGGGGTGAGAGAGAGCGGGGGTGAGAGAGAGCGGGGGTGAGAGAGAGCGGGGTGAGAGAGAGCGGGGGAGAGAGAGAGGCGGGGGAGAGAGAGAGCGGGGGAGAGAGAGCGCGGGGGAGAGAGAGAGCGGGGGAGAGAGAGAGCGGGGAGAGGAGAGAGCGGGGGAGAGAGAGAGCGGGGGAGAGAGAGAGCGGGGGAGAGAGAGAGCGGGGGAGAGAGAGAGCGGGGGAGAGAGAGAGCGGGGGAGAGAGAGAGCGGGGGAGAGAGAGAGCGGGGGAGAGAGAGAGCGGGGGAGAGAGAGAGCGGGGGAGAGAGAGAGCGGGGGAGAGAAGAGAGAGAGCGGGGGAGAGAGAGCGGGGGAGAGAGAGAGCGGGGGAGAGAGAGAGCGGGGGAGAGAGAGAGCGGGGGAGAGAGAGAGCGGGGGAGAGAGAGAGCGGGGGAGAGAGAGAGCGGGGGAGAGAGAGAGCGGGGGAGAGAGAGAGCGGGGGAGAGAGAGAGCGGGGGAGAGAGAGAGCGGGGAGAGAGAGAGCGGGGGAGAGAGAGAGCGGGGGAGAGAGAGAGCGGGGAGAGAGAGAGCGGGGGAGAGAGAGAGCGGGGGAGAGAGAGAGCGGGGGAGAGAGAGAGCGGGGGAGAGAGAGAGCGGGGGAGAGAGAGAGCGGGGGAGAGAGAGAGCGGGGGAGAGAGAGAGCGGGGGAGAGAGAGAGCGGGGGAGAGAGAGAGCGGGGGAGAGAGAGAGCGGGGGAGAGAGAGAGCGGGGGAGAGAGAGAGCGGGGAGAGAGAGAGCGGGGGAGAGAGAGAGCGGGGGAGAGAGAGAGCGGGGAGAGAGAGAGCGGGGGAGAGAGAGAGCGGGGGAGAGAGAGAGCGGGGGAGAGAGAGAGCGGGGGAGAGAGAGAGCGGGGGAGAGAGAGAGCGGGGGAGAGAGAGAGCGGGGGGAGAGAGAGAGCGGGGGAGAGAGAGAGCGGGGGAGAGAGAGAGCGGGGGAGAGAGAGAGCGGGGGAGAGAGAGAGCGGGGGAGAGAGAGAGCGGGGGAGAGAGAGAGCGGGGGAGAGAGAGAGCGGGGGAGAGAGAGAGCGGGGGAGAGAGAGAGCGGGGGAGAGAGAGAGCGGGGGAGAGAGAGAGCGGGGGGAGAGAGAGAGCGGGGGGAGAGAGAGAGCGGGGGGAGAGAGAGCGGGGGAGAGAGAGAGCGGGGGAGAGAGAGAGCGGGGGAGAGAGAGAGCGGGGGAGAGAGAGAGCGGCGGAGAGAGAGAGCGGGGGAGAGAGAGAGCGGGGAGAGAGAGAGCGGGGGAGAGAGAGAGCGGGGGAGAGAGAGAGCGGGGGAGAGAGAGAGCGGGGGAGAGAGAGAGCGGGGGAGAGAGAGAGCGGGGGAGAGAGAGAGCGGGGGAGAGAGAGAGCGGGGGAGAGAGAGAGCGGGGGAGAGAGAGAGCGGGGGAGAGAGAGAGCGGGGGAGAGAGAGAGCGGGGGAGAGAGAGAGCGGGGGAGAGAGAGAGCGGGGGAGAGAGAGAGCGGGGGAGAGAGAGAGCGGGGGAGAGAGAGAGCGGGGGAGAGAGAGAGCGGGGGAGAGAGAGAGCGGGGGAGAGAGAGAGCGGGGGAGAGAGAGAGCGGGGGAGAGAGAGAGCGGGGGAGAGAGAGAGCGGGGGAGAGAGAGAGCGGGGGAGAGAGCGGGGGAGAGGGAGAGCGGGGGAGAGGGAGAGCGGGGGAGAGGGAGAGCGGGGGAGAGGGAGAGCGGGGGAGAGGGAGAGCGGGGGAGAGGGAGAGCGGGGGAGAGGGAGAGCGGGGGAGAGGGAGAGCGGGGGAGAGGGAGAGCGGGGGAGAGCGGGGGAGAGGGAAAGCGGGGGAGAGGGAGAGCGGGGGAGAGGGAGAGCGGGGGAGAGGGAGAGCGGGGGAGAGAGAGCGGGAGAGAGAGAGAGCGGGGGAGAGAGAGAGCGGGGGAGAGAGAGAGCGGGGGAGAGAGAGCGAGGGAGAGAGAGCGAGAGAGAGAGAGCGAGAGAAAGAGCGAGAAAGAGCAAGAGAGAAAGAGCGAGAAAGAGCGAGCGAGAGAGAGCGAGAGAGAGAGAGTGCGAGAGAGAGAAAGCAAGAGAGAGAGAGCGAGAGAGAGACAGCGAGAGAGAGCGAGAAATGGAAAGAAAGAGTGAGGGAAAGAAAGAGAGAGACACAGTGGAAAAGAGAGGGAGGAGAGAGAAAGCGATAGTGAGAGGAAGCGCGCGAGAAAGAGCGCGAGAGAAAGAGCTCCAGAGAGAGAAGACTGCAAAGAAAAGAATGTGGAATGGGAAAGAGAGAGAGGAGCTGAGAGGAAAACAGAGAATCGCTCTGCTTCACTTTTCTTATTTACAAGCTGGAGTCATCAAATGAAGCAGCAACATTATGTCTCCTGTCGCTGTGTCATGATGTTCTGTTAGAACTCCTCATAGTGGAATAAAGACTGCAACATCATCACTGTGATTTGAAAACACTAATTTACAATTTTGTAAATAGACCACAAGGTAAAAAACTTTGTTAAAACTCTTGCACCCACAGCATTGATACGAACAGGACATTGGATTCACGCACAGTATAGATAAGCAAGCAATACCTGCAGCATGAATATACATCCTTGATGCACAGTGCTGCCCCTTCATCATTCTTAAATCACTTGTACAACGTGCTAAAGGCGTAGTGTCAGTGCTTCTGCTTATTTTAAACAGCACAATTACTGGAGTTTCAGAGCTAGAAGCGAAGGTGATGAACTGATTTGACCATCCGAAATGTCTCATTCTGACAGATACTCTGTGAATGGGGGTGTTATTGTACATGATCGTAGGAGTGTCACTCCACCACGACAAGATACCAGGGAACACTATCTGGTACGACAATTTCCGACGGACCATTAGAAAGCTGCAGATCCCCTTCCCCAGATCTAAAGAGGCTGCTGTAAAGGAACTATTTTACAATTCAAAGCATGACAGGAGGGAAGTGTTCAAATTGCGAATACCAGCCCCATTTTCATGTAACCCGTGCTGAAATTATTTTTTCCAAAATGATCTGCAAAACACCGGCAGAATCAGCCCGTTGGGTATCGACCAACTCTCCAGTTGTTTAAATTGCATTGCAATTTAATTTTATGGCACTCAAAAAAAAACATTAAGGAACGGGACCACCTGTGATGCTCAAAGAATCAACCCTTACAATCCAGCAACTGAACAGATTGAAAAGCCGATGATTGCAGCCTCAAGGTGTGCCGTTAGTTAACATCCAGGCTTTAACACTGTTTTATTTCGAACAAGCCTTATGGAGGCTCAGTCTGAGGAGAGCTGGCTGGAAATATCTGCTGCAACACAAGGGTGGCAATGTAATTATGGTGTTGAGTTTTAAAACAGCAAGGCCACTTGCAACCAATATACTAGGGCAGCACGGTGGCACAGTGGCACTGCTGCCCCACAGCGCCAGGGACCCGGGTTCAATTCCCTGTGTGGAGTTTGCACATTCTCCCCGTGTCTGCGTGGGTTTCCTCCGGGTGCTCTGGTTTCCTCCCACAGTCCAAAGATGTGCGGGTTAGGTGGATTAGCTGTGCTAAATTGATCCTTAGTGTCAGGGGGATTAGCAGGGTAAATACATGGTGTTATGGGAATAGGGCTTGGGTAGGATTGTGGTTGGTGCAGATTCAATGGGCCGAATGGCCTCTTTCTGCACTGTAGGGATTCTATGATACTTCTATGATTCTACCAGTATTGACTGTATAAAGTTTATTTATTAGTGTCACAAGTAGGCTTACATTCACACTGCAATGAAATTACTGTGAAAATCCCCTAATCGCCACACTCTGGTGCCTGTTCGGGTACACTGAGGTAGAATTTAGCATGGCCAATGCACCTAACCAGCACGTCTTTCGGCATGTGGGAGGAAACCCATGCAGACACGGGGAGAATGTGCAAACTCCACACAGACAGTGTTCCAAGTCAGGAATTGAACCCGGGGTCCCTGGCGCGGTGAGGCAGCAGCGCTAACCACTGTGCCACCGTGCTGCCCTGACTCTTGGTAAAAGTACGCACTGACTATTTCACCAAGGCAGATTCAGAAAGATGTAAAAAGGTTTAAGGGATGCTGCACTGCATCATTACCCTGCACTCTCAGTCACCTCATGGCAGGAATTGCAGAGCAGAAACCAAGTCCTCCTCCACTGTACAACTCAGGCACCTGATTTTTCCATTCTGTTCACGGCTTGTGGGTGTCGCTGGTTAGGCCCAGCATTCATTGCCCATCCCTCCTTCCCCTTGAGAAGGTGGTGGCGAGCCACCGTCTTGAACCGCTGCAGTCCATGTGGTGTAGTATAACCACAGCTCTAGGCTTTTGACCCAACAACCGTGAAGGAACGAAGATATATTTCCAAATCAGGATAGTAAGTGGCTTGGAGGGGAACTTGAGGATTTGGAAGGTACTGTTGATGGAGCCTTGGTGAGTTGCAGTGCATCTTGTAGATGGTCCACACTGCTGCTACTGTGTGTTGGTGGTGGAGGGAGTGAATGTTTGTGGATGGGGTGCCGATCAAGCGGGGCTGCTTTGTCCAGGATGGTGTCAGGCTGGAGTGTTGTTGGAGCTGCACCCATCCAGGCAAGTGGGGAGTATTCCATCACACTCCTGACTTGGGCCTTGTGGATGGTGGACAGGGTTTGAGAGTTACTCATTGCAGAGTTTCCAGTCTCTGACCTGCTTGTTGCACAAATGTGAGTGAGTTTGTGTTGGGGCAGCATTAGCAGAAGCCTCTGTGGAGCTTCACTGCCCTCACGCAGCTGGGCAAGGTGTGTGTTGCAAGAAGACCAAAGAGAGAGAGAGAGAGAGCAGAACATGAAGTAGCACAAAAACATAGGATGAGATGTACATTAGCTGTTTAGAAATTTGTTTAGTTGAATCAAAGAAAATGGTTCAGTTACGTGAGTAGGGAATTACCATGTTGACTTTTAGTTTAAAAGTCTACCCCACCACCTTAATATTGCAATACCTTTATCCTAACATTGGTGAATTCAATGGGGAGGCGATGGCCTAGTGGTATTATCGCTAGACTATTAATCCAGAAACTCAGCTAATGTTCTGGGGACCCGGGTTCGAATCCCGCCACGGCAGATGGTGGAATTTCAATTCAATAAAATAAATCTGGAATTAAGAATCTACTGATGACCATTGTCGATTGTTGGAAAAACCCATCTGGGTCACTAATGTCCTTTAGGGAAGGAAATCTGCCGTCCTTACCTGGTCTGGCCTACATGTGACTCCAGAGCCACAGCAATGTGGTTGACTCTCAACTGCCCTCGGGCAACTAAGGATGGGCAATAAATGCTGGCCCAGCCAGCAATACTCACGTCCCACGAATGAATAAAAAGAAAAAGGATCTCAGAGCTCTGGGGTGGCAATCAGATCATCGTTTTGCGACAGAAATAATTTCAAGCTGAGGACAAGTTCACGTTTTCCTTTTCTATCCAATTCCAGCACCAGCCCATAAAGAGAGCAGGGGAAGGGGTAACTGCAGCATTAGTCAAGGCAAATAATCACTCCGGCCCAGTTAGGAGTCTACCTTGCTGTTCTGTATGAGTCGAGTGAGATGTTCAAAGCAGTTGCTATTCAGGAAGATTGCCTGCAGGACAGGTCTGTCAGGGCAGTTTAACATTTCTGGAATAGTGTCTGTAGGGAGAAAATTCAGAAATTGTAGTTTTCCACAGAGAGATCATATAGGTGTCTTTAAGTACCCCTTAGCAATATTGGCACAAGATCAATTTACCCCAGGCAACATTTCTTCATTACAGCCAACATTGGTAAAGTGCTTTGAGATGAGCTGGTGTTACGTGGGGCACTAGGTAAATCTTTCTTTTGAGAAGATAATCCCAAATTATCCCAGTGCTCTCCCGGCTGGTCTTCACTCTCTGCAACCTTATGTTTATCGACCCATATCCTAACTTCAACTGAGTCCCATTCAACCATCAGCCGTGTGTTCACTGACCTACACTGATTCCCAACCTGCCAACGCATCAAATCCCTCCACAGCCTCATCCCCCATCTCAGTAACCTCCTCCAGCTCCAAGCCCTCTGCACTCCTCTAATTCTAGCCTTTTCTGCATTCCCTATTCTGGCTGCATCATTGGCAGCCATGTCTTCAACTTCCTAAACTTTAAGCTCTGGAATTCCCTCCCTAAACCTCTCCCCATCTCAGAGAATCATAGAATCCCTACAGGGCAGAAGGAGGCCATTCGGCCCATTGAATCCGCACCGACCACAATCCCACTCAGGCCCTATCCCAGTAACCCCACATAGTTACCTTACTAATCCCCCTGACACAACGGGGCAATTTAGCATGGCCCATCAACTTAGCCCCTACATCTTTGGAGTGTGGGAGGAAACCGGAACACCCGGAGGAAACCCATGCACACACGGGGAGAATGTGCAAATGTGCAAACTCCGCACAGACAGTGACCCAAGCCAGGAATCGAACCCGGGTCCCTGGCGCTGTGAAGCAGCAATGCTAACCACTGTGCCACCGTGTCGCCCCACATGTCTCCCACTCTCCTCTTGTCCGCCAAGACACACATTGAAACCTACCCCTTCGATTGTATTTCACGCTAAAGGTGCTTTATAAATGAGGTTATTGTTATACGTTGTACAAAAATTTCGGTTTCGCTGCATTAAAAGCTCTACCACTGAACTTAAGAACTAGGAGCAGGAGTAGGCCATCTGGCCCCTCGAGCCTGCTCCGCCATTCAATAAGATCATGGCTGATCTTTTCCACTTACCCGCCCGCTCACCATAGCCCTTAATTCCTTTACTGTTCAAAAATCTATCTATCCTTGCCTTAAAAACATTCAATGAGGTAGCCTCAACTGCTTCACTGGGCAGGGAATTCCACAGGTTCACAACCCTTTGGGTGAAGAAGTTCCTCCTCAACTCAGTCCTAAATCTGCTCCCCCTTATTTTGAGGCCCCCTAGTTCTAGTTTCACTCGCCAGTGGAAACAACCTCCTGCTTCTATCTTATCAATTCCCTTCACAATCTTATATGTTCCTATAAGATCTCCCCTCATTCTTCTGAATTCTATAAGCTGATAACTGATAAGCAAGACATTCAAAGTAGGCCCTGTGTATTATGCATACTCACTCAGCATTTGTATCTGTAGTGCAATGAAACTGCTCTCCCAATTGCGAGACCTGCGATTGCCCAGCAATGCGCTGTGATCAGAGTTGAGCAGCTTGAAGTAATTCTCCAGGATTGTGCCGATCTCTACCTGCCGCTGGTCAGAGCTGCTGGTCAGCAGTACGTGGACCACCTCTGTCAGGCACTTCAGGGTCAGCTCCAACTTATGGCTTACGTCCTCTGGGTCCTTGTCATCCAACAGCTCACAGTCTGCCAACACTCGCATCAGGACCTCCATTGTGGCCGGGGAGATTGCCTGCAGGGCATTCCGCTGAAATGACAAAGCATGTTCGCTCTCTGTAAATCAACGCTACATTGATGGTCCAACTTAATACAATTCTAACGAGAAATGGCTTTCCATTCACAGATGTGACTGCCCGTTTCTGAAGCTGGCTACTGCATCTCTACAAATGGGCAGCTAACATGCCAGGTGCAACCGGCCTCAGCGTCTAAGCTTGAAACTCTATTCGGGCTTCACGTTAACCTGGCTGCAAAGGTTTTGAACCAAGATATCACACCGGCACACATTTCTAAAACTTAGAACAACATGAGTCCTGTTAAAAAAGAACAAGGGGAACTGGAGTTGTTCTAACTGTTCTATGTTTCAAACTGTGTCAGTGACAACAAAAGTTTCAAAGTCATGACTTCAGTAACAGATTACAAGGCACCCATTTTATCCGATTCAATGGCTTACTCACGGCACTCAATGCTAAACTTCTTGGAGCCGGTTGGCACAGTGGTTAGCGCTGCTGCCTCACAGCACCAGGGACCCGGGTTCGATTCCCGGCTTGGGTCACTGCCTGTGCGGAGTCTGCACGTTCTCCTCGTGTCTGCGTGGGTTTCCTCCGGGTGCTCCGGTTTCCTCCCGCAGTCCAAAAGATGTGCAGGTGAGGTGGATTAGCAAGGTAAATACATGGAGTTATGGGGATAGGGCCTGGGTAAGATGCTCTGTTGGAGGGTCAGTGTAGACTCGATGGGCTGAATGGCCTCCTTCTGCGCCGTAGGGAGTACATGATTCTATTGTCATAAGATTTCATAGAATTAAAAAGGAGAAATGTTTTCCATTGGAAGTCATGTCATTGCCCCTCAGTGTCAGGGGGATTAGCAGGGTAAATATGTGGGGTTACAGGGATAGGGTCTGGGTGGGATTGTGGTCAGTGCAGGCTCGATGGGCCGAATGGCCTCCTTCTGCACTGTAGGGATTCTATGATTCTACTGAAAAGAAAATCTTCGTAAATACTTCGCTGTTTTGTACAGAGCCACCAATGTTTGCTAACGTCTAATTGATGGCTATTGCTTTTTGCTAAGGTAGTGCTTTAGGCACTCGGAAGAATGACGAGTTTGTCAACAACAGCATTGAGCACAGATACAATATTAATTATCTGTGGACACAGTGTGGTATGGGGCACCAACCACTGGTCAGTCAGGAAATAAAAAGATCTCTGCAGTTCCAAACGGAATTGAACAGGTCTTTGTTTTTCCACACACAAGGATGTCACGTACTATTAACTCAAACAATCGCATACCAGTGGGTTTGCCGTTGTACACTGTCATTCTGCAAACCCTTACATAAGCCCATTCAGACGAGGGCAAATGCAGTGATGGATTCCAGTTTGATGTTAGCAAGATTAGTCATTCTGCTCAAGTTTTATTGAACAAAAATACCAAAGCTGAGACATTTTCCTACATTAAAGGGGTTATATAAAAGCAAGTAGCCATTGTTCCAGTAAAGCCCCGAGGCAAACTGAGTGCTAGAATTAATTATATTATTTAGAACACAAATCAACAGTGGACTTTGTCAAGGATTGAAGCCTGACTAACCCAGATATTCTACAGCTCAACTTAGCACATGCTTCAATTTAGAAACTATAAAGGCACGGTGGCACAGTGGTTAGCACAGCTGCCTCACAGCGCCAAGGACCCGGGTTCGATTCCCGGCTTGGGTCACTGTCTGTGCGGAGTCTGCACATTCGTGTCTGCGTGGGTTTCCTCCGGGTGCTCTGGTTTCTGAAAGACGCCCTGGTTAGGTGCACTGGCCGTGTAGGGTCCATTCATAGACAAGGACGGCACTGGTACGGAGTTTAAATGAATTTCTTTTATTGAACAGAACTTAAAATTAAACCATTACAAAAGTGAAAAGAAAAGAGAAAAACTAGAGAGAGAGAGAGAGAGAGAGACTGGCTTCTTCTGTCAGTCCTGTACTGATCAAAACAGAACTCAAAAACAAAGCTGAACTGAACTGACAGCATAGAGCTGAAACAACAATATACGTGCTGTCTCTGACTTGGAGAAACCGGCCTTGCAGATGTTGTTTATGGGAAACTTTGTTTGACTTATGAATAGCCTGTTTTGCTCGCATTGTACTTTAAAAAAATGTGGTCAATTTTCTAGCTAACCCAGCATGCCGTCTGAGTTTTAAAATGTAGTCAGGTTAAAAATGAGTTGGTCAATTTTTTAAGCTTAGCATTCAAATGTGATTGCATAGGCAGAAATATCTTAAAATGAAGTCTTTGCATAAATGCAACAAATCATACACAGGCTCAACACCCATGCTAACTTCTCCCTCAGTGTACCCGAGCAGGCGCCAGAGTGTGGCGACCAGAGGGATTTTCACAGTAACTTCATTGCAATGTTAATGTAAGCCTACCTGTGATACTAATAAATAAACTTTACTTTTACTTTACCTGTCCTCCTGCAACAATAGCCCCAAAGAGATGAATAAGGCAGCACTTCAGACTCTCCTTCAGATGCTCACTCTCTTGAAAACACTCTGAGAAAGGGAAGAAAAAGCACATTGGTCACTTAAAAAGCAGTGTACATAACTACCTTACACAGCAAGAGAGAGAGTGTGGACTTGCCGAATACCCATGATCAATTTCCCACATGGGACGTAAGGCAGCATGGAGTAAGAATCATTGGAATCTGACAGGTAATCACCTTAAATAACTTCCATCACACTTCACTTGCTTGGGTAGCAATGTCATCATTGAGTCTGTTTACATCTTCAGGTAACATAGGCTGTAATGATTGTGCTCGAGTTGTTCCAATGTCTGAGAAAAGCACCAAGTAATCGCTAAACCACTTCAGATCTATTTTGCACTTTAACAACCATCGCCGTCACATAATGTTTTTCTCCAGGGAGTTAATGGAGTTTGTTTGGTTCATTTAGAATCTTGCTTTTACCCTTTATCTGTTTCTAATTCCATTATGCCTCCTTTGGCCCTAATTGAGAACTTACAAATACAAGAATGAGGAGCAGGAGGAGAAGGCCATTCAGCCCCTTGAGTCTGCTCCGCCATCTGATAAGAGCATGGCTGATCTCATTGTGGCATCTAATCTACTTCCCTTCCTACCCCACATACCCTCTGACTGCCTCAGCCTGACGCTAAAATCAAAAGAAAAAGTTAACTTCCTAATATACCTTGCAGTTTCTGGTCTGGGTCCTGCCAACATGAATTGGAGGCAGTGTGGCGAGCAGAACCTTAGCTGGTTTCAGCCATCCCAGAATTTATTCATATGTAATCAGTAAGGAATATACACTTTCAAATATATTTCAAGAGATACAGTCACATGAGGTGAGTCAGACCTCGCGTCAGTGGGTATCTGGATTTCATTCCAAATTCTCAAAGCAATTCTTGGACTTCCCAAATAGAACAACGAGCAAATGGAAATGGAAACTAATGCAATGATTGAGCTTTGCTGCAGCAACCAGCTTCTACTTGAAGTAATTAAAGCATACCCCACCCACAAGTGTAATATAGTGATAACACAGAAGCAGTTCTATGTCCTAAAACATTCAGTCTAGAAGCAAGAAAGTGAGGCAAAAAGCAAGCAAGACTGCCTCGCACTTGTATAGCGCCAGTCACAAGCTTGTCACAATGTGCTTCTCAGCCAGTCAAGTATTTTTGCAGCAACTCACCAAGGCTCCTCCGACAGCACCTTCCAAACCCGCAACTTCTACCACCTAGCAGGACAGGAGCAGCAGATTCCTGGGACCGGCACCATCTGCAAGTTCCTCTCCAAGCCACACATCGCCCTGACTTGGGAACTTATCGCCATTCCTTCACTGTCAAAAACCTGGAGCTCCCTCCCTAACAGCACTATGGTTGTGCCTGCAACACACGGACTGCAGGGGGTTAAGAAGGCGGCTCGCCCACCACCTTCTCAAGGGCAATTAGGGATGGGCAATAAATGCTGGCCTAGCCAGAGACGCCCACATCCCGTGAAGCAATAAAAGAATGTGGTGGCTGGTGTAACGTAGGAAACCCAGCAGTCACGATGCTCATAGAAAGCTCCCACAAACAGCAACAAGATAATGGCCAGATAACCTGTTTCTCATGACGTAATGGTTCACGAATAGATATTGACCAAGATATGGAGGGACTTTCCCTGCACTTGTTCAAATAGTGTCACCGGATCATTTATAGTCACCTCGGAGAAACATAGAAGATAGGAGCTGGAGGAGGCCATTCGGCCCTTCGAGCCTGCTCCCCCATTCATCACGATCATGGCTGATCATCCAACTCAATAGCCTAATCCCGCTTTCTCCCCATAACCTTTGATCCCATTCGCCCCAAGTGCTATATCCAGCCGCCTCTTGAATACATTCAATGTATAGACAGGTCATGGGTTTAATGCCTGATCCATAAAAGCTAAGCTTGGAGCAAAACAACACCAGGGCAATGAATTGGAATCGGAATCAGAGCAATCTCTATGTTCAAGCATGTATGTTCATACAAGTAGCTGCCTTTTTGATAAAGTTGAGAGAAGCATTCCTCACAATGGACTCTCATTTTCCCAGATTTATCATTGTCAAGGAAACATTAAGTTATGCCACAACTCAGTAAACTAATCTCTGCTGAATGATGAGGCTTGCATAAGGTTTTGTTGTTAAAAGCAAAACAAATAACTGCCTGTGGTGCCAGATTTCTCCTCTTCTATTAGAATGTTAAAACTCTCAGTAGCAATAAAAAACTTCCTTATCAGAGCAGCAAAAGGTCAAGGCGAGGAGATTTCTGATCTTCTTCCCGAATGCAAGCTTAACTCAAACATAAATAATTAAAGATGGTGTTCAATTCTGGTCACCACACTACCAGAAGGATGTGGAAGCTTTGGAGAGGGTAGAGAAAAGATTTACCAGGATGTTGCCTGGTATGGAGGGCATTAGCTATGAGGAGAGGTTGGAGAAACTTGGTTTGTTCTCACTGGAACGACGGAGGTTGAGGGGCGACCTGATAGAAGTCTACAAGATTATGAGGAGCATGGACAGAGTGGATAGTTAGAAGCTTTTTCCCAGGGTGGAAGAGTCAATTACTAGGGGGCACGGGTTTAAGGTGCGAGGGGCAAGGTTTGAAAGAGATGTACAAGGCACAGAGGGTGGTGGGTGCCTGGAACGCGCTGCCGGGGGAGGTAGTGGAAGCAGATACGATAGTGACTTCTAAGGGGCATCTGGACAAGCACATGAATAGGATGGGAATGGAGGGATATGGTTCCCGGAAGGGTAAGGGATTTTAGTTCAGTCGGGGGCAGCATGGTCGGTGCAGGTTTGGAGGGCTGAAAGGCCTGTTCCTGCACTGTAATTTTCTTTGTTCTAAGAAATGGGAGGTGGAGTCTGGAACGATCCAACAATTAAATGGAACGGGTTATACTCACCACTGCTAACAAAGTGTGATAAAATGTAACCTAACCTGCAAAAACTTTAATATCACAGCGAAGTCAAATAGGGCTGACATAAGTTGGAAGAAGCCAACCAGTTCATCTTTCCAAGTACATGGGATATGATCCAATATCCAAGTGCATACGGCAGATGAAGGTTAAGATGACTCACCATCTCTGTTTCTCCTCAACACACCTCCTAAGTAGTGAAGGCACTGCAGGACAACTGGAACATCACCACCTTTTAAAGGTTCATTTTAGGAGACAATATTTATCGCCTGTCCCTAACTGCCCTCCATTTCAGAGGGCATTTGAGAGTCAATCCAAATGTGGATCTACAGTCACGTGTAGGCCAGGCAAGGACAGCAGATTTCCCTCCCTAAGGGACATCAGTGAACCAGATGGGCTTTTACGACAATCAACATCGTTAGGCTTATAATTGCAGATTTTAATCGAATTTAAATTTCCCCATCTGCCATGGTGGGATTTGAACCCTGGGTCTCTGGATTACTGGTCCAGCGATAATAACACTACGTCACTGTCGCCCCTCATCTTCCACGTAGCAATGGACAAACTTGGCCCATTTTAAAAATACAAGCCTTCAGGGCAGAAGACCCCTTGGGACACAAATAAAATCAATCAGCAAAAGGAATACCCGTTTAGTCGCCACTCCAGTAAGAAGCTTTAGTATATTTAACTTGCATTATTATCCGGTTAGCGACCAGTTATTTACTAAGAATAAATTACATGGTTTCAAACAAACAGATTTTTTTACTATACAAGAGACAACAAAGTAAACATTGAATGTCATCTATCCTGTACGCTAACATCTAGAATTAACATGAGGTAAAATAAATTAATGGACAAATTGTGGATGAATATCAACAATCACCTGCACTTAAAATGGCAGATACAACTATAAGACCAATTTTACAAACTCTGGACAACTGAGCCATTGGTCAGAACACTGAATACAGGAGTTGGGACGTCTTGTTAAAGTTGTACAAGACATTGGTGAGGCCACACTTGGAATACTGTGTGCAATTCTGGTCACCCTATCATAGAAAGGATATTATTAAACTAGAAAGAGTGCAGAAAAGATTTACTAGGATGCTACCGAGACTTGATGGATTGAGTTATAAGGAGAGGCTGAATAGACTGGGACTTTTTTCCCTGGAGCGTAGGAGGCTGAGGGGTGACCTTATAGAGGTCTATAAAATAATGAGGGGCACAGATCAGCTAGATAGTCAATATCTTTTCCCAAAGTTAGGGGAGTCTAAAACTAGAGGGCATAGGTTTAAGGTGAGAGGGGAGAGATACAAAAGTGTCCAGAGGGGCAATTTTTTCACGTAGAGGGTGGTGAGTATCTGGAACAAGTTGCCAGAGGTAGTAGTAGAGACGGGTACAATTTTATCTTTTAAAAAGCATTTAGATAGTTACATGGTACAATGGGTATAGAGGGATATGGGCCAAATGCAGGCAATTGGGGTTAGTTTAGGGTTTTTTTTTTAAAAAAGGCGGCATGGACAAGTTAGGCCGAAGGGCCTGTTTCCATGCTGTAAACCTCTATGACTCTTCCAAATTCCACAGATTCAACAGAATAGATGCTACAGCTTAAAAAGTAAGAAGTCTCACAACACCAGGTTAAAGTCCAACAGGTTTATTTGGAATCACGAGCTTTCGGAGCGCTGCTCCTTCATCAGGTGAGCGGAGTGAACCTACCTCTCCACTGAGCCCACCCCAGTCCAACGCCGGCATCTCCACCTCACAGCTTAAAAAGGTAGAGGTTGAGTTGCATAAACTTTGCTGGTATTCTCGAGTTTATATCTATGAGGGGCTATTTTTCTAATTAAGGTTTTGAAAATGAAGAGATTCAATAGGGGGGGGGGGGGAAGAGATTACAGAAAAACAATTCCCTCTGGTGGGGTAATCCAAAACAAGAGGGTAAAATTTTTAAATTAGCATTAGCACAGGCTGCTCCCCCCTCAGAGGGGGAGAGCTGGCAGGTGGAGATTCAACCTGAGGATCACCACACCTCTGGTGAAGGGGCAAGATTGAGAAGGTGTTTTTTTTATTTATTCATGGGACAAAGCCTTCACTGGCTGGGCCAGCACTTATTGCTGATCTCTAACTGCCCCTTGGAGGGCAGTTGAGAGTCAATTGCTGTGGCTCTGGAGTCACATGTAGGCCAGACTGGGTAAGGTCGGCAGATTTCCTTCCCTAAAGGACATTAGTGAACCAGATGGGTTTTTGTGACAATCGACAATGGTTTCATGGTCATCAGTAGATTCTGAATTCCAGATATTTTTTATTGAATTCAAATTCCACCATCTGCCGTGGCGAGATTTGAACCCGGGTCCCCAGAACGTTAGCTGAGTTTCTGGATTAATAGTCTAGCGATAATATCACGAGACCATCAGTTCCCCTTATGGGGTCCTTCATGGATAACCTCAGCCGGTACGGGAATTGAACACGGCACTCTACATCACAAGTACAGGTTAGGTGCATTGGCCGTGTTAAATTCTCCCTCAGTGTACCCGAACAGGCGCCAGAGTGTGGCGACTAGGGGATTTTCACAGTAACTTCATTGCAGTGTTAATGTAAGCCTACTTGTGACACTAAAAAATAAATAATAAATAAACCAGTTGTCCAGCCAAAGGTATGCTCAGAATAAATACAGGCAGCCAAAGTCAATGGGGAACTAAGCTAAGATGGATGTATATCTGCAGAACATGAAGTTCGTAGGCAGAATATACCGAAATGTAAGACAGAGCAGCAGCCTTACCCAATAGATAAGACAGCCATGATAAGCTCCAAAAAAAAGCTTTCTAAAATTCACAACGGAATGAACCTTGCTACGAAGCACAATTAGCAGCTGAATACTTCTACTTTTGGATATAAATACACCCAGGAACTAAGTCTGCCTGAAAACTCCCCAAAAGACTAGCAATGTTTTAAAAAAGCAACGTGATACAGAAAGGGCGGCACGGTGGCACAGTGGTTAGCATTGTTGCCTCACAGCGGGAGGGACCCGGGTTCGATTCCTGGCTTGGGTCACTGTTTGTGCAGAGTCTGCGCGTTCTCCCCGTGTCTGCGTGGGTTTCCCCCCACAGTTCAAAGATGTGTGGGTTAGGCGACTCGGCCGTGCTAAATTGCCCCTTAGTATCAGAGGGACTAGCTAGGGTAAATGCATGGGGCTATGGGAATAGGGCCTGGGTGGGGTTGTGGTCGGTGCAGGCTTGATGGGCTGAATGGCTTCCTTCTGCACCATAGGATTCTATGATTCTACCACTAGAGGTGGCATTCTGAATAAACCTTCAGAAAGAGTTCACGACACACATTTCACAACGTGGAAGAGATGCAGCAAGCAAGATCGGGATGTTTGACTGTCTCATACGAAGCAGGCACACACTGGCACCAGTGTGTTAGGGAGGCAGGTGGGGAGTTTGGGGGGATAATAGATAAATGTCAACACACTTCAATCTTGCACAACGGTTTTGTTCTGATCAAAGGTTTCACAATTTAATTTTGCTTCCAGCACTATGAGATTATAGTCTTGCCCTACAATGTACACAGTGCTAACTAAGCAGCTGGGGCTGTAGGCAGTCGTGAAGACTGATTGCAGAGACCAGCAGTGATGTTAGTATGCACTGCTGTGCTTTCCCATCATGTGCGGTAGATACCGGACTCAAAGGGCCCGATTTTACCATCGCGTTGCGCCCATTTTCGGGCGCGAAAGCTTGGTAAAGTCGGGCGTGAGGCGAGTAAGTAATGTTGCTGGCGGGCCTATTATGTGGCACTTTATCAAACATCTTTAAGATGTCCATGTTTGCGACATTAATCGCACCACCCAACGAAAAGACTCAATCAAGTTAGTTAAACACATGCTTTTCACAAATCCAGGCTGGCTTTCCCTAATTAAGATGTGGAGATGCCGCTGTTGGACTGGGATGGGCACAGGAAGAAGCCTCACAACACCAGGTTAAACTTTAACCTGGTGTTGTGAGACTTCTTACTGTTCCCACTCGTCCAAGTGACTATTCAGTTTGTCCCAGATTATCGATTCTAAATGCTTGTGCGCTCAGGTCTCAGGACTGAGGCTGAAAGAGCTCAGTGCTACATGAAAAAGGCAATTGTTACCAAGACCATGCAACTTATTTCAAAGTGCAGCTCACAGTATGTTAGTCACCATTTCAGTTGCTACAGTAGGACAACAAACTGCATTCCTCACTCGAGATGCAAGTTCCAAGAGTTTCAGAGTAACAGCTGTTCCTCGAACCAGCCACAGTGACTTTGGAATGCTGCTTTCTATATCCGTGAGTCACGCTGACTTGATTAGTGCATGCCGGCTGAACAATTAGTCATTCCGAGCTTACATCATCTCGAGGGACACAGGTCCCTTTCAGAGGCGAGGATCTGTAGTCCGTCATTCTAAACAAATAAGTGATTAACAATAACATGTGCGTGCCAAAGGGGCTGTGAAGGATTTTTATTAAATAACCAGGGCGCCTCAATCAACTGCTTTCTCAGAGATTGTTTTAAAGCAACCTATTCTAACAAAAGCAAAGCTTTCCATTCATGCAAATGTTTGGAAAAAATATTTGAATCAACAATATTACAGGCATAACAGAGCAATGCTATTTCCAATTCTACTGCAGTAAACAGTCATGACCGAGTTTCCACATGGGCCGTCGTATTCACATTCACCTCCGGTGGGGTGGCACAGTGGTTAGCACTGCTGCCTCACAGCGCTAGGGATCTGGGTTCAATTCCCAGCTTGGGTCACTGTGTGGAGTCTGCACGTTCTCCCTGTGTCTGTGTGGGTTTCCTCCGGGTGCTCTGGTTTCCTCCCACAGTCCGAGAGGCTTGCTGGTTAGGTGCATTGGCCATGATAAATTTTCCCTCAGTGTACCCGAATAGGCGCCAGACTGTGGCGACTGGGGGGGTTTTCACAGTAACTTCATTGCAGTGTTAATGTATGCCTACTTGTGACACAAACAAATAAACTTAAAATGGCTGTCAAAAGGTTTAGTTTATTTATTAGTGTCATAAGTTGGCTTACATTAACACTGCAATGAAGTTACTGTGAAAATCCCCTAGTCACCACACCCAGCGCCTGTTCGGACTGAGGGAGAATTTAGCATGGCCAATGCACCTAACCAGCACGTCATTCGGACTGTGGGAGGAAACCAGAGCACCCGGAGGAAACCCACGCAGACACGGGGAGAATGTGCAGACTCCGCACAGACAGTGACCCAAGCTGGGAATCGAACCTGGGTCCCTGGCGCTCGAGGCAGCAGTGCTAACCACTGTGCCACCGTGCTGCCCCTAGGTCTCAGCCTGGATTCTGGACCAGATAGGCACATTGAGTAAGTCAATCTGCATACTCCCCAAGGTTCTTAACCTGCCTCCTGTCCCATCTATCAAATTCTCCCAGTCCAGCACCATTTATGAGAAAAGACTGGAGAGGTTACATTTATATTCATGGGAGTTTAGAAGAGTAGGAGGCAACTTGATCAAAACCTTTCAGACCTTAAGGGGGTCTTAACAGGGAGAGAATGTGGAGACAATGTTTCCTCTTGTTGGAGAATCTAGAACCAGGGGTCGCGGTTTAAAAATAAGGGATTGCTGATTTAATTTGGAGATGTGGAGAAATCGTTTCTCTCAGAGGGTGGTGAGTCTCTGGAACTCTCTTCCTCAAAAGACAGTGGGAGCATATTCTGAATATTTTTCTGGCAGAGCTGGATAGATTCTTGATTAACACCCGGGGGTGAAAGGTTATCAGGGGTCAGCGGGAATATGGGGTTGAGGTTACAGTCAGATCAGCCATGAATTTATTATCGAGAGGACGAGTGGCCCACTCCTGCTCCTATTTCATATTTTTGTATGTATTTTGATTTGATTTATTATTGTCACATGTATTAGCATACAGTGAAAAGTATTGTTTCTTGCGCACTATACAGACAAAATATACCGTTCATAGAGAAGGAAAGGAAGGTGCAGAATGTTACAGTCATAGCTAGGGTGTAGAGAAAAAAAGAGTTAGGATAGAGTTTTAGAAGTGTAGAACGAGAGTAAAAGATAGAATTGGAGGGTATGCTGGGCACAGCTCGCAAGAAGTCACCACATTCCGACGCCATCTTGGTAAATGGTGTGTGTATCCACTTATTTGATTTGATTTATTACTGTTACATGTTTTGAAGATGTGGAGATGCCGGCGTTGGACTGGGGTGAACACAGTAAGAAGTCTCACAACACCAGGTTAAAGTCCAACAGGTTTATTTGGTAGCAAATACCATAAGCTTTCGGAGCAATGCTCCTTCGTCAGATGGAGTGGTCTCTGTTCTCAAACAGGGCGCGCGGTGTCTGTGCCCTGTTGGAGAACAGAGACCACTCCATCTGACGAAGGAGCATTGCTCCGAAAGCTTATGGTATTTGCTACCAAATAAACCTGTTGGACTTTAACCTGGTGTTGTGAGACTTCTTACATGTATTGAATACAGTGAAAAATATTGCTTCTTGCGCGCTATACAGACAAAGCATGCTGTTCTTAGATAACAAAAGGAAAGAGTGCAGAATGTAGTGTTACAGTCATAGCTAGGGTGTAGAAAAAGATCAACTTAGTACAAGGTAAATCCATTCAAAAGTCTGATGGCAGCAGGGAAGCATCTGTTCTTAAGTCGGTTACGTGATCTCAGACTTTTGTATCTTTTTCCTAACGGAAGATGGTGGAAGAGAGAATGTTTAGGGCGCATGGGATCCTTAATTGTGCTGGCTGCTTTTCCAAGGCAGCAGGAACTGCAAACAGAGTCAATGGATGGGAGGCAGGTTTGAGTGATGGACTTGGCTACATTCACGATCCTTTGTAGTTTCTTGCGGTATTGGACAGAGCCGGAGCCATACCAAGCTGTGAGAAGCACGTTTGAGAAGCAGGCAACACATTTTTAAAAACACACATGTATTTCATGGTACAGTTCAGCACACTGGAACCAAACAAGGAGGGAAAGAAAATATTCCTCCTGTTATGAGAGGGTAAACCAGCAGTGGGAAGCTGGGTAAGATGCCCCTGTGATACATTATACGAGTAGTACCTTGGCTGTCTCTGAATTATCCCATTACTGAGACCTGCATCTGTGATAGCTCCAAACCTCCAGATACTAATCTGCGCATTTGCAATACACAGTCAATTCCCAAACCAATCCATATTATTTCCGATGATGTGTGACCAGATACCTAGTACGGTGTATCATAAATACTATAATAATATGCTGATAGGGTAAATCCCCCCTCCCCCCAAAGCCCACATGTCACTGAAGAAAAATCCATTATTGGGATCTGGGAATTACATAGCAACCTTTAAAGTAGGAGCAGGAAGAGGCCTTTTGGCCCTTTGAGCCTGCTCCCTCATTCATTATGGTCATCCAACTCAATAACCTGATCCCACCTTTCTCCCATAACCTTTGAACCCCTTCGCTCCCAAGTGCTGTATCTGACTGCTTCTTGAAAACATTCAATGTTTCGGCCTCAACTACCTCCCGTGGTAGTGAATTCCACGCAGACCCACCACTCTCTGTGAGCATTTGTTGCCCATTCCCAAGTTGCCCTCAAGGGGGCGGTGGTGAGCAACAGTCCGTGTGGGTGAAGGAACGATCACATTGAAGCCCTGAAGTGGTAAAGATTCTCTCTGTTGTTCCGAGCCAATTACTGCCTCCGACTGCTCCATCAATGTAAATAAAAATATCATATCTGGAAGGCCTTAAATTGAATGGAGTTTTTCCAATTTCAAAACGCCTCGCATGCGATGAACCCAGTCTGCAAGCGGAGATTATCAATTTGGTTCATCCAGTTATACAGAATGAATACTTACATCAGGAATCCTACCAAACAGGCTCGAATTTGCAACTCAAGTGATCTGCCAAGAGGAAGATAATGTCGACCATTCTAAGTTGCACACAACAAGCCTTTTATCCTCTTTACATCTCCAACATATCTCAGCTAATCTCTCCTGCACTTCTTAAGCAGGCAGGTGTATATTGCATCCATATCAGCAGTGCCCGCAGCTAGAAGCTGAAAGGTATTATTATTAACTGTGTCAATAACTACACTCCTTATACACCTATGACTGTGCAGCCAAATTCCTCTCCAATTCAATTTTCAAGTTTGCTGATGACACCAGGTTGTGGGTCAGATCTCAAACAATGATGAGACGGAGTACAGGAATGAGATAGAGAATCTGGTGAACTGGTGCGGCAACAATAATCTCTCCCTCAATGTCAACAAAACGAAGGAGATAGACGTTGACTTCAGGAAGCGCAAAGGAGAACATGCCCCTGTCGACATCAACGGGGATGAAGTTGAAATGGTCGAGAGCTTCCAGTTTTTAGGTGTCCAGATCACCAACAACCTGTCCTGGTCCCCCCCATGCCGACACTATAGTTAAGAAAGCCCACCATCGCCTCTACACTCTCAGAAGACTAAGGAAATTTGGCATGTCAGCTACGCCTCTCAATAACTTTTACAGATGCACCATAGAAAGCATTCTTTCTGGTTGTATCACAGCTTGGTATGGCTCCTGCTCTGTCCAAGACCACAAGAAACTACAAAAGGTCGTGACCAAAGCCCAGTCCATCACGCAAACCAGCCTCCCATCCATAGACTCTGTCTACACTTCCCGCTGCCTCGGCAAAGCAGCCAGCATAATTAAGGACCCCACGCTCCCCGGACATTCTCTCTTCCACCTTCTTCCGTCGGGAAAAAGATACAAACATCTGAGGTCACGTACCAACCGACTCAAGAGCAGCTTCTTCCCTGCTGCTGTCAGACTTTTGAACGGACCTACCTCGCATTAAGCTGATCTTTCTCTACACCCTATCTATGACTGTAACACTACATCCTACAGAGAGAGGTGTGTGTGAGAGAAAGTGTGAGAGAGAGAGAGTGTGAGAGAGAGAGTGTGAGAGGGAGAGTATGAGAGGGAGAGTTTGTGTGAGAGGGAGAGTTTGTGTGAGAGAGTTTGTGTGAGAGAGTTTGTGTGAGAGGGAGGGAGTGGGTGTGGGAGTGGGTGTGGGAGTGGGTGGGGGAGTGGGTGGGGGAGTGGGTGGGGGAGTGGGTGGGGGAGTGGGTGGGGGAGTGGGTGGGGGAGTGGGAGGGGGAGTGGGAGGGGGAGTGGGTGGGGGAGTGGGTGGGGGAGTGGGTGGGGGAGTGGGTGGGGGAGTGGGTGGGGGAGTGGGTGGGGGAGTGGGTGGGGGAGTGGGTGGGGGAGTGGGTGGGGGAGTGGGTGGGGGAGTGGGTGGGGGAGTGGGTGGGGGAGTGGGTGGGGGAGTGGGTGGGGGAGTGGGTGGGGGAGTGGGTGGGGGAGTGGGTGGGGGAGTGGGTGGGGGAGTGGGTGGGGGAGTGGGTGGGGGAGTGGGTGGGGGAGTGGGTGGGGGAGTGGGTGGGGGAGTGGGTGGGGGAGTGGGTGGGGGAGTGGGTGGGGGAGTGGGTGGGGGAGTGGGTGGGGGAGTGGGTGGGGGAGTGGGTGGGGGAGTGGGTGGGGGAGTGGGTGGGGGAGTGGGTGGGGGAGTGGGTGGGGGAGTGGGTGGGGGAGTGGGTGGGAGAGTGGGTGGGAGAGTGGGTGGGAGAGTGGGTGGGAGAGTGGGTGGGAGAGTGGGTGGGAGAGTGGGTGGGAGAGTGGGTGGGAGAGTGGGTGGGAGAGTGGGTGGGAGAGTGGGTGGGGGAGAGTGGGTGGGAGAGAGTGCGTGTGAGAGAGTGCGTGTGAGATAGAGTGTGAGAGAGAGTGTGAGAGAGAGTGTGTGAGAGTGAGTGTGAGAGTGACTGTGTGTGTGTGAGTGAGTGAGTGAGTGTGTGTGTGTGTGTGAGAGTGAGTGTGTGTGAGAGTGAGTGTGTGTGAGAGTGAGTGTGTGTGAGAGTGAGTGAGTGAGTGAGTGTGTGAGTGAGAGTGAGGGTGAGGGTGTGAGAGTGAGGGTGTGAGAGAGTGTGTGAGAGAGTGAGTGTGAGAGTGTGTGTGTGACAGTGAGTGTCAGTGAGCGTGAGAGTGAGCGTGGGAGTGAGCGTGGGAGTGAGCGTGGGAGTGAGCGTGGGAGCGAGCGAGGGAGCGAGCGAGGGAGCGAGCGAGGGAGCGAGCGAGGGAGCGAGCGAGGGAGCGAGCGAGGGAGCGAGCGAGGGAGTGACCGAGGGAGCGAGCGAGGGAGCGAGCGAGGGAGCGAGCGAGGGAGCGAGCGAGGGAGCGAGCGAGGGAGTGAGCGAGGGAGCGAGCGAGGGAGTGAGCGAGGGAGCGAGCGAGGGAGCGAGCGAGGGAGCGAGCGTGGGAGTGAGCGAGGGAGTGAGCGAGGGAGCGAGCGAGGGAGCGAGCGAGCGAGGGAGCGAGCGAGGGAGTGAGCGAGGGAGCGAGCGAGGGAGCGAGCGAGGGAGCGAGCGAGCGAGGGAGTGAGCGAGGGAGCGAGCGAGGGAGTGAGCGAGGGAGCGAGCGAGGGAGCGAGCGAGCGTGGGAGCGAGCGAGGGAGTGAGTGAGGGAGCGAGCGAGGGAGCGAGCGAGGGAGTGAGTGAGGGAGCGAGCGAGGGAGCGAGCGAGGGAGTGAGTGAGAGTGTGAGTGAGTGAGAGTGTGTGTGAGTGAGAGAGAGAGAGAAAGAGAGAGAGTGTGTATGAGTGTGTGTGTGTGGAGGGGCATGGAGCTAGACAAATTGTGGTAAACAGGCCCCTCTCGTTTCTAACCCATCCCACCCCTCAGTTGCCAACAGGAGAGTCTCGTTCAGTGGCAGGATTCTCAGTGTTGTTGTCGAGCATTCATCAAACAGTTGGGGATTATCACCGTGATCATTTACATAGCTGCAGCCCTCGCTGCCTTCACACAAGGAGGGCATCGACAAACAGCTCCACACACTGGGGCACTTATCATCATAGGAATTATCTCAACTGGTTCTCAAGCTTTGAATACAAAAGGTCCATTTGTGTTGGGGCCACGCACTGAGTCAGCTCTCTGACATGTCAAATACCAGCGGCATGTGCCAAAGTCTCAAAGGCTTCAAAAAGAGAAAGCATTTCAATCTCAAATTAAGCAAATTTAAATTTTGATGGTAGTGAAGGAGACGTAACCTGTCGCTCCAGCAGGGTCACCAGCAGATAAGCAAATATTTTTGTTTAACAAAAACAAAGAAACTCAATGGACCGGATTTCAGACCAGGAATCTGCCCTTATTTATATTCTAATCTATTTATAGCAAATACATACATTACATGGAAATCTTCTTGTTCAGCTTTTCCATTATTTGTTTCCACTCTTCCATTTCTCCACTCGTCTCTCATTACTATTTTTGCCACACTATTTTTAGGAATTGCATCACCTCATTAGCTTTCCCCCATGCTCGTAATTCCCTCTGCCTCAGCGCGCATTTCGATATATTTCCCATTTGCCTTTTAGTCCGACACGGCACTTCAAGGTGAACATGGCTTCCTCTTCAAATACACGTTGCCTGCTGCACAATTACTTCTTGCTTTCCCTTCCCTGCTCCCTCTCCTTCTGACAACAATCACTCACGTAAAGGGACAGTCCACACCTCTGGCACCTGGCCCCAAGCGGTAGTTTCTTAGGGATACGGTGGCACAGTGGTTAGCGCTGTTGCCTCACAGCGCCAGGGACCCAGGTTCAATTCCCGGTTTGGGTCACTGTCCGTGTGGAGTCAGCACGTTCTCCCCGTGTCTGCGTGGGTTTCCTCCGGGTGCTCCGGGTTTCCTCCCACAGTCCAAAGATGTGCAGGTTAGGGGGGATTAGCTATGCTAAATTGCCCCTTAGTGTCCAAAGATGTGTAGGTTAGGGGGATTAGCCATGCTAAATGCCTAGGCTAAATTATGGGCCTGGAATAGATGCTCCTTCGGAGAGTTGTTGGAGACTCAATGGGCCAAATGGCCTCCTTCTGCACTGTAGGGATTCCATGACTAAACTCAAACACTGTCAATGGGCTATTTAATGAAAGGGACATTACAGCTGAATCCAATGCTATTATTCCTTCATCCACCATCCACCCAGATGCATTTGCTCAGCAGTTATTACAAGTGGGAGCCTTGGCTGACCAGTAATCTCTCCATGCTCTGGAGGCAATGCTATCAGTTGTAGTGTCTCCCATCACTTCCCCTTGGCCAGCATTGCACCCCACCTTTAACTACCATGGTACAATATGGCACACAACAACTGGCTCAGGGAAGTATCAGGAGGAATGAAAGAATGCATTTATATAGCGCCTTTCACAATCTCAGGACACCCTAAAATGCTTTATAGCCAATTAAAAACTTTTGAGGTGTAGTCAAGTAGGAAATGGAGCACCCAAGTGTGCACAGCAAGATCCCACAAACAGTAACATTATATCAATCAGATTTTGTTTGATGTGATGGTGATTGATGGATAACTATTGGCTAGTACACAGGGCAGAACTCCACAGCTCTTTCTCAGAGTGTTGCCATGGGCTCTTTTACGTCCATCTAAGATGGCAGAGGGGGCCTGGTTTTAATGTCTCACTCAACACGTGGTATCTCCAACAATGCAGCCCTCCCTAAGCGCGGCGATGGAAGTGTCAGTGTTTGTGTTCACGTCTCTGGAATGGGACGTGAAGCCACAAATTTCTAACGCAGAGGTGGAAGCATACAATCATACGAATCAAGAGCAGAAGGCCATTCGGCCCCTCAAACCTGCTCCACCATTCAATAAGATCAAAGCTGATCTGTTTTAACCTCAACTCCACATTCCCACCTGCCCCGATAACCTCCCAACCCCTTGCTTATCAAGAATCTACCTCTCTCTATCTTAAAAATATTCAAATACTCTGTTTCCACCGCCTTTTGACGAAGAGACTCACAACCCTCAGGGAAAAGCATTTTCCTCCTCTCCTTATCACAGAATCATAGAATCCCTGCAGTGCAGAAGGAGGCTATTCGGCCCATTGAGTCTTGAGCGAGGGAGTGAGCGTGGGAGTGAGCGTGGGAGTGAGTGAGAGTGTGAGTGAGTGAGAGTGTGTGTGAGTGAGAGAGAGAGAGAAAGAGAGAGAGTGTGTATGAGTGTGTGTGTGTGGAGGGGCATGGAGCTCCGGTTTCCTCCCACAGTCTGAAAGACGTGCTGGTTAGGGTGCATTGGCCGTGCTAAATTCTCCCTCAGTGTACCCAAACAGGCACTGGAGTGTGGCGACTAGGGGATTTTCACAGTAACTTCACTGCATTGTTAATATAAGCCTACTTGTGACACTAATAAATAAAACTACCCCCTTGCATTCTAGCCCTCTAGATTTAAAGGTCAGCATTACATTAGCGGTTTTGAATTTTTTTTGTACCCATCAATAACATCTCCATGATCTATGGTTCAGTAAGAAGTCTCACAACACCACACCATATACATGGTTGGTTAGCTCAATTGGCTGGAAAGCAGAGCAGACAGCGGGTGCAGAACGATGCCAACAGTGTGGGTTCAATTCCCGTACCGGCTGAGGTTATTCATGAAGGCCCCGCCTTCTCAACCTTGCCCCTCACCTGAGGTGTGGTGATCCTCAGGTTCATACAATCCATAGAATCCCTGCAGTGCAGAAGGAGGCCATTTGGCCCATCGAGTCTGCACCGACCACAATCCCACCCAGGCCCTATTCCCGTAACCCCACATATTTACCCTGCTAATCCCCCTGGAAACTGGAGCACCCGGAGGAACCCCACGCAGACACGGGGAGAAAGTGCAAACTCCACACAGACAATGATCCGAGGCCGGAATCGAACCCGGGACCCTGGCGCTGTGAGGCAGCAGTGTTAACCACCGTGCCGCCACCAGTCAGCCTCTAATCATCTGAGACTATGGTGACTTTACCTCGTACATGGACCCCCCAAAGTCTCTTTGAACCTCCACTGCTCTAGCTTTTCACCTTTGAAAAGTAGTCATCGCACCCAAAGTGGTAAACCTCACGCTCACCTACACTGAAGAATCGGCAAGAACTGTTCCCTAGCTACGTGCACCATTCCACACACTCTGCTGACCATGACTTCATGGAGGTTTATCCCAGTTTGTCTGCTGTCTGCCTCTCTGCTCCGGACAGTCCCTGTTGCTGCTTGTTGCGTGTTGTATAAATTTGCCGCTGTGTTTTGTCTGATAAACTCACGAGACTCAGCACTTACGTCACTCTTGCGCCAAATCCCTACCCTCACCAAACTCTGACGTTCCCACTCTGTTCACATCTGTGGTGACACTCTAGTTGAGACGCAGGAGTCACAAGAGGTTCTTTCCCTATCTTGGGGCGAGGGAGCAGAGGGAGGAGTGTTGGTGGTGGAGGTTACAAGGGGCTTAACGACATCATCCCCCACCAAGGTTTGGTTTTGGGAATTGCAATACTATAAACCATTACCAAAGGCCATTCCATCCCTGGATTTCTACAGGAAGCAGGTTTAGCATATCGTCCAGCTTTCATTCCCACTCGGAGCTTAGTTTCACAACAAAGCTCTTTCCCTTTAGCTCATCTAGACACTAGTTTGGTTTATATATAACCACCGGACCTTCACATTAATGTTGACCACTAGAAACAAGAACAGTTAATCCCCTCTGCAAAAGTCAGTGATCATTATCTACTTATTTTAGTAACTTATTTTCTCATGCAATCAACTCTGTTTATTTATATAACATGTTTGTAGTTTAAATAAAGAACATAGAATCATAGAATTCCTACAGTGCAGGAGGCCATTCAGCCCATCGAGCCCACCGACCACAATCCCACCCAGGCCCTATTCCCGCAACCCCATACATTTACCCTGATAATCCCCCTGACACTAGGGTCAATTTAGCATGGCCAATCAACCCAACCCACACAAAGAACAAAGAAAATTACAGCATAGGAACAGGCCCTTCAGCCTTCCAAGCCTGCACCGACCATGCTGCCCGACTGAACTAAAACCCCCTATCCTTCCGGGGACCATATCCCTCTATTCCCATCCTATTCATGTATTTGTCCAGAGGCCCCTTATAAGTCGCTATCGTATCTGCTTCCACTAGCTCCCCCTGCAACGAGTTCCAGGCACCCACCACCCTCTGTGTAAAAAAAACTTGCCTCGTACATCTCCTTTAAACCTTGCCCCTCACACCTTAAAACTGTGCCCCCTAGTAATTGACTCTTCCACCCTGGGAAAAAGCTTCTGACTATCCACGCCCCTCATATTCTGGACAGAGCGGATAGTCAGATGCTTTTTCCCGGGGTTGGTGAGTCACATCTTTGGATAAATAGTATTTCTGTAATTATTCATTCATGAGCTGTGGGTGTCACTGGCTGGGACAGTGTTTGTTGCCCAACCCTAATTGCCCCTTGAACTGAGTGCCTCACTCGACCATTTCACAGGGCAGTTAAAAGTCAACCACATTGCTGTGGCTCTGGAGTCACATGTAGGCCAGACCGGGTAAGGACGGCAGATTTCCTTCCCTAAAGGGAAAGGATGGGCTTCTACAATGATTGGTGATAGTTTCCTTCCCTAAAGGGAAAGGATGGGCTTCTACAATGATTGATGATAGTTTTATGGTTACCACCACTGTGACATTCCAGATTAATTAATTGAATATAAATTTCACAAGTTGCCATGCTGGGATTTGAACCCGTGTCCCCAGAGCATTCGCTGGGCCCTCTGGATTGCCAGTCTAGTATCATAGAATCCCGACAGTGCAGAAGGACATTCAGCCCATCAAGCCTGCGCTGACAACAATCCCACCCAGGCCCCATAACCCCACATATTAACTGGCACTAAGGGGCAATTTAACATGGCCAAATCATCTAAGTCGCATATCTTTGGACTGTGGGAGGAAACCGGAGCACCCGGAGGAAACCCATGCAGACACGGGGGAGAATGTGCAAACTCCACGCAGACAGTGACCCGAGCCGGGAATCGAACCCGGGTCCCTGGCACTGTGAGGCAGCAGTGCTAACCATTGTGCCACCGGGCCGCCCTATCATTACCAATAGGCCCCACTGAGACTGATGTGCTTAAATCACTTGCCCACAGAATCCTGAAGGAGCTGTATCTCTGGCACTCAGTTGGGACAATGCATTTCTTTGCCCAGCGCTATCGAGTGAAAGGGGCTGAGTTCGCATCTGCAATTCCACACGGTGAATTACTGATCTCAGTGAGATGCCTCCCTATAAAAAGGAGGAATATAAAGCAACTGAGCCAATCCTCAGACCAAGGAAGAGTACACAGAAGGCCTCCAAGAAGGCCTCCTTCAAGTACACAGAGATTCAAGAAGGCCTCCATCGACTGCTCCATCATGCCACCATAGTTTGGTGAAAAATAACACAATACCATCTGTACAGGGGATTACACAGCTATTTTGAGATGAGATGGGGAGAGTAGGGGTAGGGTGGGGAGACAGTAGGGAAACAGACACAATCTAAACAGTGCAAAATGAATTTGAATAAAATGTAGCATACTCACGGTAAAAGAAAGGGATGAACTCCACAGTTAGACAAGCTGCTTTGTACTTCTGTCTGTTCTTCTCCACTGCACTGACTTTTTCACTAGAAAAGGACAAGAGGGAGTGTTACAATCGGTAACGAACTCAAACGGATTGCTGAGATAAAGAAGCTCTGCTGCAGAGACTGTGGCTGTTCTGAGATTTGTCTCGGTCATTCCGAATTAGGGAGGATAGTACATGTCACAATTCCCGTGCCTGATCGCTGTCCATTGACTCCCTCTTGTGAAATGTGTGGATGGACATGGGCTGAGCTGAAACGCTGCACTTTCGACTGGGCAAACGGCCCAAGATGGTCAGAAGCACAGACCATTCGGGAAGGTAGCAACCGGTGGCTGCCGCCTGTGAAACCACATCCCAGAGTAAAACAGGGCCCGCAACGGGAAAGAGCTGGGATAGGCTGGATAAACTCAGCAAGTCTGGCAGCGTCTGTGCAGAGAGAAACAGAGTTAGCATCGAGTCCGCACAGAACTGCAGAAGAGCCATTTTTAAAGTGTTAAAGCTTATTTATTAGTGTCACAGGTAGGCTTACATTAACACTGCAATGAAGTTACTGTGAAAATCCCCTAGTCGCCACACTCCGGCGCCTGTTCGGGTACACTGAGGGAGAATTTAGCACGGCCAATGCACCCTAACCAACATATCTTTCAGACTGTGGGAGGGAGCCGGAGCACCCGGAGGAAACCCACGCAGACACGGGCAGATCGGGCAGACTCCGCACAGACGGTGACCCAAGCCAGGAATCGAACCCAGGTCCCTGGCACTGTGAGACTGCAGTGCTAACCACTGTGCCGCTTTGAAGTGTTAACATTTTCGACTCGAAGTGTTAACTTTTTTGCACGGATGCTGCCAGACGTGATGAGGTTACCCAGCATTTTCTGTTTTTAATTTCAGATCTCCAACATCCACAGAATTTTGTTTTTACCTATGCTATGTTACAGTCCTGATCCGGTAAGGAGGGTTTCAATTCATACAATAACCACGTCGCTGCTCAAGGGAGTTAAGCAGTTTAGTTCTGAGTAATGGGCTGCTGAGCACTGTTTAAGCTCACTTCACAAGGTAGTTTGGCTTCCGACCGAGTATTGTACTTTCACCGGTCCCAGTCAGGTTCGAACACGGCTGCTAACCAACTGCAGCAGCTCAGCGCCAGTTAAATTTAAAGATGTGTTGTTGAACAGCAAGCAGGAAATACTTGGATGTCACGAGGGAACAGATCGCGGCACTCAACTGCAGACCTCCATCATCAGGAACTGATTTTCCCACGTCGGGACATAGTTAACGCATCATTAAAAAAACTTAGCAGACAAATCGGAGAAAATTTAATTTGTCAAAACTCAGAACCATCCGACAGATTGAACAAGTCCAACAGAAAAGTTTGTTGGAGCCAAGTTGATGTATTTGCTGATCAAATATTGCTTCCATTTCCCCCCAAAAAATCATTTAACAAAGCACCATTTCAGTAAAATGACAGCTGGACAGTATCAGCCAAGTTGCTTTACAAGGGCCCATGGTTGCGGTTTCATTTTCTTTTCACATTTTAATTCCATCCAAAATAACAAATTCCAACTGAATCCAAGTCACGGTCCCCACAAGGGAGACAAACAAGATCCAAGCCGACAGGTCGAGGTGGAGATACGGGTGTTGGACTGGGGTGGGCACAGTAAGAAGTCTCACTAGGTTAAAGTCCACCAGGTTTATCTGGAATCACGAGCTTTCGGAGCGTTGCTCCTTCATCAGGTGAATGGAGGTAGACTCGTGCTGTGTTTGTGAACCTACTTCCACTCACCTGGTGAAGGAGCAGCGCTCTGAAACCTCATGATGCCAATTAAATCGGTTGGACTTTAACCTGGTGTTGTGAGACTTCTTACTGACGAGTTGCACCCAAATTTGGGCTCGATCTGATGCTTCATCTTAGCCCAAAGGCTGAGATGGCTTTGAAATATTGCATCCGGAGAAACCTCGCTTAAAGCTCATGGGCTACCCTGATCATCGACTACCCCAGCCTGGGAGATCAGTCTGTTCGATCACTGACTCTACCCCAGCCTGGGAGATCAGTCTGTCTGATCATCGACTACCCCAGCCTGGGAGATCAGTCTGTCTGATCATCGACTACCCCAGCCTGGGAGATCAGTCTGTCTGATCATCGACTACCCCAGCCTGGGAGATCAGTCTGTCTGATCATCGACTACCCCAGCCTGGGAGATCAGTCTGTCTGATCATCGACTACCCCAGCCTGGGAGATCAGTCTGTCTGATCATCGACTACCCCAGCCTGGGAGATCAGTCTGTCTGATCATCGACTACCCCAGCCTGGGAGATCAGTCTGTCTGATCATCGACTACCCCAGCCTGGGAGATCAGTCTGTCTGATCATCGACTACCCCAGCCTGGGAGATCAGTCTGTCTGATCATCGACTACCCCAGCCTGGGAGATCAGTCTGTCTGATCATCGACTACCCCAGCCTGGGAGATCAGTCTGTCTGATCATCGACTACCCCAGCCTGGGAGATCAGTCTGTCTGATCATCGACTACCCCAGCCTGGGAGATCAGTTTGTCTGATCATTGACTCTACCTTTTATTTCTCAATACTGTCGTTTCTAAAAACTTTGGAGCGGCACGGTGGCACAGTGGTTAGCACTGCTGCCTCACAGCTCCAGGGACCCGGGTTCGATTCCCGTGCTTGGGTCACTGTCTCTGTGTGGAGTCTGCACGTTCTCCCCGTGTCGGCGTGGGTTTCCTCCGGGTGCTCCGGTTTCCCCCCATAGTCCACAAATGTGTGGGTTTGGTGCCTTGGCCACGCTAAATTGCCTCTTAGTGTCCCAGGATGTGTAGGTTAGAGGGATTAGTGGGGTAAATGTATGGGGTTGTGGGGATAGGGCCTGAGGTGGGATTATTGTCAGTGCAGACTCAATGGGCCAAATGGCCTCCTTCTGTACTGTAGGGTTTCTATGAATCTATGATTCTTCAGTGGTTTGCTTTCATGAACAAATAGGTTCAATTCAGGTTAGTCGGACTCACTCAGCCCACTCAGCAACTCTCTCTGTATCCACTTCCTTCACCAGAGCAACAAGACCAGATCTACTTGGAATCCATTCACTCTCCTTAGCAACAAAACCAGATCCCTCTGGATCCATTCACTCTCATTACCAAGAGAAACAGATCTAACTGCTCCTCTTTGCGGTCAAACTAGATTTCATTGGGACGTGTTGTGGAGATGAGGGTGCAAGAGGGTGCCACCATTTAAAAAGAAATATAGAAATTTGTCACAGAGGTCCTTGAAAGACAAACACTTACTTTCCTTTCAAGTTAACTCATTAAATTCCAAGCTCAAACTATAATCTAACCCCACAAGATTAAAGGATTTTGTCTACAGTGAGTGCTTACAGCACATTGAGGACAATAATGGCAGGTACTGATGTGATATCCAGCTTTGGTAACCGTAAGTTAAAATACAATTGTCTCTAATTCAGTAAATCGCACATGATACTTCAAACAATGAGTATATTTGGATTAAAGACCACAGATGTGTTCTCAGAGACTGCAATTTGACTGCCATTAATGACTTAATAAAAAACCTTTAAATATCTTGAGCACATAAGTTAGTCAATGTACAATTATAATGTGATGCAGCAGAATGCCCCGGGGGTGGCACGGTGGCACAGCGGTTAGCACTGCTGCCTCACAGCGCCAGGGACCCGGGTTCGATTCCCGACTTGGGTCACTGTCTGTGCAGAGTCTGCACGTTCTCCCCATGTCTGCGTGGGTTTCCTCCAGGTGCTCCGGTTTCCTCCCACAGTCCGAAAGACGTGCGGGTTAGGTGCACTGGCCGTGCTAAATTCTCCCTCAGTGTACCGAAACAGTGTCCACCTAACCCGCACATCTTTGGAGTGTGGGAGGAATCCGGAGTATCTGGAGGAAACCCATGCAGACACGGGGAGAACGTGCAGAGTCCGCACAGACAGTGACCCAAGCCGAGAATCGAACCCGGGTCCCTGGCGCTGTGAGGCAGCAGCACTAACCACCTTGCCACCTGAAATTAATGTTATTGGTTGAGAATGATTCAATTACATTTTCCTTATTGTTGTCATAGTCCCAGGTGACCTTAGGCTGCTCCCCCCCTCAAAGGGGTGGTGATTTAACCTGAGGGTCATCATACCTCAGACAAGGGGCAACGTTGAGAAGGCGGGGCCATTCATGAACAACCTCAGTCAGTACGGGAATTGAACCTGTGCTGTTGGCATCGCTCTGCATCACTAACCAGCCATCCAGCCAACTGAGCTAAACTGACCTTTATATTCAGCCGAGTCATTTGGAACAAGTTCTCCCTTTAAAAAAATAATAAACAAAACAATGCCTGTCCCTAATTCTTCTTCAGGTGAGAACTGGTTTTGTCTTCGACAATGGTCGTTAGTAGCCAAAACATTGCCATCGGAATGACTGGCCAGTTTGATCAGTGCCCCATGTTTTGAACAGAGCTGCCACAGTTGGAATCCTCCAGTTCTTTGGCAAAACTGCAACACTAAAATAGTATCAAAGGTCTTTTTTAAGTCAATTGAACAGAACTAATTTGAGCAGCTAGTTAATCGTGCATTCCACATTTAATTCAACTTCAACTTACGATACTTGTTTATCCATTTGCTTCCCCGATTTTAACTCACATCCGGTCCCATTAACCATCCCCTCGGCTCACTAACCCACATTGGTTTCCACTTCATCAACTGAGAAACCTCCACCTTGCGTTCAAATCCCTCACTGGTTTTGCGCCCCCGCCCCCAGCCCTCCGAGAAATCTGTGATCCCCAAATCTGGCCTCCGGGATATCCTTGATTTTCCTCACTTCACCATCCGAGGGCCGTGTTTTCGGGAGCCCAGCATTTAAGCTCTAGAATTCCCCTCCCAAACCTCTCCGCCTCTCCTTCCTCCTATCAGGCGTTCTTTAAACCGACCTATTTTACCAAGCGTTCAAGTCACCCACTCGAATATCGCCTTACGTGGCTCGCTGTTAAATCATGTCTGGCAACCTTAAAGGCTCTGCATATTTCAAGCTGCTACAAACTTTCACAATCAGTGTGATCTGAAATCAGTGGCAGACAAATAGAACACAGCACTTTCTGGACCTCTCTTCAAATTCGTTCTGGGCGATGGCGATAGAAAATGCCAGTGTGGTATCTGAATGACACGATTCAGCTCCATTTTATGAAGTCAGCACAGTGGTTAGCACTGCTGCCCCACAACGCCAGGGAACCGGGTTCAATTCCGGACTCGGATCACTGTCTGTGTGGAATTTGCACGTTGTGTCTGTGTGGATTAGTTTATTTATTAGTGTCACAAGTAGGCTTACATTAACACCACAATGAAGTTACTGTGAAAATCCCCGCGTCGCCACACTCTGGCACCTGTTTGGTACACGAAGGGGTAATTTAGCACGGCCAATGCACCTAACCAGCACATCTTTCCAACTGTGGGAGGAAACCGGAGCACCCAGGGGAAACCCACGCAGACACAGGGAGAACCTGCAACCTCCACACAGACAGTGACCCAAGCCGGGAATCAAACCCGGGTCCCTGGCGCTGTGAGGCAGCAGTGCTAACCACTGTGCCACTGTGTCAGGTTTCCTCCAGGTGCTCCCGTTTCCTCCCACACTCCAAAGATGCACAGGTTAGGTTGATTGGCTGTGCTAAATTGCCCCTTAGTGTCGGGGGACAAGCAGGGTAAATGCGTGTGGTTATGGGGATGGAGCCTGGGTGAGATTGTTGTTGATGTAGGCTCGATGGGCCAAATGACCTCCTTCTGCACTGCAGGGATTCTATGATTCCATGAAGTTGGAAGCGCATAGGATGTAAAAATATTATAAACTGTTACTTGGCTTGACAAAGCCACAAACAAACATTAGCGCTTTGACCATGCCAGAAACATTCCAATATTGAGGGAGCGCACTGAAGGCCTCTTTATTGTAATAAATTAAACACATTCTGAGCCACAATTTGCAGTCATCAAGTAACGATGAGGGAAATGGCCCTCAGAGTTAATCGTGTATAAATGGTACAGCAGCTTGATGTCAGGGGCACGTGCGAGGTTAAATACGCAAGTCCAAAATCTGTGAGCATGCTTTCCGGGCTGCGCCGCTCCACCACAAGCTCTGCCAAGACAGTATTTTATTGCTAGCCTCACCATTGAAAACCATGAAGTTATTGCATTTGCCCAGTCGATATGGACTAACCGCAGCTTAAGCGTCCTTTTAATGGCATGACAACTTAATGGCTGTCAGTCACAACTCTAGCATTGAAAATTAACGATAACAAATGCTGAGTCTCACACCTTCGGATTCTGAATTTTTCAGGGCAGTTTAAATTTAACACTCTTTTTCCATTTTTCTCTCCCAATACAATTTTGCTTTGCCTCTATATCTCTTTTGTTCTTGATCTGACAATTAAGACAGCCTCCCGTTCAATCCTTCCTGTCTTCATTTCCCAATCCTTAAGTCTAAACGGTTGAGGAGACACAGTCTGTCGCTCGCTCTGTTCGCTCAGTTCCCAGATACCCCGTTTCCCATGCTGCATCGTGATCAAGTCACACCTTGTGGATGAAGCTTAATCCAGCTGGAGGACTCAGGGGAAAGCCTAGCCAACGGCAGACGCCATCAGGTACCCAGTACCACTCAGTAACGTGGCACCTAATCTCAAAATCACATGCCATTCAAAATTATCACCTCATTACACATTCCTCCTTCACAATGTTCCTTAAAACGTCTCTCTCTGACCAAAACTTAGGTAATTTGCCCCAAGATCTCCTGACTTGGTTTAGTGTTATCCACCTTGCTTGACAACACTCCTGTGAAGTACACTGAAACGTTTTACTATGTTAAATTTTTTTTATTCATTCATGGGACATGGGCGTCGCTGGCTGGGCCAGCATTTATTGCCCATCCCTAGTTGCCCGAGGGTAGTTGAGAGTCACCCACATTGCTGTGGCTCTGGAGTCACATGTAGGCCAGACCGGGTAAGGATGGCAGATTTCCTTCCCTAAAGGACATGAGTGAACCAAATGGGTTTTTCCGACAATCGGCAATGGTTTCATGGTCATCAGTAGACTCTTAATTCCAGGTATTTTTTATTGAATTAAAATTCCACCATCTGCCGTGATGGGATTTGAACCCGGGTCCCCAGAACATTAGCTGAGTTTCTGGAATAATAGTCTGGCGATAATACCACTAGTTAAATGAACCATATAAATGCAAGTCTTTGCTGTTGATGGCAGTATCTATGTCGATGGGCAAAGTCAAAGCACGCTTATCCTATGCTTTAATCTAATTCGAAAATCCACAGTATTACAGTGGTTAGCCCTGCTGCCTCACAGCGCCAGGTACCCGAGTCTGCACATTCTCCCCATGTCTGCGTGGGTTTCCTTCAGTTTCCTCCCACAGTCAGAAAGTCGTGCTGGTTAGGGTGCATTGGCCATGCTAAATTCTCCCTCAGTGTACCCGAACAGGCGCCGGAGTGTGGTGACTAGGGGATTTTCACAGTAACTTCATTGCAGTGTTAATGTAAGCCTACTTGTGACACCAGTAGAGTTTAAACTTTATCCTTTATCCATACATCTGAAAATATCCAAAAACCAAATGGTTATGCGGTCAATTTGTATGTTAATCAAGCAAGACAATACTATATTACAGGTGTGATAAGTGTGAACTGATAAGTAGTAGGATGCAAGAGAGTTAGAAAATAGAGTCATAGAGGTTTACAGCATGGAAACAGGCCCTTCGGCCCAACTTGTCCGTACTACTCAGTTTTCACCACTAAGCTAGTCCCAATTGCCCACGTTTGGCCCATATCCCTCCATACCTGTCTTACCCTGTAACTGTCTAAATGCTTTTTAAAAGACAAAATTATACCCGCCTCTACTACTACCACTGGCAGCTCGTTCCAGACACTCACCACCCTGTGTGTGAAAAAATTGCCCCTCTGGACACTTTTGTATCTCTCCCCTCTCATTTTAAACCTATGCCCTCTAGTTTTGGACTCCCCTTCCTTTGGGAAAATATGTTGACTGTCTAGCTGATTTATGCCCCTCATTAGTTTATGGACCTCTACAAGATCACCCCTAAGCCTCCTACATCCAGTCTATCCAGCCTCTTCTTATAACTCAAACCAAATGGAGAAACAATTAATATTTGCAGACTATAACTAGCCTAGGCTTAGATTATTATAAGGTAAGCAGGACCCAGAACGAGAAAACAGTACTGGGAAATAAGAATACTGGATTTGTATACTTTAAAATGGAACACCAAGAAAAACTGGGAATATTGGCCCGAACTGTACAGTATATCAAATCAGTCATGACCTCATCAGACACAATGGGCCAAAGGGCCTACTCTTGCTCCTACGCCTTATTTTATTTATTAATCACAAGTAAGGCTTACATTAACACTGCAATGAAGTTACTGTTAAATTCCCCTAGTCGCCACACTCTGGCGTCTGTTCGGGTCAATGCACCCTAACCAGCACGTCTTTCGGATTGTGTGAGGAAACCGGAGCACCCGGAAGAAACTCACGCAGACACGGGGAGAACGTGCAGACTCCACACAGACAGTGACCCGAGCCGGGAATCGAACCCGGGTCCCTGGTGCTGTGAGGCAGCAGCGCTAACCACTGTGCCACCATATGGTCTTATAGATCCAAAATATCTGGTGGCTTGGTCTACTCACCCAGCTGCTCTCTGTCTCCAGTTTCGATACGGATCATAGAGACTCTCACAGAAGGTCAGCGCGTGTCTTGCAAAGTCTTCAGCTGGCGTGAGGTCTGCCATTTCCTTCTCTTTGGTCTTGCTTTTCAACTTGCATTGAAAGAAAGTTACGCAAACGTCAAGCACAGCAAAGAGCCACGGTTTCAAAGAACTTCCAATTAAAGCTGGGATTACTTGACAGGTCAGTGTCCATGCAACTATAACCCCTTCATCGTTTCTCTCTACCCGCAGATGTTGCCTGATCTGCCGAGTAATCCCAGCATTTTCTGTTTTCTTTTAATTATTCCAGATTCCACAGTATTTTGATTTTGTGTTCAAAGCACCTATAATTTCGCTGGACTAGCATTTTATATTTGTTTACAGTTCCACTGGACATTGGAATATAGTAACTACACCAAACGTTAACTGTCAGACATCTGTCCTTTCAAGTCATAGATTTTATAGAATCGCTACAGTGCAGAAGGAGGTAATTCAGCAGATAAGCCTACATCAACAACAATCCCACCCAGTCCCTATCCCCGTAACCCCATATATTTACCCTGCTCATTGCCCTGATACTAACGGGCAATTTAACATAGCCAATCAACCTAACCTGCACATCTTTAGAGTGTGGGACGAAACCGGAGCACCCGGAGGAAACCCATGCAGACACGTGGAGAAGATGTAAACTCCACACAGTCACCTAAGGCCAGAATTGAACCCGGGTCCCTGACGCTGTGAGGCAGCAGTGTTAACCACTGTGCCCCCATGCCGCCCCAAGTCCAGGATGTGCTTAGAATCATAGAATTCTACAATGAAGAAGGAAGCCATTCGGCCCATCGAGACTGCAATGACCACAATCCTACCCAGGCCCTATCCCCATAACCCCATGCATTTGCCCCAGCTAGCCCCCCTGACACCAAGGGCAATCTAGCACGGCCAATTCACCTATCTTTGGAGTGTGGGAGGAAACCAGAGCACCCGGAGAAAACCCATGCAGACACAGGGAGAATGTGCAAACTCCACACAGACAATGAGCCAAGCCAGGAATTGAACCCGGGTCCCCTGGCGCTGTGAGGCAGCAGTGCTAACCACTGTGCCACCGTGCCGCTCCTTATTTAATTGAACAAGACAATTCACCATTCTGTCAGCATCCAATAGAAATTTATAAATCTAGACAGTCTTTTTTTAAAATTATGTTTAGCACAGTTGACCGCCAATAATTGGCTATTTCACTCATCAGTTTCCGCATTAAACAATTCTCTCTAACCTCGAGAATGCCACAGGAAAGTGTAACTCTGCGAATATTCCTGCACAGTCCACAGGGTCATGCTGGCACACAAAGCAACAATTCAACCCATTGAGTCAAATCTGCTTTCTGTCTTTGGAGAAGTCCACCAGAAGTGGAACATTAACAAAACAAGTCTATGTCTGTCGCAAATTAATCTTTATAATAAATTACACTTTTCTTTTAAACAAACAAAGAGCTGCCTTGTTGTCGAGTTGACGGAGCCCTTTCCAGCTCCGAATTCTTTGTGGTATTGGCTGAAAGGTTAATTTTAGCAGCACTTACCTGCTGAATGTAGACTGTGGCCATAGTAATGACATGATTGATGTAGGAGCAGGTCCCAATCTCTTCAACATTAGCCAGATTCCTGGGAAATAAAGGGAATGATCTGATTTATCCTTCAACTTGTTCGGAGGAAGTTCAGACAAAAGAAAATCAATCAGGAGTTACCCATGAACAATAGGGAACTAAGCTGATGGCTAAACTATTGGGTTATCGAATGGATCAATGAGTTTATCTGGTGCCATGCAGATTAGAAATTGTCCATTTCAGCCTCGAGCTTGAAATACTTGTGTGTTCCAGTCTGTGGCCTTGCTCCTTCCATGCTTTGATCTCCTCCCAGCCCTATGAATATTTGGGAACTCTGCACTCCTTAGAATCATAAAGTCATAGAAATCCTATAGTGCAGAAAGAGGTCATTCGGCCCATCGAGTCTGCGTCGACCACAATCCCACCCAGGCCCTACTCCCATATCCCTACACATTTTACCCGCTAATCCCTCTAACCTACACATCTCAAGACACTAAGGGACAATTTTAGCATGGCCAATCAACCTAACCCGTACATCAATTCTGGTCTCAATTACATCCCACCACTGGAAGAATATAGGGTCGCTCTTACCAAAAATATTCAGGACAAGTGTGAAAACAGGAGAGTTTCAGATCTGTTTTTTGGACGAGTTGAAATCTACTATCTCTGGCACTCAGTACATGAAACAACAGCAGAAACGGTTTCTTGCCTGTAGGGGGAGGAGGGCAGGGCTTAAGCCACCTGAAAAGCTGGCTGAGAGCAGCAGCGGGCGTCATTACACATGCACGGGTCTCTACCAGCAGAGGCCTGTCACTCAGCCTCTGCAGCTCTGAGCCAGCCTCCCAGCCTGAAGCACAGCAACACCCACCCGCCTCCACCCCAAAGCTACTCACGGCCTATCGCCCGGACTGATCCAACGATCCAATCCCCCCAACCCCCTTGGCACTGCCTCCAACCAGCCGCCCCCCCCCCCCCTCCCCAAATCTGGCCCCACACCGAGTAGGTCCCACCCCTTCTGGCCCCACAGCCTTGGCACCACCCAATCCCTGTTGGGCGGTGGCAGGGTGCCAAGCTGGCACTGCCAGGGTACCAGGCTGACACCAACCAAGGGGCACCTCCTGGCCCCAACCTCCCTGGAAAGGAGGAGGGGGGTCCTCAAGGCTTCTGGTTCTACTGGTGAGGTCATTATGACTGGGGAACTGTTGTGATTCTCGCAGGAGAGAACCTCTCCCAGCGAGGCCACAGAGGCAGATGAGCCCAGACGATTACATCTCGAGCTCATGAAATCAATATAATTTATATTTAAATAAATTATTCAGGCCCGCGCCAGAAATGGGCACGAGGCTGATCGCGCCGGATATCCGATGCTGCTGGTAAGATTGTGGGAGCCGAGTAATCGGGTGTGAACCTGACATCTCAGCTCTCGTGCAATCTTACCTACACATCAGCTGGCGGGACACAATAGTAGAATCGCCCCCAATGTCTGCAGCTGCCCAGGCCCAAATTCTTCACAACAAATATGTTACCAAACATTAACCTTATTAGAGAAGCTTTTTTTCCAATTTCCAGCAATCAGCTTGGCAATTTTAAAAATCTGGATTATCTTTCAAAGCCTCAACCCCTCTCCAACTCTCCCCTCCTTTAAGACAATCCATAAAACAAGGTAATTGTGACCAAGCTTTTCTGGTCACCAGTCCCAATAGCTCTTTGTTTGGATCGATGGCAAATATTATCTGGTAAGTTTGTCTTCTCAGAAATGCGAGGGAAGCAAGGGTCTGGTGAGAATGAGGAAATGTAGGAAATGAATATTAGTTAAAACAAAAAAGGGCTGGAGAAATTGATGGAACTGAATCCCCAGGATAATCTATATCCCAGGGTACGAAAGGAAGTGGCCATGGAAAGCGGTGGTTGTCATCTTCCAAAATACTATAGATTCTGGAACAGTTCCGGCAGATTGAGGGGAGCAAATGTAACCCCACTGTTTAAACAAGGAATAGGGGAGAAAACAGTGAATTTCAGACCGGTTAAACTATCAGCTGTAGGGAAAATACTAGAGTCAATTATCAAGGATACAATAACAGGACACTTATCTATATCAACGATTTGGACGAGGGAATCAAATGTAACATTTCCACGTTTGCTGGTGACACAAAACTAGGTGTAATTGGTGAGGAGAAGGTAGAGAGGCTTCAAAGTGATTTAGATAAGTTGAGTTGGGAAATACCTGGTAGATGCAGTATAACGTGGATAAATGTGAAGTTATCCACTTCGGAAACAGAATGGCAGAGTATTATTTAAATGGTGATAGATTGGGAAATGTTGATGTACAAAAGGGATCTGGGTGTCCTTGTACACCAGTCACTGACGGCAAGCATGCAGGTACAGCAAGCAGTTAGAAAGGCAAATGGTAAGTTGTCCGTCATTGCAAGAGGACTTGAGTACAGGAGCGAGGATGTCTTACTACAGCTGTACTAGGCCTTGGTGAGGCCACACCTCGGTGGTTTTGGTCTCTTTACCTAAGAAAATATATACTTGCCATAGAGGGAGCACAGCGAAGGTTCACCAGACTGATTCCTAGGCCGGCAGGATGTAATGTGAGGAGAGATTGGGTCGACCGGGCCCGTATTCACTGGGGTTTAGAAGAATGAGAGGGGATCTCATAAAAACAATCCTGGTGGGACTGGACAGGCTAGATGCAGGAAGAATATTCCCAATGTTGGGGAAGTCCAGAACTAGGGGGTCACAGTCTAAGAATAGGTGGGAATAGAGGGATACGGTCCCCGGAAGGGTAAGGGGTTTTAGTTCAGTCGGGCAGCATGATCGGTGCAGGCCTGGAGGGCCGAAGGGCCTGTTCCTGTGTTGTAAATTTCTTTGTTCTTTTAATCACGGGTAAACCATTCAGGACTGAGATAACGAAGAACTTCTTCACTCGGGGAGTTGTGAACCTGTGGAATTCTCAACGACAGAAAGCTGTGGGGGGGCCAGTTTGTTAGATATGTTTAAGAGGGAGCTGGACGTGGCCCCTGTGGCGAAAGGGATCAAGGGGTGTGGAGAGAAAGCGGGAGTGAGATACTGAAAATGTATGATCAGCCATGAGCGTATTGAATGGTGGAACAGGCTGGAAGGGCCGAATGGCCTCCTCCTGCTCCTATTTTCTTTGTTTCTTTGTTTAAACATCTTCATTCAAAGGGCGGTGAACCTGTGGAACTCTCTACCACAGAAGGCTGTGGAGGCCAAGTCACTGAATGTTATTAAGAGAGACATGGATAGATCTCTGGACTCGAAAGGTGTCAAGGGTTTTGGGGAGAGCGCAGGAGCCTGGCATTCAGACAGATGATCAGCCATAACGGCAGAGCAGGCTCACAGGGTCAAATAAACTAAACCTGCTCCGATTTTCTGTGTAACACTCCTGTCAAGTACCTTGGGGCACTTGACTATGTTAAGGGTGTCATAAAAATCTAGTTGCTGCTTGAGGAAGGTTCCTGATTCTCTGTACAACAGGTGAGCTAATGTCAGCCAGGGCAGAGATAGGTGTACTACAACTGGCAAGCTAAAAGCTTGGGATAGAGAGAGATAAAGTAAAATGGGAAATGCCTAGGCCTCTGGTTGCTATGGAGTCAGCCTTTCCTCTGACGTACAGGGCACTGGCTGAGGACAAGATGAAACTCAGCTGCCGCGCCCCCAGCAGATTGCCAAGACTCCAATCAAGATTTTTGTGTGCGTAACGCCCATTTGAGAATGCAGGAAAGCGCATATGGCAACAGTGCCACTGTCTCCCAGAGCACAGGGTGCCACTGTCTCCCAGAGCGCAGGGTGCCACCGGCTCCCAGAGTGCCACCGTCTCCCAGAGCACAGGGTGCCACTGTCTCCCAGAGCGCAGGGTGCCACCGTCTCCCGGAGCGCAGGGTGCCACCGTCTCCCGGAGCGCCACCGTCTCCCAGAGCACAGGGTGCCACCGTCTCCCGGAGTGCAGGGTGCCACCGTCTCCCGGAGCGCAGGGTGCCACCGTCTCCCAGAGTGCCACCGTCTCCCAGAGCGCAGGGTGCCACCGTCTCCCGGAGCGCAGGGTGCCACCGTCTCCCAGAGTGCCACCGTCTCCCGGAGCGCAGGGTGCCACCGTCTCCCGGAGCGCAGGGTGCCACCGTCTCCCAGAGTGCCACCGTCTCCCAGAGCGCAGTGTGCCACCGGCTCCCAGAGTGCCACTGTCTCCCAGAGCACAGGGTGCCACCATCTCCCGGAGCGTAGGGTGCCACCGTCTCCCAGAGTGCCACTGTCTCCCAGAGCACAGGGTGCCACTGTCTCCCAGAACGCAGGGTGCCGCTGGCTCCCAGAGTGCCACCGTCTCCCAGAGCACAGGGTGCCACTGTCTCCCAGAACGCAGGGTGCCGCTGGCTCCCAGAGTGCCACCGGCTCCCAGAGCACAGGGTGCCACCATGTCCCAGAGCACAGGGTGCCACTGTCTCCCAGAGCACAGCCAACACCACAGGGTGGGAGGGTAAATAAATCAAAGTAACTTTTCTTTCAGCTTCATTTATAAATACTGGGCAGTGAAACAAGGTTTCTCTGTCCACTGCAATATTCTATTTTAAGAGCAACAGTATCAAAACCTGTTGGACTTTAACCTGGTGTTGTGAGACTTCTTACTGTGCCCACCCCAGTCCAACACCGGCATCTCCACATCATCTTTATCTGTCACAGTTCACCCTCTGATTACAGCTTCTCTGCCGTTTGGCCATTCACACCTTCTATTCTCTCTATGGGCTGCCATTAGCAGCCTTTCCCCTGGTTTCTGTGGCTATGACTCATCTTTCATTCTCTCCGCCTGCAGTATAAATATCTCCCACTTTCTCTGCCTTTTAGCTTTGACAAAAGGTCGTCTGGATTCGAAACGTCAGCTCTTTTCTCTCCTTAAAGATGCTGCCAGACCTCCTGAGATTTTCCAGCATTTTCTCTTTTGGTTTCAGATTCCAGCATCCGCAGTAATTTGCGTTTATTTAAGAGGGAAAAACTGTTCCTGTTCATAAAAGGAGCGAGAATGAGAGGGCCGCAAGTTTGAAGTATTTGACAAAAGAAGCAAAATCAACATGTGAAAAGTCTTTCTCACGTAGCCAGCGGGAACGCACAGCTTGAGTGTGTGGTGGGGACAGATTCAATTGAAGCATTCAAAAGGAAAACTAGGCTGTTATTTGAAAAGGAAAAATGTGCAGGGTTACGGTGAGAAGGCAAGTGATTGACACAGAGTCAAGTGCTCATTTGGGGAGCAGGTCCAAACACGATGGGCCAAAAAACCCTCTTTCTGAGCGACAACAAATCTGCATAAAGGTAAGGAAGTATTGCTGCAGCTATACAAAGCATTGTGAGGCCGCACCTGAAGTATTGTGCACAGTTTTGGTCCCCTTATTTGAAGAAAGATGTAGTGGCATTGGAGGCAGTTCAGAGGAGGTTCACTCAATTGATTCCAGAGACGAGGGGGTTTGGCGTGTGAAGAGAGATTGAACAGTTTAGGCCGACACTCTCTGGAATTTAGAAGAATGAGGGGAGATCAAATTGAGGTATACAAGATGATAAAAGGTATGGATAAAGTAGACGTGGAGCGGATGCTTCCTGTTGTGGGGCATTCTGGGACGAGAGGTCACAGTCTTAGGATAAGGGGTAGCAAATTTAAAACAGAGTTGAGGAGAAACTACTTCTCCCAAAGGGTTGTGAATCTGGAATTCGCTGCCCCAAAGTGCGGCGGATGCTGGGACAGTGAGTAAATTTAAGGAGGAGTTAGACAGGTTTTTAATTGGGAATGGGTTAAAGGGTTATGGGGAGAAGGCAGGAAAGTAGGGATGAGGAGCATATCAGCCATGATCGAATGGCGGAGCGGACTCGATGGGCCGAATGGCCTAATTCTGCTCCTCTATATCTTATGAACAAATCTGTGAAAAAACAAAATGCTGGAAATACTGGGCGTGTTTGACAGCACCGGTGGAGAGAGAAGCAAGAGTTAAAGTTTCAGTGCTGTGACCATTAACCCGAACTCTGTTATTCTCAGCTTCCTGTAATCTCCTAGTTTGTAAACTACAGACAGGAAGTGTACCTGCAGATGATAATGAGGAATTTGACCAGCGTGAGAGCCAATGTTTGCTGTTCATCCTCCAGCCCATCCGACAGTTTCTGCATGCACTGTAACTGCTGCTGTCTCAGTACCTGCAGAATGTTATCAGGCAACAAGGAAAGTCCAGGTGGCACGTCATCCAACCTAAGGGGAGAGAAACAAAATACAATCAGCAGAAAGTTGAGATATATACACCAGTGCCCAAACACTCCTGCAAACACGGAGGGCAAACCAAGTTGCTTGCCATTTTAACACACGATCCTGCTCCCATGCCCACATGTCTGTCCTTGGTCTGCTGCAATGTTCCAGTGAAGCTCAACACAAACTGGAGGAACAGCATCTCATCTTCCGGCGAGGCACTTTACAACCTTCCAGTCTCAACATCGAATTCAACAACTTCAGATGATTAGCTCCACCCCACCTCCATCCCTTTGTTTTCATTTCATTTTTAACTGTTCTCAATCTTTAATTTCTTTATTGTCTTCCTTTATTTTTCTTTCCTCCCATTCTTTCCCCCTATTTTATCCCCCCTTTTCTTACCTTTCTCCCCCTTTGCTTACCCTTTCCCCCTTTCTTCTCAATTTTACCTCTCTCCCACCCATCTCCCCCCCTCTCCCCACATCTTCATCTGTCACAGTTCACCCTCTGATTTCAGCTTCTCTGCCGTTTGCCCATTCACACCTTCTATTCTCTCTATGGGCTGCCATTAGCAGCCTTTCCCCTGGTTTCTGTGGCTATGACTCATCTTTCATTCCCTCCCCCTGCAGTATAAATATCTCCCACTTTCTCTGCCTTTTAGCTTTGACAAAGGGTCACCTGGGCTCGAAACGTCAGCTCTTTTCTCTCCTTACAGATGCTGAGATTTTCCAGCATTTTCTCTTTTGGTTTCAGATTCCAGCATCCGCAGTAATTTATTTTTATCCAAGTTTCTGAATTATACATGAACATAAAAGCTGAAATGCAGCTGAAATTTTAGAACAATAACTTAATGTGCCAACGTGGTTTGGGGGTGCCAGCTCACAGGTCCACAGCAGACGCCATCTCCCTGGCCCTGCACTCAACCCTGGTACATCTGGGTAGCAAAGACACCTATGTGTCTCCTATTTATTAACTACAGCTCAGCCTTTAACACCATTATTCCTACAAAACTCATCTCCCAAACTCTGTGGCCTGGGGCTCGGCTCCTCCCTCTGCGATTGGATCTTAGGCTTCCCAACCCACAGACTGCAATCAGTAAGGATAGGCAACAATACCTCCTCCACGATCATCCTCAACACCAGTGCCCCACAAAGCTGTGTCCTCAGCCCCTTACTACACTCCTTATACACCTTTGACTGTGTGGCCAAAGTATCCTCCAACTCGATTTTCAGGTTTGCTGATGACACCACTGTAGTGGGCCGGATCTCAAACAATGACGGATCTCAAACAATGACGAGACAGAGTACAGGAGAGAGAGATAGAGAATCTGGTGAACTGGCGTGACAACAATAATCTCGCCCTCAATGAAAAAAGGAGATAGTCATCTACTTCAGGAAGTGTAGAGGAGGACATGCCCTTGTCTACATCAATGGGGACGAAGTAGAAGTGGTCAAGAGCTTCAAGGTTTTCGGTGTCCAAATCACCAACAATCTGTCCTGGTCCCTCCATGCTGACACTATAGTCAAGAAAGCCCACCAACGCCTCTCAGGAAGCTAAGGAAATTTGGCATGTCCACTACGACTCTCACCAACTTTTACAGATGCACCATACAAAGCATCCTTTCTGGTTGCATCACAGCTTGGTATGGCTCCTGCTCTGCTCAAGGCCACAAGGAACTACAAAGGGTTGTGAATGTAGCCCAGTCCATCACTCAAACCAGCCTCCCATCCATTGACTCCGTCTACACTTCCCGCTGCCTCGGTAAAGCAGCCAGCATAATCAAGGACCCCACGCACCCCGGACATTCTCTCTTCCACCTTATTCTGTCAGGAAAAAGATACAAAGGTCTGAGGTCACGCACCAACCGACTCAAGAACAGCTTCTTCCCTGCTGCCATCAGACTTTTGAATGGACCTACCTTATATTAAGGTGAGGTTTCTCTACACCCTAGATATGATTGTAACATTACACTCTGCACCCTCTCCGTTCCTTCTCTATGAACAGTATGCTTTGTCTGTATAGCGCGCAAGAAACAATATTTTTCACTGTATACTAATACATGTGACAATAATAAATTAGATCAGATCTAAATTATCAGAGGTTTTGACAGAGTATATAATTTTATATATATAGACTTATAGGAGAGAAAAAGACACTTGGTCCAGTCAGTTCATGCTGGAAGTATTATATATATACAAAGGGAGAAACTTTTCACTAGCAGGAAAGGTGTTTAAAAGTTTATTTATTAGTGTCACAAGTCAGCTTACATTAACACAGCAATGAAGTTACTGTGGAAATCCCCTAGTCGCCACACTCCAGCGCCTGTTCGGGTACACTGAGGGACAATTTAGCATACCCAATGCACTTAACCAGCACGTCTTTCGGACTGTGGGAGGAAACCGGAGCACCCGGAGGAAACCCACACAGACACGGGGAGAACGTGCAGACTCCGCACAGACAGTCACCCAAGTCAAGAATTGAACCCGGGTCCCTGGCGCTGTGAGGCAGCAGTGCGAACCACTGTGCCCCCGTGCTGTCTCTCTACAAATTACAGATTTAAAGTAATTGGAAAAGGAACCAGAAGCGAGTTCAGTCGAATTTTTTATTTTAATTTTGTAAGTTATACTGACCTGAAACAAGTTTGCTGAAAGGACAGTGGAAACAGATTCACGAGTAACTGTCAAGAGATTTGGATCAATATTGGAAGAGTGTCAACTTTGCAAGGCTCTAGGGAAAAGACAGGAGAATGGGACGAATGGGATAGCTCTTTCAAAGAGCCATGATAGGCCGAGTGGTCTCTTCCTGCACTGTAGGATTCTACATTGCAAAATTGTTACGGGGAAAAGGCAGGAAAATGGGGATGAGAATCATATCAGCCATGATTGAATGGCGGAATAGACTCAATAGGCCGAATGGCCTAATTCTGCTCCTATCTCTTATGGTCTTATTTACTGAGTTTTTTTTGTTAAATGTTGTTTTACCAGTGGTTCAGTATTTTTAGTCAGGTTCTAAATAACAAGAACCTGATGGAAGAAACATTCTTTTAGCAAATCCAAGGCAGCAGCATTCTTTGCTAAGGTCTGCGAGACATTTTGGCACAGGAGTTCTGCTGTGGAATTATTGAAGGTAGCCAATGGAATTCAAACTGAGACGGGAATAACAAGCAATGAAAACCCAGGCTTTACGGAGCAATCCCAATGATTAAATACTCCGCTTCAAACAAAAGACTTGCAGGTTCCATGTCCAATGTCTGCTCCTCGCTATAGAAGAAGGCTGGTGTCCCCCATTGGGTACAAGAAGTCACCATTCAATCAACCCATCAGCAAGAACCACTCGTCATCTCAACTTCTCTCTCATCTTGATGCAAAGCCTGTACTCCCCCAGCTAGTCAATTAGAAATCAAATGCTTATGTTTCAGAAACTTAGATTTTTTTTTTATTCGTGGGACCTGGACGTCACTGGCTGGCCAGCATTTATTGCCAATCCCTAATTGCCCTTGCTCAGTGGGTGGTTTAGAGTCAATCACATTGCTGTGACTCTGGAGTCACATGTAGGTCAGATCAGGTAAGGATGGCAGACTTCTTTCCCTAAAGGGCATTAGTGAACCAGATGGGTTTTTCTGACAATCAACAATGGTTTCATGGTCATTCGTAATTCCAGATATTTTTTATTGAATTCAAATTCCACCATCTGCCCTGGCGGGATTCAAACCCGGGTCCCCAGAACATTAGCTGAGTTTCTGGATTAATAGTCAAGCGATAATACCACTAGGCCATCGCTTCGCTGGTTATGTAGACTGTAATCCACCAGTGAGGCCTCGGCTGCAGTACATGTCCAATTCTGGACACCCACCACACTTAAAATGAAGAAGTCAAATCCTTGCAGGAGGTTTTGCCAGGGAGAGAACCAAAGGATGAGGGACTTCAGTCATGAAGAGAGACCGGAGAAGCTGGCATTGTTCATCAGAGGACAGGAAAGGTTCAAATGGGGAGTGAAAAGAGGTATTCAAAAATCACCAGGAGTTTTGATAGAACAAGAAGGAAGAAACCACTTCCTTTGCTACGTGGATCGGTAATCAGAGGACATGGATTTAAAATAATTGGAGAAATTAGGAGCAATATTTTTCAGACTGAGTGTTGCAGAGATCCGGAATGCACTATCCTCAACATATGAAGTAACTCCAATCACATTTAGATTAAAACTTCAATGCATATTAATTTAAAGAAATCTCCCCAAGCACAAGTCCTTAAGTATTTAAGACTGAGTTGAAGAGAATTTCTTTCTATCCGAGGTTGATCAGTCTGTGGAATTCTCTCTGCCAGAGAGCAGTAGAGGCTGGGTCATTGAATACATTTAGGTTCGATGGACTCTTGGCTGACTGTTGTGATGGCCATGGGGGATCATCGATAGATCTCACTGTGGACTTCCTGGAGTACGAGCTTCTTTATTGTACAGGCGGATATGTGCCCAATGAGGAGCGGCCGGCGGGGGTATTTAAACCCGTTGCACAAGCCAGACCGTTGTTGCAGGTCCCGAGGTGACGGTTACCTGACTATATGCTACAAGCACGACCCTTTCCTTTGGCGCAGAATAAAGGGTGTTGGTGACAGGAAACTGGCGTTTGGATGAATTGCTACACTGACAAAGGGTATAGAGGGTAGACTGGAGAGAGGAGGCCACAATCAGATCAGCCCCGATCTTATCAAATGGTGGAGAAGGCTCAAGGGGCTAAATGGCCGATGGGCAATCTGTATGTTCATATGTATGTACAAGCCAGGTCTGATACTTCAGGGTGTTCTATGGAGCTTGCCTGACCTGTAACGGTTTTACGTTGAATTTGGCTAGGGTGGGCGTGAGAGGTTTCACTCCAGGTGTGATTCAACTGACCCACGAGGAGCTTTTATCAGAAACAAAATTTAATTAAGAATATTGTTGACATGTATAGTAAGACACTTAGCAAGAACTTCTAACAATTACAAACAAGAAACACAACAACCACGATAATGTATAACTCAAGAAAATGTCTCTAATGTATTCCAACCAAAGCCAACATCCAATACACAAAACCCTCCAATAAGCACAATACAGCATAGGTTAACGCCCACTTGTTACAGGAATCCCACCTCCTGGGTTCAATACTGAAAATCCCTCGTGAAGAAACTCAGAAGAGGTTGTAGTCAAATCTGTTTCCCAAAACACAGCTTCTTTAGGGCAGGATGGCAATCAGCCTCTCCTTCAGCGAACTGATAATAGTTTCAGAACCAAACAAAGAGAACAGAGAGAGAGAGAGACTGCTTATCTTGCTGCTAAACTGCTTCCAACACTCTCCCCAAAATGAAACCTATCACCTGACTGCCACAAACAAAACTGAAAACTCTATCACCTGACTGCCACAGTTTAACCCCACCTGTCAATGACATCACTGCAGCTGTAAGCTGCATGATTTTAAAAACACTTTCTTAAAGTTACACTCAAATGACACTACGTAAACCAGACAGATCCATCCTGTCTTTCTTTCATAACAGACCTTCAATTAACAAGTGTCCAAATGTGTTGCATTGAAACGAGCAATGGGCTAGACTATCAAGAAACCACACTGTGCTGTAACTATCCAAACCTACTCAATAGAATAAGCATCACCCTGCAGTTCCTCACAGTCCCCTGAAATATTGCAGTCAGTGGCAATATTCACAAGCAACCTGGAGGTGGAAACTTGGGAAAATGTTTGTAAGAATAAACTGTCAGGAGGGAATGGAGCTGCCAATAGATCCAACAGGGAATGCAGGCAAACTGTCTTTACCCAGGAGAGTGGGGTGAGTGTGGAACTCAATACCATGAGGAGTGGTTCAGGTAAATTAAATCGATGCATTTAAGGGGAGGTCAGCTAAACACATGGAGGGAGGACGAGCGAGGGCAGAAGTGAATAGAGGGGTATTTTGATAAAAGTGAGATGAAAAGGGGTGGGTAGGCGGCTCATGTGGAACATAAACACTAGCATCAGGCAAATGGGCCAAATGGCCTGTAGCCTATATAATTCTGTATATGTAATTCTCTTCCCCTTTGGCCTACTGCAGGAACAAATGAGAAATGTGATTTAAAGCCTTTGAATGAATGCTATCTCAATTAAAATTGACTTCGACCCAATTTTTTAAAAATTCATTTTTTTATTCATTCATGGGACATGGGCATCGCTGCCTGGCCAGCATTTATTGCCCATCCCTAGTTGCCCGAGGGCAGTTGAGAGTCAACCACATTGCTGTGGCTCTGGGAGTCACATGTAGGCCAGACCGGGTAAGGACGACAGATTTCCTTCCCGAAAGGACATTAGTGAACCAGATGGGCTTTCCCGACAATCAACAATGGTTTCATGGTCATCAGTAGATTCTTAATTCCAGGTATTTTATTAATTGAATTCAAATTCCACCATCTGCCGTGGCGGGATTCGAACCTGGGTCCCCAGAACATGAGTTGAGTTTCTGGATTAATAGTCTGGCGATAATACCACTGGGCCATCGCCTCCCTTGTTTGACATCATTGGGTGACTGCGAATGAGATTTGCTTTTAGTGCCGCTGTAAAGAAGGTGAAACAGTGTAAATGGAGAAACGGTTCGTTCTCAAAGTTGCCTGAGCTATCAATACGGAAGCAAACTGCGCAAATACATTTATTTCTTCACACAATGGTGTACGGATTTCAGTTCCACCATCATGTGAGGTCCGTACATCCCAATGATTGGTGGATCATATCGAACGGGACATTCCTCCAGTTGTTTGCAACAGGCAAAATACTGACCATTCCCAACCAGCCCATGTTTGCAAAGCTCAAAACGTGGTTCGGAATTTTACCGCCTCGCCCTCCCGAGGCTCGTACAATTCCGCCCGAGGCCAACGGAGAATGCCCAAAGGGAACCCCGATTCCAAGGTGGGTAAGGCAGTAGAATTCCGGCCAGAGTGTCCAACGTGAGATGTGACTGTGCGATTGGACAACACTTACTAAACAACCCTGTGTACGCTAAGAATTACACTGGTGACCAATTTAAGGTGGGGTCAGTCGGGTTCACAGTGTACCCCACTTACACGTGAGAAACTATATATATTCACACACAAGGCCCTGTCCTTTGCAGACCGAAGGAACGTATCCACACTTTGCACCTTTTTCAACTACACAAAGGCTTCAGGGACAGCCATTCATGGTTGATTCCCAGGGCAATGCCTCGACCAATCAAGAGTCCACCTGCCCGATTTCATTTTGAACAAAACTAGGCAGTTAACTGTTCCATGCTGCATTCTCCATGGCAACGCCTCCACCAAGCACTCTTCTCTTGCAGCATAAGTTGTTGTCCCTATTACTGTTGGAAGTTATCCTGATGAGTGCAAGGCAAAAAGCTTTGGTAGCATGTCTCTTCTATCAGTAAACCTCCAGCTTACTTTGTTATACTTTAGTTGCCTGGATAAATCCGCCTGATCCTACTTCCCCAAAGTGGAACAGTTGATTTCTGCTGAATATTGAGAATTAATTGATTCCTGCCACCTGGGAGGGTTTTGAATAATAAAAAAAGGTGCTTGATCAGTTCTTAGAGTACTTATTTTTTAACTGTGTCCCCTAATTCTTGTCTGAGCCCCAAGAGGAAACATCCATTCGGTATCCAGGCTGGCCATTCCCCACAGGATCGGACATGTCTCAATCAGATTGTCTTTCTTCTTCAGAATGCCAATGGGAACAGGCCCAACATTCCACCCTTTCCTCACAGGATTCCTTGTTCCAGGAATCAGTTGAGTGAACGTTCTCCAAACTGCTTCCAATGCAATTACATCCTTGCTTAAGTAAGGAGACCAAAATTGAGCACAGTATTCCAGATGTGGTCTCACCAACTGTAGTAAAACTTACCTACTGTTATATTCCATTCCCTTTCTCATAAACAATAGCAAGCCACCTGCCTTCCTAATCGCTTGCTGTACCTGCATACTAACCTTTCGTGATTCATGTGCCAGGACTCCCAGATCCCTCTGCACCCGAGCTCTGCAATCTCTCTCCATTTAAATAGTACACCGTTCTTCTATTCTTCCTGCCAAAGTGGACCAGTTCACATGCTCCCACATTATAGTCCATTTGCCAAATTCTTTGCCCGCTCACTTCACCTATCGTCATCCCTTTACGGACATACTATGTCCTCTTCATAACTCACATTCCTTCCTATTTTTGTATCATCAGCAAATTTATCAACCCTATACTTGGTCCTTTCCTCCAAATCATTGATATAGATTGTAAACTGTTGAGTAGCTAGCACTGATCCCTGTAGATTGTTTGAAGAATGAATTCACGTGGTGTTGATGGTGGCGAATTAAGGTATGAAAATTATATGTCACGATGAGTATGTCAGTGAAATGAGAAGCTTGATTTCACAGTTCTAAAGCAGAGTCTGGTGTCTGGAATGTTTTAAACCAGCAACACACACATATAGCATTTGGATTTCCGACTGAAAACTGCTCAAGATTTCAGCCTGTTACATCATCTGAACTGTCCAAGCACATGACCGCCTTGGAACAGGCCGTGAGCCAGCTGTTCCGAGAGAACAGGCCCGCCTAGGAACAGGCCGTAAGCCAGCTGTTCCAAGAGAACAGACCAGAATCCACAGCCATCTGGCTGAGAAACAGAAAACACGCCAGGTTCTTCAAAATGCCCACTGCGGGCTGCATATCACTATAAATAGTATGTGGTTCCACTGAATGGTATTGTATACTTGCTCACTGATAATATGTGTCAAATACAGCTTTGGCACAGTGGTTAGCACTGCTGCCTCACAGCTCCAGGGACCCGGGTTCGATTCCCGGCTTGGGTCACTGTCTGTGTGGAGTCTGCACGTTCTACCCGTGTCTGCGTGGGTTTCCTCCGGGTGCTCCGGTTTCCTCCCACATTCTGAAAGACATGCTGGCTAGGTGCATTGATCCGAACAGGCGCCAAGTGTGGCGACTGGGGGAATTTCACAGTAACTTCACTGCAGTGTTAATGGAAGCCTTACACGTGACTAATAAATAAACTTTACTTTTCAGAAAGTAATCCTCATTCTGAAATATGGTGCATTACTACTGTGATTGGAATAACCACGGACACTGCATTTACTCCCTTTCCTGTCTCCTCTGAAGGATTTGACATCTTGCAGGAGGGCGCTCCCACACACTGAGGCTAATCGCACTGCACCCCCCCCCTCCCCCACCTCGATTGCCTGAGGTATATGGCATTGATGCATCTATGAGAAAGTTGCACATGTGGGAGTAAGGAATGCAAGGATATACTGAAAGTATGAGAGGATTGGCAGGCTGTGGTGGAGCATAAGCACCAGGAAAGTCGGGCCGAGTGATCTGCGCTGTAAATTTGATTCGTGCATACTCACCACGTCCCCCCCACCGCCACCCCCCCCCACCACCTCCCCCACCGCCACCCCCCCACCGTCACCCCCCCCCCACCCCACCCCCCCCCCCCACCCCTCACAATCTCACCAATAATAAAAAGGAATTTGCAAATACTTTCACTGTAACATTACTTTCTTCCTCACTTGCCAAATCCCTGTTACATAAGACTTTTTCTCATCTGGCAGTCCCACAGAGACCCGGTACAGTCATTTAACTCCAGCCACTGGCGCCCACACAGATCCTGCCAGCAAATGGTTCCGCAGGGACGTGGGGACCGGCACCTTTTTTAGTTATAGATTCCCAAACAGGAAAATCCTTCAGTATCAACGGGGAGCCGGTTATACAGAGTTCAGGCAGGATAGGGGGGTGAATAAGAAGCGTATTCAAACACTTATGCAGCTTTGCTCGTCTGGAGGAAGAATAACAGCTTTCCCCGACCTGCAAGACCAGGCTGCATCTTGTTTTTGCCTCTGGTTGGGAGAGTTTTGTCGGTGATGTTACAGAACCAGTTCCAATTTGTCAAAGTACGTGAGCAAAATTAATATTTATGTGAACACAACTACCTAAACTAAACAGAATATCAAAAATACCTCGCTGTATAATCTATCCCAGGTAGGTTGCCCTGATGACTTCCAGGCCCTCACATACCTTTGCACAAAGTGGGTTAGAATCTTAGAAGAATCTTAGAATCCCTACAGTGCAGAAGGAGGCCATTCGGCCCACCGAGTCTACACTGACAACAATCCCACCTAGGCCCCATCTCCGTAACCCCACATATTTACCCCATTAATCCCTCTAACCTATGCATCCTGGGACACAAAGGGGCAATTTAGCATGGCCAATGCACCTAACCAGCACATCTTTCGCACTGTGGGAAGAAACCGGAGCACCCGGAGGAAACCCACGCAGACACGGGGGGAACGTGCAGACTCGGAACCCAAGCCGGGAATTGAACCCGGGTCTCTGTCACTATGAGGCAGCAGTGCTAACCACTGTGCCACCCAATAATTTCTCAATCATATCCGAGAGTGGGTGATACTGAGCTGAGATCAGTTGACAAATGCTTTTCTAGAAAGGAGCGAGAGAGAAAACAGGAAATAAGAGGCCAGATAGCCCAACACCAGTTGTTGGGAGAATGTTAGAAACTTGTTAACAATGCACTTAGAAAAGCATAGTACAGTTAGAACAAGTCAACGTGGTTTTACTAAAGGGAAACCCCTGTTTAAGGAAATTGGTGGAGTTTTTTGAAGGTGTAACTAGTAAGGTAGATAAAGGGGAACCAGTCGATGTCATTTGCCTGAATTTCCCAAAGGGTTTCAGTAAGGTGCCACACAAAAGGTTAACAAGCAAGATACGTGTGCTTGGATTAGCCTAGATAGAGGACTGGTTAACACTGGATGTAGAGAGTGGGCATAAATAAGACTTTTTCAAGTCGCCAGGTAATGAATAGCGGAGTACCACAAGGGTCAGTGCTGAGGCCTCAGCTATTTATAATATATATTAATGACTTAGATGAACAGGCATAAGAACATAAGAACATGTATATGGAGTATAACGTTGATAAGTGTGAGGTTATCCACTTTGGAAGGAATAATAGTAAAATGGACTATTATTTAAACGGTGAAAAATTACAACATGCTACTGTGCAGAGGGACCTGGGGGTCCTTGTGCTTGAATCGCAAAAACTCAGTTTGCAGGTGCAGCAGGTGATCAAGAAGGCAAATGGAATGTTGGCCTTTATCGCGAAGGGGATGGAGTATAAAAGCAGGGAGGTCTTGCTGCAACCGTACAAGGTACTGGTGAGGCCGCAACTTGAGTACTGTGTACAATTTTGGTCCCCCTATTTGCGGAAGGATATATTGGCCTTGGAGGGAGTACAGAGAAGGTTCACCAGGTTGGTACCGGAGATGAGAGGGTTAGCTTATGAGGAAAGATTGAGTAGATTGGGCCTGTACTCGTTGAAGTTTAGAAAGCTGAGGGGAGATCTTATAGAGACATATAAGATAATGAAGGGGCTAGATAGGGTAGAGGCAGAGAGATTCTTTCCACTTAGAAAGGAAACAAGAACTAGAGGACACAGCCTCAAAATAAGGGGGAGTCAGTTTAGAACAGAGTTGAGGAGGAACTTCTTCTCTCAGAGGGTAGTGAATCTCTGGAATTCTCTGCCCATTGAAGCAGTGGAGGCTACCTCGTTAAATATGTTTAAGTCACAGATAGATAGATTTCTGATCAATAAGGGAATTAAGGGTTATGGGGAGCGGGCGGGTAAGTGGAACTAAACCACGATCAGATCAGCCATGATCTTATTGAATGGCGGGGCAGGCTCGAGGGGCTAGATGGCCTACTCCTGCTCCTATTTCTTATGTTCTTAAGAATAAAGAAATCTTGCTGGACTTGTACAGGGTTTCGATGAGACCACATCTGGAATACTGTGCGGTTTTGGTCTCCACATTGAAGGAAGGGTACATTGGCATTGGTGGCAATGTAGCGAAGGTTCATTAAATTGGTACCTGGGATGAGGGCAGCATGGTACCACAGAGGTTAGCACTGCTGCCTCACAGCACAAGGCATCCGGGTTCAATTCCGGCCTCGGGTCACTGTCAGTGTGGAGTCTGCGTGGGTTTCCTCCAGGTGCTCCGGTTTCCTCCCACAGTTCAAAGATGTGCGAATTATGTTGATTGGCCATGATAAATTGACCCTAGTGTCAGGGAATTAACGGTAAATATATGTGGTTACCGGAATAGGGCCTGGATGGGATTGTGGTCAGTGCAGACTCAATGGGCCGAATGGCCTCCTTCAGCACTGTAGGGATTCTATGAGAGGGTTGCCCTAGGATGAGAGGCTGAGTAAACTGGGTCTAATTTATCAAGGGGATCGATCATTAGCTACACTACACAAACTGCAGTGGCTCAAAGTGACGGCTCACTATCACCTCCTCAAAAACACGGATGGAGCAGTGAATGCTGGCCGTACCAGTAATGCCCACATCAAGAATAGGAAAACATTCTTGAATAATATACCTTGTGGGAGGTTTTTCAAAATCAACATCAAGAAACTTCTCGTATGTTGCGACGAAGCTCTCCAGCCACAGCTTCAGGTAGTCTGGGTCCTTCTGTAACCAGAGAAAAATATACAAGCAAAGCATGAGGGCAATTTCGTTTACATTTTGCCGACACAAAGCACAGTCATTTATTGTGTGTCACACCCAGATAAAAATGCCAGGTCCAGTCCCAAACCCACACTTCCGATGCTTCGTTTCGACCCAAGACTGTTTGATCCACATACAATTCCTTTGCATGACTTCAACGTCCCTACCTACTGAGAGTCTGTTCCACAGACTTAAGCTTTAGGAACTTTAGGCAATGCTCCGAGTTGCTCGGACCTCCAACTTTAGACTGACCGTCACACATGTCTGCAGTTACAGTGCCGCTCAGCAAGTACCTAAACTACATCTCTGTTAAAGGCTGGAATTTTGGAACATGGATTGATCCTTGACTGCCTCAACTTTCTCAGATGGCCAAGGAAATTCAGCATGTCCGCTAGAATCTCACCAATTTTTACAGATGCACCGTAGAAAGTATCCTTGCCAGATGTATCACTGCTTGGGATGGCTCCTGCTCTGCCCAAGGCTACAAGAAACTACAAAGGGTCGTGAACAAACCCATGCAAGGCAGTTTCCCATCCATTTGATTCCATCTACACTTCCCACTACCTCGGAGAAGGAGCAGCATAATCAAAGGCCCCACGCACCCCAGACATTCTCTCTTCCATTCCGTCGGGAAAAAGATACAAAAGTCTGAGGTCACGTACCAACCGACTCAAGAACAGTTTCTTCCCTGCTGCTGTCAGACTTTTGAATGGACCTACCTCACATTAAGTTGATCTTTCTCTACACCCTAGCTATGACTGTAACACTACATTAGGCACTCTCTCCTTTTCTTCTCTATGAACAGTATGCTTTGTCTGCATAGCACGCAGGAAACAATACTTTTCACTGTATCCCAATACATATGACAATAACAAACCAAATCATATCAAAAAATACCAAATAAGCAAAGCCCAACACATTTGCAACACTTCAATCATCACCAGACAAAATATTTTTAAGAGCATCAAACTTCAGATATGGGATTACACTGATCTTCGTATAGATTACACTTTCCTACCTGCTCTCCCAATTCAGAAATATTGACTGCCAATTGCTCAACAGAACACGTGTATCTGTTTTGGAAGGGGATTTTGTCAGCTTCATAATTCAATAAAAAGAACAAATAAGAGTTCAACAAGGTAAATAATTTATACTGAAAAGCCATCTGATGACATTGTCACTCAATTCAGAATCGATGCAGGAAGCTATCTGGTGGTAGCTTCAATGTTGGTCTTCAAACATTCCAGCACATATCACAATCCCCATTGTTATAAAGCGGAGGTTGGTCTCCCCCTCTGGGAACTAACACCAAAACCCCCAAAGAGGAGCACCTCACCTTATAATCTGTAAAAAGTGTGTGTGAAGTGGTGTGACCTGTTCTTCAGCACCTTCTAGTGGTTAAATACAAAATAAATCCCTGACACTCTCTCTAAAATCAACACGTAACAATTTATTTATCTATCAGTGAACAAATTAAATAAACTATTAACTAACCGAATAAATCCCTTCTATTAACTATTCCCAAATAAAACAAGATTCTAATGGAATGTTGTTCCAATAAATACAAATCCCACTCATTAACAAACATAGAATTCACTCTCTAAATTACAACCAGGTTTTGTGTCTCCCAGAATATCCTGGACCTTCTCAGTTGATTTTTCTGTCTGGAACTCCTTTCTTCTTTGCTATCTAGATGGGACATTGAGCTGAGAGCTCTGGCAGGTGGCAGTTGCTCTCTCCCTTTTGTCCCACTGCCCCCTTCTTTTATACCTGTGATGACATATCAATATTTCCCACAATAGGATTGGTCCGAGGTTGTCAAAACCATCAGATTTAAATTTAATAGGTTCTTGGTATCTAAGTGTCTGATTCAAATTGATTGGCTGAATTCAAAAGCCTGTTGTCTTGGTAACCCTGCTGCTTGGCCTTTCGATACTAATGTTTCAGTTTGGGCTCTCTGTGCACTTGCATTTTTTAACTCTCTAAGCACAGCAAAAGTTCCACCTTTTAACGGGACCGCGCAGTGCTTCCTCCCCGAGCATTTTACAATCATCAATCTACAATTACTCGACCCAACTTCGCAACACCATGTATAGAACATAGAACAGTACAGCACAGAACAGACCCTTCGGCCCACGATGTTGTGCCGAGCTTTATCTGAAACCAAGATCAAGCTATCCCACTCCCTATCATCCTGGTGTGCTCCATGTGCCTATCCAATAACCGCTTAAATGTTCCTAAAGTGTCTGACTCCACTATCACTGCAGGCAGTCCATTCCACACCCCAACCACTCTCTGCATAAAGAACCTACCTCTGATATCCTTCCTATATCTCCCACCATGAACCCTATAGTTATGCCTCCTTGTAATAGCTCCATCCACCCGAGGAAATAGTCTTTGAACGTTCACTCTATCTATCCCCTTCATCATTTTATAAACCTCTATTAAGTCTCCCCTCAGCCTCCTCCGCTCCAGAGAGAACAGCCCTAGCTCCCTCAACCTTTCCTCATAAGACCTACTCTCTAAACCAGGCAGCATCCTGGTAAATCTCCTCTGCACTCTTTCCAGCGCTTCCACATCCTTCTTATAGTGAGGTGACCAGAACTGCACACAATATTCCAAATGTGGTCTCACCAAGGTCCTGTACAGTTGCAGCATAACCCCACGGCTCTTAAACTCCAACCCCCTGTTAATAAAAGCTAACACACTATATGCCTTCTTCACAGCTCTATCCACTTGAGTGGCAACCTTTAGAGGTCTGTGGATATGGACCCCAAGGTCTCTCTGTTCCTCCACAGTCTTCAGAACCCTACCTTTGACCCTGTAATCCACATTTAAATTAGTCCTACCAAAATGAATCACCTCACATTTATCAGGGTTAAACTCCATTTGCCATTTTTCAGCCCAGCTTTGCATCTTATCTATGTCTCTTTGCAGCCTACAACAGCCCTCCACCTCATCCACTACTCCACCAATCTTGGTGTCATCAGCAAATTTACTGATCCACCCTTCAGCCCCCTCCTCCAAGTCATTAATAAAAATCACAAAGAGCAGAGGACCAAACACTGATCCCTGTGGCACTCCGCTAGCAACCTGTCTCCAGTCCGAAAATTTTCCATCCACTACCACCCTCTGTCTTCGATCAGATAGCCAGTTACCTATCCAATCAGCCAACTTTCCCTCTATCCCACACCTCCTCACTTTCATCATAAGACGACCATGGGGGACCTTATCAAACGCCTTACTAAAATCCATGTATATGACATCAACTGCCCTACCTTCATCAACACTCTTAGTTACCTCCTCAAAAAATTTGTGAGGCACGACTTGCGCTTCACGAATCCGTGCTGACTATCCTGGATTAATCCACATCTTTCTAAATGGTCGTAAGTCCCATCCCTAAGGACCTTTTCCATCAATTTACCAACCACCGAAGTAAGACTAACCGGTCTATAATTACCAGGGTCATTTCTATTCCCTTTCTTAAACAGAGGAACAGCATTCGCCACTCTCCAGTCCTCTGGCACCATCCCCGTGGACAGTGAGGACCCAAAGATCAAAGCCAAAGGCTCTGCAATCTCATCCCTTGCCTCCCAAAGAATCCTCGGATATATTTCATCAGGCCCAGGGGACTTAGCGACCTTCAGTTTATTCAAAACTGCCAGTACATCCTCCCTCTGAACATCTATTTCCTCCAGCCTATTGTATGTAGAATCTTACAGCACAGAACGAGACTTCTGCCCGCTGTGCCTGTTAAAGATCCTGAAAGAGCTTTCCAATTAATTCTTCCCCCATCCCCCATCACTCTGCAAAGATTTTCTTTTCAACTTTCCTGCCACAATTCCCTTTTGAAAGCTCCCATCAGGTCAGCTCTCCCCATCCTTTCCCACAGCCAGTTCCAGCTCTCGGCAACTTACTGCATTAATAAAACCCCTCCAAAATCCAACCATCACACAAGATCTTTTTTCCTTCAAGCAGTTTGATCTCTCAGTAGATTAAGTTGCCCAAAACTTTGTCACTGGTGCCCTGACGGACAATTCCTTTTTTTAGAAAGTGATCCATTATTTTAAAGCACAATTGGGGGGAGTACACTTCCACTATATTTCAGAAGGTTTTTTTATTCATTCGTGGGACATGGGCATTGCTGGCTGGCCAAGGGCAGTTGGGGGTTGAGGGTTTCGCTGTGGCTGTGGAGTCACATGTAGCCCAGACCAGGTAACGACAGCAGATTTTGTGGACGGCACAGTAGCAAAGTGGTTAACCTCACAGCGCCAGGGACCCGGGTTTGATTTCCAGCTTGGATCACTGTCTGTGTAGAGTTTGCATTTATAGAAGTTTACAGCATGGAAACAGGCCCTTTGGCCCTTAGTCCATGCTGCCCTGTTTTTAACCACTAAGCTAGTCCTAATTGCCCACATTTGGCCCATCTCATTCTCCCCGTGTTTGCATGCATTTCCTCCGGGTGCTCCCATTTCCTCCCACAGTCCAAAGATGTGTAGGTTAGGTGGATTGGCCATGCTAAATTGCCCCTTAGTGTCCCGGGATGCGTAGGTTAGAGGGGTTAGCAGGGTTATTATGTGGGGTTACGGGGATAACGCCTGGGTAGGACTGTTGTTGGTGCAGACCCGATGGGCTGACTGGCCTATTTCTGCACTGTAGGGATTCTATGATTTCCTTCCCTAAAGGACATTAGTGAACCAGATGGGTTTTTCCGACAATCGACAATAGTTTCATGGTCATCAGTAGGTTCTTAATTCCAGATATCTTTTATTGAATTCAAATTCCACCATCTGCCGTGGGGGGATTCGAACCCGGGTCCCCAGAACATTAGCTGAGTTTCTGGATTAATACTCTAGCCATAATACCACTAGGCCATCACCTCCCCTATATCATGACTAGATGTAGCATTATAATGACTTCCAAGTAGACACTATTTTAGAATAGATAATCTCTAGACCCCTAAATTTATCTAGCCTCTACTTTCTGCTCTATTAGAATCACAGAATCCCTATAGCGCAGAAGGAGGCCATTCGGCCCATCGAGTCTGCACCGACCGCAATCCCACCCAGGCCCTATCCCTAACGCATTTACCTTAGTTCGTCCCCCTGACAGTAAGGAGCAATTTAGCCTGGCCAATCCATCTAACCTGTACATCTACCGACTGTGGGAGGAAACCGGAGCACCTGGAGGAAACCCACGCAGACACGGGGAGAATGTGCAACCTCCACACAGACAGTGGCCCAAGCCGGGAATTGAACTCGGGTCCCTGGCGCTGTGAGGCAGCAGTGCTAACCACTGTGCTGCCCATTATTGTTTATTAATAAGTTTTAGTATATTAATAGGATATCTGGTTTTAGCATTTAACCAAATAATTTATATCCACTGGTCAGAAAAGATAGTCATGATGTGGAGATGCCGGCGTTGGACTGGGGTAAACACAGTAAGAAGTTTAACAACACCAGGTTAAAGTCCAACAGGTTTATTTGGTAGCAAAAGCCACACAAGAAAAGATAGTCCAAAGAGAGTTCCCTATCTCCTCAACGTACTTGTAATGCTCTGCTGTTTGCTCAGTAACCTTTGTGAGACATTGTTTAATCAGCAACACCGACTCCAGAGAATTAGATAGCATTGTTTTACTTTCACAGTAATGACATACCCATTCAAATAGATTCAAATGGGCCACTTTCGCTGGCTGCGCTCCAGAACGAGTTTATAGATTTCACAGAATCCCAACAGTGCAGAAGGAGGCCATTCGGCCCATCAAGTCTGCACTGACCACAATCCCACCCAGACCCTACCCTCACAACCCCATATCCCCCTGACAGAAGGGAGAATTTACCATGGCCAATTCACCTAACCTGCACATCTTTGGATTGTGGGAGGAAACCGGAAAACGTGCAAACTCCACACAGACAGTGGGCACAAGTCAGGAGTGTGATGGAATTCTCTCCACTTGCTTGGTGCAGCTCCAACAACACTCAAGAAGCTCGACACCATCCAGGACAAAGCAGCCCCGCTTGATTGGCACCACATCCACGAACATTCAATCCCTCCACCACCGACGCTCAGTAGTAACCGTGTGTCTACAAGATGCACTGCAGCAATTCATCAAAGATCCTTAGACAGCGCCTTCCAATCCCACGACCACTTCCATCTAGAAGGACAAGGACAGCAGATACATGGGAACACCACCACCTGCAAGTTCCCCTCCAAGCCACTCACCATCCTGACTTGGAGATATATCGCCGTTCCTTCGCTGTCGCTGGGTCAAAATCCTGGAATTTCCACCCTAACGGCATTGTGGGTCAACCCACAGCACGTGGACTGCAGCGATTCAAGAAGGCAGCTCACCACCACCTTCTCAGGGGCAACTAGGGATGGGCAATAAATGCTGGCCTAGCCAGCTACATCCATGTCCCACGAATAAATTTTTAAAAAGTGCTGGAACTCTCACCCTCCTCCTTCTAAGCTGTTCCTTGAAATCTATGGCTGTGACCAATCAGTCACCATCTTCTCAAGGGGCAATTAGGGAGGGATGGACAATAAATGCTGGCCTAGTCAGTGACGCCCACTTCCCGTGAAAGAATAAAACAAGCTAATATCTCCTTAAGTGTCTCAATGTTAAATTGAGTTTGACACTGTTTCCGTGAAAGTTTAAAGACACTGTTTAAAAGAAGAGTTATTGAACACTCTTCCCTTCAGAAGGAATCACTACCCGGCAAGCAGTACACAAATACACCAGCACAGAATCACAGCTTGACCAGAAAATCACTAAACACAAAAGGAGGGATTAGCACAAATTCCAATTTGTCACTCAGAGTTAATTCAGCTCCAGGCACATTTAATAAAAATAAACGTGGTGACACCACGGTGGAAAAGTTCAATAGTTTAGCGACAATTGTGGCTTCTCTCAACTTCAAGCGCTCAGGAACATAAACAGGTAGCAGTCAGTTCTAACCATCACCTCCACAGGATCACCCGGTCATTATCACACTGCTGCTCGTGAGATGTGTGTGTGTGTGCAAATTAGCTGCCATCTTTCCAATGTTACAACAGTGACAACACTTCAAAAGATATTTCATTCACAGTGAAGTGCTTCGAGATGTCAGGAATGTTATGACCCACTTAGGGGAACCATAAACCAAAAGAACTAAATTTACTAAATGAGCCCCAACTGATGAAATTATCAACAAGATTCCACTTTTTTGTAACTTTCACTCAAACAGGAATCAGAATCAATGTAAATCACACATGAATTAACAGGCAAATAGTACTTTAAAAAGGTAAACTTTACAGAATTCATTGAATCCCTACAGGGGTGGCACAGTGGTTAGCACTGCTGCCTCACAGCTCCAGGGACCCGGGTTTGATTCCCAGCTTGGGTCGCTGTCTGTGTGGAGTCTGCACGTTCTCCCCGTGTCTGCGTGGGTTTCCTCCGAGTGCTGTGGTTTCCTCCCACTGTCTGAAAGACGTGCTGGTTAGGTGCATTGGCCAAGCTAAATTCTCCCACAGTGTACCCAAACAGGCACCAGATGTGGCGACGAGGGGAATTTCACAGTAACTTCATTGCAGTGTTAATGTAAGCTTTACTTGTGACGAACAAATAAACTTTAACTTTAAAGACGGAGGCCATTCGACCTATCGAGTCTGTATGGACCACAATCCCACCCAGGCCCTATTCCCATAACCCCACATATTTACCCTGTGAATCCCCCTGACACTAAGAGGCAGTTTTAGCATGACCAATCCACCTAACCCGCACATCTTTGGACTGTGGGAAGAAACTGGAGCAGCTGGAGGAAACCCACGCAGACATGGGGAGAAAGTGCAACCTCCACGCAGACAGTGACCCGAGGCCAGAATTGAACCTGGGACCTTGGCACTGAGAGACAGCAGTGCTAACCACTGTGCCACCGTCCCGCCACTTTAAATAGTTCACTTTAAGTAGTTGATACAACAAAGATACGTCTTAAATAATCATCAGCATTCGCATCACTCCCCGCATAAATTTGGCACCACATTGTTCCACAAAGTGCAGCTGTTTATTCGCACAGGTGTCCTATCCAACAATGGCTTCCACCTTCTGAGTTTCACGGGTATAATTATCTTCCGCAACCCTCTCCCTCTTGAGTCATGACAATCCTGATGGTGTCACTTGCCAGAGTTCCTTTCGAACCACCTATCAATAACACCCCACTTCGCGGTTTGGCCAATTCTTGGAAAACCAGTGCCTCTGTGCTATTCCCAGTTTTAGACCTCTTTAGCCAGCTCGCACAACACCTCCAAGAGATCCTGTCTCCTTTGCTGCCAAAAAATGATCTCTCGAGAGAGATTTGCTTCTTTGCCTCATGAGAATTCTCTCTGTGTCCCTCTTTCTGTCTATGCCTGCTTTCTCTTTGTGTCTGCATGTGTGTGCGCTTTTTAAAAATTCATTCGTGGGACATGGGCACAGCTGGCTGGGCAGCATTTATTGCCCATCCCTAGTTGCCCTTGGAGGGCAGTTGAGAGTCAACCACATTGCTGTGGCTCTGGAGTCACATGTAGGCCAGACCAGGTAAGGACGGCAGATTTTCTTCCCTAAAGGACATTAGTGAACCAGATGGGTTTTTCCGACAATCGACAATGGTCATCAGTAGATTCTTAATTCCAGATTATTTTTATTGAATTCAAAATCCACCGTCTGCTGTGGCGGGATTCAAACCCATGTCCCCAGAACTGAGTTTGTGGATTAAGGGTCTAGCGATAATACCACTCGGCCATCGCCTCCCCGATGGCCGTCATCCTCCAGCTCTTCTGTTTGTATCTCTCCTTTGTTTCTGCCAGCCATGTGACTTCTTTCTTAACTTCCTTCCTGTTGGTATCACCTCTGGGTCAAGGGTCAACTTCCTTCCTGTTGGTATCACCTCTGGGTCAAGGGTCAACTTCCTTCCTGTTGGTATCACCTCTGGGTCAAGGGTCAACTTCCTTCCTGTTGGTATCACCTCTGGGTCAAGGGTCAACTTCCTTCCTGTTGGTATCACCTCTGGGTCAAGGGTCAAGTGGACAGTATTTTTTTTATCCAAGAAAATTACTACTCATCCCTTTACAATTGACATAAACTCTTAAAAAGTCCTTTACAAACATTCTGAAAAACAATTATCGATTCCACAGACTTTTTAAAGAAATTACACATTTTCCTTTCTGTTCTGCTTTTGGCTCAAATGCCATCACAGGCTGTCGTGAAAAGCACAATATAATTATTTCTTTTTGTAACATAAAAATGGACACAGCATGGCAATCACCAATTTTGCTGTCCCTGATATCTCCTGAACACAAAACCCCAAATGAATGTCTTTAAAGATAACTGTATATTCTACGCCTGAAAAACAACGGATGTACATGATTCCTCAATATGTTCCAATTCAGCACAATGAGCGAATGTCCTTGCCACACTGTGTTAACTCAACATTATTACAATGATACAACTCTTCCTCAAGGCTGTTCCCTGGCTGTTACTCTCACTACTAAGCTGAACAAAATAGTTTTTTCTTTTATCGAGAGCTTCCATCTCACTGGGGTGGCCCCAGGGCAGCACGGTGGCACAGTGGTTAGCACTGCTGCCTCACAGCGCCAGAGACCCAGGTTCGATTCCCGGCTTGGGTCACTGTCTGTGCGGAGTCTGCACGTTCTTCCCATGGCTGCGCGGTTTTCCTCCGGGTGCCCCGGTTTCCTCCCACAGTCCGAAAGACATGCTGGTTAGGTGCATTGGCCGTACTAAATTATTCCTCAGTGTACCCGAACAGGCGCCAGAGTGTGGTGACTAGGGATTTTCACAGTAACTTCATCGCAGTGTTACGGTAAAGTACTTGTGACACTACTAAATAAACATTAACTTTAGACTCCAGGTCAATTCACATCCAACAACCGGCTCTGAAAACTCTGCTCACATTTTTAACAGTTGTGACAAATTTGCACCACAAAAGCTGGGACAATCCATAATACGCTATAACAATCAACAAGATTCTAAATAAGACAAAACACTGCATTCTAAAAAAATTAGTCCCATCTCCCAATAACAGATTCTCCTTTAAAAAGATTCCAGGATCCAGAACTGGATCTGCAGCTTCAACCAAGACAAACAGCTCTTCCTTGGGCAATACCTTATCTGTGTACCAAGTTTCACTGAAATCCATCCATTAGTCTTGGAGATGTATTGATTACAGACAAACTAACAGCGGCGAAAACTTTACCTCTACCTTTAGCCATACCTCTGCCCACCTTCAACAATAGAGGTAACGAAGTCAAGTGCAAAATAAGACTTTTTTTTATAGATAGGAAGGGGACAATACTATTTTATTTTAATTAGTGTCACAAGTAGACTTACATTAACACTGTAGTGAAGTTACTATGAAAATTCCCCTAGTCGCCACACTCCGGCGCCTGTTCGGGTATACTGAGGGAGAATTTAGCATGGTTAATGCACCTAAGCATCTTTCAGACTGTGGGAGGAAACTGGAGTACCCAGAGGAAACCCATGCAGACATGGGGAGAACATGCAGAGTCTGTGCAGACAGTGACCCCAGGCTGGGAATTGAACCCGGGTCCCTGGCGATGTGAGGCAGCAATGCTAACCACTGTGCCACCGTAACATAATTCTCAAAAGTTACTGAAAGGAAGGAGATAGCCAAGCAATGCTAAGCGGAGGTTATGAGAAGATTAGTGCTTTCAGAAAAAGGGATTAGCAAATGGCATCTACAAGCATAAAAGTAAAACAAAGAAAGACTATATTCTAAAGTGTCGTTCAAATCCCCAGGGTGTCCCAAAATGCTTTACACAGCCAACGAAGTATAGGAGTAAGATGGCTTGCTGTAATTGCAGGCAGCCTTGGTGAGACTGCAGCTGGAGCGTACAGCTTTGCTTCCTCTACCTAAGGAAGAAATTTTTGTAGTGACTATTGTAACACAGGTAACACGGAAGCCAGTTTGCACACAGAAAGCTCCTACAAATAACAATGTGATAATAGACAGAGAATCTATTTAGTGACATCGCTTGAGGGATAAATAACAGCCAGGACACTGGGGAGAACTCTCCTCTCTTCAATCAGTACCATGGGATCTTTGATATCTACCTAAGAGGGCATCACTGGCTAGCCTTTCATCCAAAAGATATTGGAGCAAGACACAAGGAATTAGTCCCCGTTATGCCAGATCAAGTTTATATCAATGGGCAAGCGCCATCACAGGACTGAAAGCTGTTGCGAAACATCTAAAAAAAGCAATCAACAGCACACACCAATCTGGTGGGTAGAATGAAGTTCTGAACTATTATTGAAATCTGAACTATAAAATGGATCAGGTGCACAGTGCTGTTTCACAACGTTGGATTGAACATACATTGACTTTGAACTTGCTTTCAGATCAATGTGCAATTGTTTCCCTGGCTTTTATTGTTGACTAATGTGCGAATAAAATTGCCAGTATTACAGTAACTCGTGACGAAATCTATCTAACTTTCAGCCTCACGTTTTATTACTTCACTTTTCCGTGCTGAGCTTCCACCAGATAGGTTTTACCCTAATTGGGCTATAAACTCGTAGACAGCAAGTAGGACAAATAGTACTTATTTGCTGCTTCACGGGAATCTAATTAACCACTGTGTGACCTCTTGTAATCATGCCAGAAACTATTGAAAATCCATTTATGGAAAACAGCTCTGCATATTTAGCTGTCAATCACAATCTAGGCAAATAGTATGTAGGCCTTTATTGCAAGGAGATTTGAGTACAGGAGTATGGATGTCTTGCTGCGATTGTATAGAGCCTTGATGAGTCCGCACCGCGAGCATCCTGTACAGTATTGGTCCTCTTACCTAAGGAAAGATGTCACAGAGGGAGTGCAGCAAAGGTTCACCTGACTGATTTCTGAGATGGGGGATTGTCTTATCATCGAATCCCTACAGTGCAGAAGGAGGCCATTCGGCCCATTGAATAGCCTCCTATCCCTGGCCCTATCCCTGTAAGCCCATGAATTGACCCTCCTAATTCCCCTGACACTAACGGACAATTTAACATGGCACCTAACCTGCACATCTTTGGAGTGTGGGAGGAAACCGGAGCACCCGGAGGAAACCCACGCAGACACGGGGAGAAGGTGCAAACTCCACACAAGCAGTAACCCAGGCCGGGAATCGAATCTAGGTTCCCGGCGTGAGGCAGCAGCACAAACCACTGTGCCACCGTGCTGCCCCACGAAACTGTGGCCCAAACCTCTACTGGTTTGATTAGTAAGTTTGCGGACGACACAAAGGTTGGTGGATTTGCGGATAGAGATGAGGACCATCAGAGGATACAGCAGGATATAGATCAGTTGGAGACTTGGGCGGAGAGATGGCAGATGGAGTTTAATCCGGACAAATGTGAGGTAATGCATTTTGGAAGGTCTAATACTGATAGGAAATATACAGTAAGTGGGAGAACCCTTAAGAGTATTGAAAGGCAAAGGGATCTGGGTGTACAGGTACACAGGTCACTGAAAGTGGCAGCGCAGGTGGAAAAGGTCGTCAAGAAGGCATACGGCATGCTTGCCTTCATCGGCCGGGGCATTGAGTTTAAAAATTGGCAAGTCATGTTGCAGCTTTATAGAACCTTAGTTAGGCCGCACTTGGAATATAGTGTTCAATTCTGGTCGCCACACTACCAGAAGGATGTGGAGGCTTTGGAGAGGGTACAGAAAAGATTTACCAGGATGTTGCCTAGTATGGAGGGCATTAGCTATGAGGAGAGGTTGGAGAAACTTGGTTTGTTCTCACTGGAGCGACGGAGGTTGAGGGACGACCTGATAGAAGTCTACAAGATTATGAGAGGCATGGACAGAGTGGATAGTCAGAAGCTTTTTCCCAGGGTGGAAGAGTCAATTACTAGGGGGCACAGGTTTAAGATGCGAGGGGCAAGGTTTAAAGGAGATGTACGAGGCTGATTTTTTACACAGAGAGTAGTGGGTGCCTGGAACTCGCTACCGGGGGAGAGTGGAAGCAGATACGATAGTGACTTTTAAGGGGCGTCTTGACAAATACATGAATAGGATGGGAATAGAGGGATATGGTCCCTGGAAGGGTAGGGGGTTTTAGTTCAGTCGGGCAGCATGGTCGGTGCAGGCTTGGAGGGCTGAAGGGCCTGTTCCTGTGCTGTAATTTTCTTTGTTCTATTGCTTCTTGAGTGTTGGGTCCCATGGAAATTAGTCCTTGCTTAGAGCCATTTGAATGGCAGCACTAAGTACTTCCTCCAGTTAGTAGTCTGGGAACAGAATGGAATGGGCTGCAGAGACTTTCCTATAAGCTAAAATCATCTGAGCTACAACCGAAGGGAGGAATATCTCAGCATGAGCACTGATTTGGACATTTGATGAGAAACTTATTTTACCGAATACACCAACCGACGGATCCATCGTTTTTTTTTCCCGGAGTTCATTTTAATTTCACCAGACATTATGTTTATTTTTGCGTATATTTCATGCAGCCACGGTATGTTTCATACTGTACACCGTTCACAAGGGGGTTCTTATCTTGTCTGGACTTGTGATGGGGGAAAAATTAATATTTAAGAGTTAAAGCAATTTGCATGCCCTGGTTGCTCTTGGGTGAGGAAACGAGAGATTTCTGTACATTGCTTTAGAGTTGCTGTCACCAGTTTATTTCTCCTTTGACGCTGATCCAATTTCTCAGCCTGATATCTTGAGGGGGAGGAAGGGGGCAGAATCCATCAGTGCTCAATCCCTTTCTAGCTGCGGGGAGGACGGCATTCGGAATATTAGTGTCTGAAAGCACAGCCTGCCTGCGCAACCAGAAGGGGTGTTTAGGATATTAAAGGAATGGAATGTAGGAATTAGACACCATTCCAGGAACTCCAAGCTCCCGAGGGAATCCATTCCTGCAGCAACAAACAGTCCCCTCTTCTCCTGTCAAAGGCTCACTAAAAACCTTTTTGCAAACTTAACTTTTAATTCCTCCGGCTGATCTTGGAAAAGGCAGCGTGCGTCTAAGGCAGTGGTTCCCAAACTTTTTTCACTGGGCCACACTTCCTGAATAAAAATTTGCTCGCGCCACACCGAATTTTTTATTGATAAGAAATACATTCAAAAACAAAAAAAAACAACAACTCCTAGCTGTGCTTGATTTATAACATAGAACACAACTACTTTATAATATGATCATGGGACATCCAGAAAGTATAGAACAATCACTTTGGAAAGATATCTAATCCATGTTTAAATGTTTCTTTGATTGTCCTTGAATCTTCCCGCCACACTTGCCATCCTCTCTCGCCGCGCCAGTGTGGCGCGCCGCACCCTTTGGGAACCACTGGACTAAGGTTTGGTGGCTTAGCCCGAGCAAGGTCTCATTAGATGTAACTCAACAGCAAGGGTTGTGGAAACCCCAGCACCTTGACCTCCCTGTTTCAACTTTAAGTTCTGCAAGTCAGTCTAATGCGAGTGGAGGGAATTCTAGACAGAATAAGCCAGTTTATCCAAAGGCCCAACTAGATGTCAGGCCACAGAACTCAAGCATCCTTTCCTTTTAAAGCAATTCTTCATAGCTGTTTTGAAAAAAGTCACTGTCCCACACCAATTGCAAAACTAAATGTTGCTTCTAATACTGGACACTAACCGTGCTTCACACGAAGCCCACAGCAGGGTAGGATTCTGAAATCGAGAAGCAGCACCATAGGTAGGAGCATATTGCAGTGCTTTGAATCCTTTCCCTGTATTCAGTTATTCCGCATAGAATGCCCAAAGAGCAGAAGGAGACCATTTGGCCCATCGATCCTGTGCCGACACAGCTTAGGGGTGGCACAGTGGTTAGCACTGCTGCCTCACAGCGCCAGGGACCCGGGTTCGATTCCCGGCTTGGGTCACTGTCTGTGTGGAGTTTGCACATTTTCCCCATGTCTGCGTGGGTTTCCTCCGGGTGCTCCGGTTTCCTCTCACAGTCCAAAGACGTGCTGGTTAGGTTGATTGGCCATGATAAATTGACCCTAGTGTCAGGAGATTAGCAGGGTAAATGTGTGGGGTTACGGGAATAGGACCTGGGTGGTATTGTGTGGTCGGTGCAAACTCGATGGGCCGAATGGCCTCTTTCTGCACTGTAGGGATTCAATTATCCTATGACAAGAATCCCACCCAGGCCCAATCCCCGTAACCCCACGTATTTACCCTGCTAGGCCCCCTCACACTAAGGGACAATTTAGCACGGCCAATCTACCGAACTCGCACATCTTTGGACTGTGGGAGGAAACCGGAGCACCCGGAGGAAACCCACACAGACATGGGCAGAACGTGCAAACTCCACACAGTCACTCAAGGGCGGAATCGAACTCGGGTCCCTGGCGCTGTGAGGCAGCAGTGCTAACCGCTGTGCCACCGTACCGCCCCTACCTCCTGCCTTGCAACTTATCCGCTTGATACTTCCTTTACAACTCAAATAGTAGCATTTATTCTGGTTGTATCACAGCTTGGTATGGCTCCTGCTCTGTCCAAGACTGCAAGGAACTACAAAGAGTTGTGAACGAAACCTAATCCATCACGCAAACCAGCCTCCCATCCATTGACACCGTTTACACTTCCCGCTGCCTCGGCAAAGCAGCCAACATAATTAAGGACCCCGGACATTCCCTCTTCCACCTTCTTCCGTCGGGAAAATGATACAAAAGTCTAAGGTCACGTACCAACCGACTCAAGAACAGTTTCTTCCCTGCTGCTGTCAGACTTTTGAATGGACCCATCTCGCACTAAGTTTATCTTTCTCTACACCCTAGCTATGACTATAACACTACATTCTGTACCCTCTCCTTTCCTCTCTATGAACGGTATGCTTTGTCTGTATAGTGTGCAAGAAACAATACTTTTCACTGTATACTAATACATGTAACAATAATAAATCAAATCAAATCAAGAAGCCTCGTATACTCTGCAACTTGCTGTCTTGTTAGACTGGTGATTAATGACAAAAGACAAGAACAAACAGTCTAAAGAAAACACACGGCATTGTAGGAATGCTAACACTTCACACAATGACTATGAAAACACAGAAACCTGGTCTTGTGAAATAGCTGCATTTCTATGTGATGAAGTAACTCCACAAAAGGTGAAGGTGTTTAATTGTACTGGTTGAACCTTCTCAAAGAATCTTCCTTCTCAAATTGCAACCTTCTGCTCCTCTTTGCAGAACCACCCCAAAGGCGATAGAATGTAAAATTCTTCACAGCACATCAAGAGGGACTTTCCCCACTGCACCCATCAATCTGGCGTCTCTCTGCATGACTTCACAGAGAGGCCACATCATTCACGTCCTCCACACTCTCCACACTGAGGTCAGGGCCACCGGGTGTGACACTCGAGCAAAAACAAGTGACCTCTCCTTACAGGCCAATCCCACTGATGGCGGCAATGGGAAGTAACTGTGTACTTGGTGATGCCACTGAAGGCTGCTCTCAGGATCTGGATGAAGTCAGGCTGTAGCTGCTACCTGCTTTACTGCATCCACTCCTGAAAGGATCGACAGCCAGAGGGCACAGATTTAAAGTAACTGGTACTAGAAAAAAATGACATGTGGGAAAGCTTTCTCGCGTAGCGAGTGGTTGAGCACAGCCTGGGAGTGCGGTGGAGACAGGTTCAAAGTTCATTTATTAGTCACAAGTAAGGCTTACATTAACACTACAATTAAGTTACTGTGAAATTCCCCTAGTTGCCACAGTCCGGCACCCTGTTCGGGTCAATGCATCCTAACCAGCACGTCTTTCAGACTGTGGGAGGAAACCGGAGCACCCGGAGGAAACCCACGCAGACACGGGGAAGACGTGCAGACTCCGCACGGACAGTGACACATGCCCGGGACACTCAACAGGAAATCAGATTTATTCAGAGAGGAAGAATGTGCAGGGAGACAGTGAGAAAGTGGCACTAAATGAATCGTGGCACAGTGGTTAGCACTGCTGCCTCACAACGCCCAGGGCTCGATTCCCAGATGGGGGTCACTGTCTGTGCAGAGTCTGCATGTACTTCCCATGTCTGAGTGGGTTTCCTCCGGGTGCTCCGGTTTCCTCCCGCAGTCCAAAAGACGTGCAGGTTGAAATGAAAGCAATGATCATTGTTGCCTGTTGCTTAATATCCAAGGACTTAAACTGGCAGAATATTAGCACAAGCACCCAATACCGTTTCCCTGCGCTACAGCAACGGGACATTGCAAGAAGCAAAACAAAAGGCTGCAAATCGGCTTGACAATCAATGCTTGGGAATAAATTAAAATGAAAATAAAGGAAACCAGAACAGGAGTGTCAAGATGTGGACATTGGATCAGCAATATCACTAAAATCTGGAACATTAAGGAGGAAGCCACTTCAAAGGTTCCCAAGGAAGTTTGCCAACTGATAATTGAAGGGCTGCAGGCAAATGGGAAAGAGAACACCGAACTCGGAGTGAATGAACAAAGTTTATAGGATACCATCTAAATTGAACAGACGGGAAAAGCTGGCAAGAAAAGGTTGCACAGATCTAACTCGATGCTCAACTTCCAAACTTTCATTGAGTTTTACATAAAAGAATCTTTGCTACCTCAAAGAAACTAGAAAAAATGTGTATTTTTCCGTATAAATTCTGGAAAATGCTGTTAAGAGTCCGATGCAAATTAAGCTGATTAATAATCCTGTAGATTACCAGCAAAATATTGGCAATTTAAGATGCCCCCTACACTGCACGGCCCCAGAGCTCTGTCACACATCTGCAATGTGGGAGGCAGATCTCTCTGGCAACTCCAGCAGCATTGTTCTCCCATTTCAATACAACTTCCTCATCCTGAGCAAACCGCACCTGGATAATAACTCAAGCAAACAACAAAAAACAAACTAACCCTCGCCGACATCGTGAGTGAGCGTTCTGAATGGCCAAGTGGATCAAGCAGCAGATTTAGTGGAGAAAGTCCTGGTAAAACCCATCACACAGCTGAAGAAATGTTCTTGGTAAAGCGAGGGGTTCGGTTTAAGTTTGGGTAACACAAGGGCACTTAGGCAGCAGCAGATCGTTCACTAGTTTTCCAAACAGAAGAGTATGGTGCAGAGTCAAAAGACAATAACATTGCAAAAGGTCTTCACAAAGTAGTTTTGAGGCTCCCATTCATGGCAGGGCTTCTCTCAAAGGCCAGTCTCTTGTACAATTCCACGCCCGTGTTGTTCACCCAGATGCAGGTCTTCAAAGAGTTTATCAACTACCGAAGACAGAGCTCGAGTTAACACTAGTCCACGAAGCAGAGACCAGAATACTTTGCAACAATCCAGTTGAGTAGGCGAAACCCCAAACCTTGCACAATGCACCTTGCTTACGTACACAGGTCGTTCCCCGTGTGTGCACATTTTTCAAAAATGTGCACACACGGTTGCAATGCGTACACATATGAAAGGCCGTCATTCTTTTCAGTACAAGGCTAAACGTTCTAACAACTGGTTTTACATCCTTACTCATCCTCAATCTGTTATCAGCACATTAACAGCTTCTGCTGTTGAAACTATTACCACGTAAGGACATAAGAACTAGGAGCAGTAGGAGGCCATTTGGCCCCTTGAGCTTGCTCCGCCATTCAATAAGATCATGGCTGATCTTTTCGTGGACTCAGCTCCACTTACCCGCCCGTTCACCATAACCCTTAATCCCTTCACTGTTCAAAAATCTATCTATCCTTGCCTTAAAAACATTCAATGAGGTAGCCTCAACTGCTTCACAGGAATTCCACAGATTCACAACCCTTTGGGTGAAGAAGTTCCTCCTCAACTCAGTCCTAAATCAAGCAAACCACAAATAACTTGAGCATAATCAACAATGATATAGACCGTGTTATACCAGCAGTATGGCACTGAAAGTTATCAATTTTAGCAATATATCCAAATCCAACCCAGCATGGACATAATACCATTCCTCATCATCACTGGGTCAAAATCCTGCAAAGCCCCTGCAACAGTGCTACAGGAGTACCTTCATCACACGGCCTGGAGTGGTTCAAGAAGGTTCACTACTAGTCAGGATTGGAAATGAATGTCAAGACTTGCTAGTGACGCCCACACCACAAGAAAGAATGTTTTTGAAATGTGATAATTTGACATGGCGGAGTGATTCGTCCTGTCTCAACACCGCTGTTTGGCTTTCTGTCAGATCCTCTCTAAAGGACGCCTTGAGGTTGCACAAATGGCGCCTGGGCTCCTTGGAGAACAACTGGAGCTGACACTAGGTTTGGTGTGGGGGAGAGGAACCATCCATATCGACAGTTTGAAGAAGAAACCAGCCTCGGCTAGTAAAAAGGTTCATGTACAAGTAGCCGGCAAAGGCAAATCACAATTTAAAAGAACACACAGCTTCCTTAAAAAACACAAGTGCCACAATTGATGTACTATACAGATATTTTTTTCATTTGATTTATTGTCACAAGTATTGAGATACAGTGAAAAGTATTGTTTCTTGCACGCTAAAACATACTGTTCATGGAGTACATAGGGGAGAAGGAAAGGAGAGAGTGCAGAATGTAATGCTACAGTCATAGCTAGGGTGGAGAGAAAGATCAACTTAATGCGAGGTAGATCCATTCAAAAGTCTGATGGCAGCAGGGAAGAAGCTATTCTTGAGTCGGTTGGTATGTGACCTCAGAATTTTGTATCTTTCTTCCGACAGAAGAAGCTGGAAGAATGTCCGAGGTGCACGGGTCATTGCTTCACATCCATTTGACCAAACAGGGAGTTTGGAAACTATGGAATCCATAGAATCTCTACAGTGCAGAAGGAGGCCATTCAGCCCATCGAGTCTACACTGACTCTCCAAAAGAGCAACCCACTCAGGCTCTTGTAGTTATTTAATGATGCTAAATACCACCGTCAGACTTTTTTATAACTGAAAATGTTGCAAAGTTGAGTAGAATATTAGAATTTGGCGTTTGTAAAAATTATTTAAAAATTGAAAATGCTAAGAGGTGAAAGCATTGCACGGTTCCTTTCAAAGGTGGTGCTTTTTCTGTACTTAGAGTTTAAAAAAGGTTGCAGGTGCATATGCAGTACACAGACTGAAACATCATATCGAGAGGCCAGGCAGTAGTGTTGCCAAGACAACAGGCTGTTTTTGAATTTTGCCCAATCAGTTTAAATTTGGCACTTGGATAACATCAGCCTATTAGATTTAAATTTGATGTTTTGGTAACCTGAGAACCAATCCCATTGTGGGGATGTTGGTGTGTCATCAGGGGTATAAGAGATGGGGGGGGACAGTGGCACAAACTGAAGAGCACCTGCCACAGCTCACAGTGTGAGAGAGAGAGAGAGAGACAGACAGCTCTCGGCTCCAGAGAGACACAGCAACTGCTCTCTGCCACAGCTAATAGCTTTGAGCTCAAAGCTTCATCTGAATAGCAAAAGTGGCAAAAGAAGCCAGAGATTCCAGACAGAAGAAAGAAGACAGAAATTTTGAGTGTGACTAAAATTCTTTTTTTTTTGTTACTAAGTGGGAATTGCATTGATCTAAACAGCATTCCATTAGAATTGTGTTACAGGAGCAGAATTAGGCCATTCGGCCCATCAAGTCTGCTTCGGTCATTCGATCATGGCTGATATGTTCCTCGTCCCCATTTTCCTGCCTTCTCCCCATAACTCTTCAACCCCATTCCCAATTAAAAATCTGTCTAACTTCTCCTTAAATTTACTCACTGTCTCAGCATCCACCGCACTTTGGGGGAGCGAATTCCACAGATTCACAACCCTTTTCCGAGGTTTGTTAATAGTTTAGTTAACCTGTTCACTGTTAGTTAGATAATTAAAAAGTGTTACTTGTTGATTTTACAGGGAGAGACTCGGGTTGTTTGATTTAACCACTAAAAGTTGCTGAAGAGCAGCTCGTACTATTCCTCACACTCACTTTAACAGATTATAAAGTGAGGTACTCCTCTTTGAGTGGGTAGGCGTTAGAGGCGATCAACCTCTCCTTTATAACAGATATACATCAAGCATCTATTGTAACATGAAGATTGTTGCCTTGGAAAAGGTTCTCAGAAACCTATGGGTCCACTGACTGTCTCAACTGGTGTGGAGATGCCGGCGTTGGACTGGGGTAAACACAGTAAGAAGTTTAACAGCACCAGGTTAAAGTCCAACAGGTGTATTTGGTAGCAAAAGCCACAAGCTTTCGGAGCGCTGCTCCTTCGTCAGGTGAGTGGGAATTCCCACCTGGTGTTGTTAAACTTCTTACTGTGTCTCAACTGGGACACAGGACAGCACAGTATTGCTTGGATGTGATAGTGGCAGAAATCACAGAGCTTCAACTTCTCACTTCCTCTAAACAGATGATTGACCCTATTTCAAACCACAGAAACAGGAAGCTTTGCAAATAAAATGGTTTGTGTCCTTTAGATTGACTGTGACTATTAGTGAGTCACAAACGATCTTCCAGCAGCAATCTCCTGAGTGAATTTAGCAACACCATGGACCAACGTCAGGCTTCGTCTGGTGTGTTATTCTTCTTTCATTCATTCCCACCAAAGGATCGAAACTTTCAGAACAGCTCACTAGCTAATTATTTAAGGAACGCTTTGATTATCTTCCCGAGTATTTGGACGGACACAATCTGGTATGGCCAAATTCACGTCCAACTGTCAGTTGCAAATAAATAAAAGCAAAATACTGTGGATGCTGGAAGCCTTTTAAGAAATAAAATCATAGAATCATAGAAACCCTACAGTGCAGAAGGAGGCCATTTGGCCCATCGAGTCTGTACTGACAACAATCCCACCCTAGGCCCCACAACCCCACACACTTACCCCGCTAATCATCTAACTTAGACATCCCAGGACACTGCATGGCCAGTCAACCTAACCCGTACATTTTTGAACTGTAGGAGGAAACTGGAGCACCCGGAGGAAACCCACACAGACATGGAGAGAACGTACAAACTCCACACAGAGTCACCGACGCCGAGAATCGAACCCAGGTCCCTGGAGCTGTGAGGCAGCAGCGCTAACCACTGTGCCGCCCTATATTGCCACAGAACCATACTTTTGTGCTCTTGTTTTACAATGTGTTGCATTATGAAATGCTACCGTGATATTCTCTGATTCGATAAGTCAGAGAAAAGCACATTTGCATTTATTTGAAATAAGAAGAGACAAAATGCCGGAAAGAAGAGTCATAAGAACATGAAACATTAATTAATTATGTTTCTCTCTCCACAGATGCTGCTGAGTTTTTGAAGCATTTTCTGTTTCTATAGCAATTGCATTTGCCTGGGAATGGAGGACACCACAGACTACCAGGTTTATTCTGGAATAAAGCACCTGAAGGTGCTGGGTTCTTTTTAAAAGACATCCAGTTATTCAACTGGACTTGTACCCAAATATAGGACAGATAAACTTCATGAACTAACCTCCTGCTTTACAGAATTTCTTCACACACAGCCATATGTTATAGCCGTTTGTAATACAGAACTCGGGTATTTGCTGAAGAAAGATAAATGCTGTCAAAGCTTTTCATCTTGCACTCATCAGGACAGATTCACGAGCATACCACATTTAAAAAAAAATTAAACAAAAACTAGGGGAGACATTGGTTCCCTGATGAATCTTCCATGGCAACTCCTTGACCAGAGTCAACCTGCCAACCAATCGGCATCTTTTTGCCATGGCGTATAAATTGCTGCTTTGAAATGTGACATTCCAGAGTTTGTGCTGATGAGTGCAAGGTGAAAAACTTTGACAACATGTCTCCTTTTCAGGTTATCAAGTCTTCCCAAGCAGTGGCTGAGTGAGGGCTGTGTAGACACTTGTCCACCTGACAGAACAAAGATTTGCAGCAAATGAGGCTGGCAAAGACAGACTTGCTCCTGGATGTTTCTAACCAGTCCATTAACTGCAGTCACAGAATATTTTACTTTTAGTTGCTAGGTTACTTCAATATCCAAGGTCTTCTAAATGTAAGACTGGTGGGAAGTTGTATATACTTATTTTACATCATTGCCTTGTGACCAATCAGCTGCAGCCCTTTCCTTCACACGGTAGCACACTACAAAGAGACAGGAGGTCTTTCTCACCATGGGATGATAATCGGCCCCAACAAATTGGAAACACTCATTGGATTACAATGAGTCTACATTCCAGAATTGGATCATGTCAGGGCGGCACGGTGGCCCAGTGCTTAGCACTGCTGCCTCACAGCACCCAGGGACCCGGGTTCGATCCCCGGCTTGGGTCACTGTCTGTGTGGAGTTTGCACATTCTCCCCATGTCTCCGTGGGTTTCCTCCCACAGTCCGAAAGACGTGCTGGTTCGGAGCATCGGCCATGCAAAATTCTCCCTCAGTGCACCCGAACAGGCGCCAGTGTGTGGTGACTAGGAGATTTTCACGGTAACTTCATTGCAGTGTTAATGTAAGCCTACTTGTGACATTAATAAATAAACTTTGACAAATCTATTTAATTGATTTTTAAGCATCACAAGTTGCTTTCTCCCCAAACATAAACACCCAGAGAACAAAAAATAAATCCCACTGAAAACTGTGGGTTCCATGAAATTTAGTGGGCACAAGCCCGCATTGCTACTGAGCAATACGGAACCAGATTCCGCAATAGATCAACTTGTGTCAGATTAGCACAATACACCTCGGGACCATTGGGTTAGAAATGCCTGCCACCATTAGGCTCTGACACTAGTCGTCCAGTGCACGTGCGTAGGTGCTGATGGAGAACAAGATTGAGTTTGGTTGTGATGGTACTCATTCACCCCTTCCCGGAAACCAAACAGCATGAGAGGCAACGCAACTCAAAACCTGAAGAATAGTTAGTTAGATACCAGGAGCTTCAGATTCCCAGGAAGTTTACCTCAGCAAGAGGCGGCACGGTGGCACAGAGTTCAGCACTGCTGCCTCACAGTGCCAGGGACCCGGGTTCAATTCCGGCCTGTCAGTGCGGAGTCTGCACATTCTCCCCGTGTCTGCGTGGGTTTCCTCCAAGTGCTCCAGTTTCCTCCCACACTCCAAAGATGTGCAGGTTAGGTGGATTAGCCATGCTAAATTGTCCCTTAGTGTCCAAAGATGTGCAGGTTAGGTGGATTGGCCATGCTAAATTGCCCCTTAATGTCCAAAGATATGTAGGTTAGATGGAGTAGCGAGATAAACGCATGGGGTTATGGGAATATGGTGGGGGAAAGGGCCTGGATCAGATGCTCTGTCAGAGAGTCAGTACAGACTCGATGGGCTGAATGGCCTCCTTATCCACTGTAGGGATTCTATAATTTCAAGTATTATTTCCCCTGAATGGACAACAGTCCCTTCTGAAAGCCACGAAGACCAAATGGTATTGGAAAGCAAAACTGGAGATAGGTGAAAAGCAGATAAATGCTTAAAAAGATGGCATCACTTTGCTGATTTTAATTTTAACTACTCATAGAGGGGAGATTAGTTATTTGGCTTTGGGATGAGCTAATAAGTCTTCATGCTTACTCTTCTTCTTGAGGTCCGTGACGATTTTTGTTCCTGGGATATATTTCTTCGGATTTCCCAGGTGAAGGCTGTCCTCATCCCAGGTTTTTACTTGCTACAGTGTAAATAAAATTATTCAGCCTGGCCAGCCTTGCGGACAAATCGTGTTCAAGCCCAGTCTTCTATTGCCACCTACCTGGGCAGTTCCATTCATATCCAGGGAGCCACTGACAAAGAGCTCAGTGTGAGACTAGGTAAAGCATCCTCCGCTTTCAACCAATTGACAAAAGATTTGGAACAGTAAAAAGCTTTCCACAAAAACTAAGTTTATGTTCTAGAGCGCAAATATACTCTCCACACTCTTCTTCAGTTGTGAACCTGAAAAGCAGCCAAGAAAGGAAGCTGGATGCCTGTGGGACCAGATGTCTTGGAAGGATATTAGACATACACTGGTGGGACTTTCTATGCAACGCTGCAGTAAGAAAACAGATTCCAATTTCATCCCATCATCTGCCAAAGGCCAGCTCAGCTGGCCTGGCCTAATTTCTGTCACGTCAGCTACCCATCGAGTCATGCCATGGGCTACTACTGGCCATGAAAGAAGGAGGCGACCCAAGATGAACTGGCGCCCAACTGTCAGTAGAGATCTCCAGCTGCTCAACAGACGTTAGAGCGGCCATAGAAATCCTCCAGTGCAGAAGGAGGCCATTCGGCCCATCAAGTCTGCACCAACAACAATCCCACCCAGGCCCTATCCCGCAGCCCACACATTTACCCTGCTAATCCCTCTAAGCTGTACATCCCAGGACACTAAGGGGCAATTTACCTCGGCCAATGCACCAACCCACACACCTTTGAACTGTGGGAGGAAACCGGAGCACCCAGAGGAAACCCAAGTAGGCACAGGGAGAATGTGCAAACTCCACACAGACAGTGACCCAAGCCTGGGGATTGAACCCGGGTCCGTGGCGCTGTGAGGCAGCAGTGCTAACCACTGTGCCACCGTGCCAATGAAAACATTGGCTGTGGACTGAAGGGAATGGAGTGCTTTCTCTGTTCCTGAGTCTCTAGATCTGGGCGTTACCAAGTCTAAGCGAGTGTTCTGAAGTGAATAACAGGCCATCCTGCTGCAGGCATAAATCTTAATCAGCTACTGGAGAAGACATAAAGGGTTTCTACAATGTAAAAAGATTCAAACGAATCACAAGAATATAAGCATGTGGCAGAGTTTGGAAAGCCACTTTCCATCTGAAAATCACAATTCTCTGGGACTTCACCGAATCGTGGAACAAAGCCCAGGAGGAGGCTATTTGACCCACGCCGGCTCTTTGGTAGACCTCTGGTCTGACTCCCCCACTCTTTTCTCACAGCATTAAGAATTTACTTCCTTTTAAGTATTTATCAAGTCCCCATTTGACAATAACCATTGAATCAGCTTCCACCATCCTTCCACGCACTGCAATCCAGATCATAACTCACTGCGTAATAAAAGTTCTCTCATGTCACTTCTAGTTCTTTTGCCAATCTGAGTTCTCTTCTGCCACTAGACCCTTTTCATTTATTCATACAATGTGTTCGCGACCTAGAACACCTCTTATTAAGTCTCTTCATATTTTCCACTCAATGGAGGGCCAGCCCAGTTTTTCCAGTCTCTCCACATCAACTCAAGTCCTTCATCCCATCCATTGACTCTGTCTACACTTCCCACTGACTCGGGAACAGCAGCCAACATAAGGACCCCATGCACCCCGGAAATTCTCTCTTCCACCTTCTTGCATCAGGAAGGAGATACAAACATCTGAGGTCACGTACCAACCAACTCAAGAACAACTTCTTCCCTGCTGCCATCAGACTTCTGAATGGCCCTACCTCGTATTAAGTTGATCTTTCTCGACACCCCAGCTATGATTGTAACACTACATTCTGCACTCTCTTGTTTCCTCCTCTATGAATGGTATGCTTTGTCTGCATCGCGCGCAAGAAACAATACTTTTCACTGTATACTAATACATGTGACAATAATAAATCAAATCAATTCTGCACTCACTCCTTTCCTTCTCTATGAACGGTATGCTTTTTCTGTATAGCGCAAGAAACAATACTTTTCACCGTGACAATAATAAATCAAATCAAAAACTAAATCAAACTCATCTTTGGTACCCTGTTAATAAATCTCTTCCACACCCACTGCATGGCCTTGGCATCCTTCCAAAAGCATGATGCTCAGGATTGGACACATTGCTCCAGTTGAGGTCGAATCAGTACTTGTGTAAAAGTTTAGCAAAAGTTCTGTTTCAGCACTCTGTGTCTCTATAAATAAAAAGCTAAGGATGTCATGCACTTTTTTCAGACTTCTCAATCTGTCCTGCCACCTTCGAACATTTGTGCACTGCAAATGGAGAGTATTCCGTCACCTTTAAAACGGAACCATTTTGTTTATAGCGCTTCTTCTCATTCTTTCATCCAAACGTTTCACATCATTTCACCATCTTCAGTTTCATCTTTCACGTGCTGCCCATTTCATTGGTCTCCCTATGCCAGGGATGGGCAACCTGGGCTAGTGAATGGGCCGCATGAGTGGCCCTCCTTCATCTCAATGGGCTGCAAGATTGTTCGCTAACCATGTTCCTGTGAATAAGACTGAATACACGCCAAATATTTCATAACGAGTGATGGAAAATGTTTAATCGGCACGGTGGCACAGTGGGTTAGCACTGCTGCCTCACAACGTCAGGGATCCGGGTTCAATTCCGGCCTCGGGTCACTGTCTATGTGGAGTCTGCACGTTCTCCCCGTGTCTACTTGGGTTTCCTCCGGGTGCTCCAGTTTCCTCCCACAGTCCGAAAGATGTGCAGGTTAGGTGGATTGGCCACGCTAAATTGCCCCTAGTGTCAGGGGGGTTAACAGGGTGTGGGGTTACGGGAATAGGGCCTGGGTGGGATTGTGTGGTCGGTGCTGACTCGATGGGCTGAATGGCCTCCTTCTGCACTGTAGGGATTCTATGATATATTAATGGAATCCATAGAATCCATATCAACTTCAAATGGTAAAGACAAAAGAAATATTGACGCTTTGGACACAGAGGGAGCACACGGCTCTCACAGTCAATGTTGTGAGCAATCAGCACTCACCTCACCTCACTCACCCTCGCTTTACGTGCGAATCGCTTCAGTCAGGCCGGCAGGAAAAAAACTACATGGACGGGAATCAGCGGAATGTGGCAACACTGCACCTGGACAACGGTCAACAAAATGTCTGGTGGGGGCCGCACTCAGAACCCGGATGAGCCGCATGTGGCCCCTCGGGATGCAGGTTTCCCAACACTGGCCTACACTCTCCTGAAGTCTGTCATTATCTTCCTCATTGGTGGTTAACTGTAGTTCCAAGCTTCATGTCATCTGAAAACGCTGAAATCATACTGCTACACCTAAGCCCAGGTCACTAATACGTACCAAAAACCATTGAGACCCACCCTCGGGGTACTAATAACTTTTGAAAGTCCAGTACACAAAATTCACCTCAGCACACACATCATCCCTCTTAGATACTTCAACAGCTACTGGTAATGAGTCAAAAATAGAAGTAAAGTTTAAAATCAATGGGCTTTTGGGAGTAAAACATTTGGGAGTTTTGGAGGTGACACGGTGGCACAGTGGTTAGCACTGCTGCTTCACGGCGCCAGGGACCCGGATTCAATTCCCGGTTGGGTCACTGTCTGTGTGGAGTTTGCATGTTCTCCCCGTGTCTGCGTGGGTTTCCTCCGGGTGCTCCAGTTTCCTTCCACAGTCCAAAGGACATGCTGGTTAGGCGCATTGGCCGTGCTAAATTCTCCCTCTGTGTACCCGAACAGGCGCCGGAGTGTGGCGACTAGGGGATTTTCACAGTAACTTCATTGCAGTGTGAATGTAAGCCTACTTGTGACACTAATAAATAAACTTTACTTTTAACTTTACTTTAAAAGGCATCTGGAAAGAGGCGCTCCTGTAAAATCCTAATTACAAAAAAAGGGAGACAGTGGTACAGTTTGTTAATACCACACAATGAGCAGCACAGGCTTGGAGGGCCGAAGGGCCTGTTTCCTGTGCTGTACTGTTCTTTGTCCTACTTCCATGCTGCAGTCTATCAGAGTTCCCTACAATATAATCAGATTATTGAGAGTCCCTGATCCACTGTGCAAAAATTAATCCATTTGTGAATCATTGACATCAGCCCACATCTTCATTCTCAAGCTCTTTATGATGAATTATTACAGAGAAAACTTCACACAAGGCCAAGAGCAAGTTTAGGGAACTTCTTTTGTTCCACTAAGAACAATAATCAAAATAAAGACTTCTTTATTTCATTGCAAGGAGGGGGAAAGTTAATCCAAACTCTAAACTGCTGACTTCCAAAATTCCAGATTAACAATGACTTCCTGTTTGCAAAACTTGTATTTTAGGGCCGATTTAAACTTGCGCATGCCATAAATTCCAAGAGTTTAATCACAACTTGTTAGCCAATCGCTCATGCAACTCAACAACAGATCTTGCAATCCAGAACAAATGCCGTCTGTAAGCTTCTGGGCTGCAGCATTTAAATTGGAATTCATGTTATGTGAGCACCAATCATCTTGAAAAGAGGTAACATATATAGAAAGAAAAAGAGGTAACAATGTGTGATCTCACTTTTTGATTGCGTTGTGTGTGTGTTGGTGTTTAACTGGGCACTGGGATGATGAAAAGAGAGTAAGGAGTCTAACAACACCAGGTTAAAGTCCAACAGGTTTATTTGGTAGCAAACACCACTAGCTTTCAGAGCAGCGCTCCGAAAGCTAGTGGCGTTTGCTACCAAATAAACCTGCTGGACTTTAACCTGGTGTTGTTCGACTCATTACTGTGTTTACCCCAGTCCAAAACCGGCATCTCCACATCATGAAAAGAAACAGCACAGCGTAAATTTAGCGCCCAAGAACGAGGAGCTGGAGTAGGCCATTTGGCCCCTCAATGGCTACGCCCTTCAGTAAGATCTGATTGTGGCCGCAACGTTTTTAACGTTTATTTATTTAGTGTCACTAGGCTTACACTAACACTGTAATTAAGTTACTGTGAAAATCCCCTAGTCGCCACACGCCAGCGTGTGCTCGGATACACTGAGCGAGAAAAAAAACTTTTTTTTTCAAGATGGCGCCAGAATGTGGCGACTTCTTGCAAGCTGTGCCCAGCATACCTTCTAATTCTATCTTTTACTCTCGCTCTGTGCTTCTAAAACTTCATTCTAACTCTTTTAAACTCTCTAACAATGCTCTAGTTCAATCTCTTACACCCTAGCTATGACTGTGACACTACATTCTGCACTCTATCCTTTCCTTCTCTATGAATGGTATGCTTTGTCTGTATAGCGCGCAAGAAACAACACTTTTCACTGTGTACTAATACATGTGACAATAAAATAAATCAAATCAAACTATTAAAATCCCCCAGTCGTCACACTCCGGCGCCTGTTTGGGTACAGTGAGGGAGAATTTAGCATGGCCAATGCACCTAACCAGCACATCTTTCAGACGTTGGGAGGAAACCGGAGCACCCGGAGGAAACCCATGCAGACATGGGGAGAACGTGCAGACTCCACACAGACAGTGACCAAGGGCTGGAATTGAACCCAGGTCCCTGGCGCTGTGAGGCAGCAGTGCTAACCACTGTGCCACCGTGCTGCCACTCCCCGCCCCCCCCTTAAACCCAGATCAAAAATCTGTCAAACCTAGCCTTGAATATATTCAATGACCCAACCCCCACTGCTCTCTGGGGGAGAGAATTCAATAGACTCTCAACCTTGTGAGAGAAGACATTTGATTTGATTTGATTTATTATTGTCACATGTATTTACAGTGAAAAGTATTGTTTCTTGCGCGCTATACAGACAAAGCATACCATTCATAGAGAAGGAAATGAGAGAGTGCAAAATGTAGTATTACAGTTAAAGCTAGGGCGTAGAGAAAGATCAACTTAATGCAACGTAAGTCCATTCAAAAGTCTGACAGCTGCAGGGAAGAAGCTGTTCTTGAGTCGGTTGGTACGTGACCTCAGACTTTTGTATCTTTTTCCCGACAGAAGAAGGTGGAAGCGAGAATTTCCGGGGTGCGTGGGGTCCTTGATTATGCTGGCTGCTTTGCAGAGGCAGCAGGAAGTGTAGACAGAGTCAATGGATGGTAGGCTGGTTTGCCTGATGGACTGGGCTACATTCACGACCTTTTGTAGTTCCTTGCGGTCTTGGGCAGAGCAGGAGCCCATACCAAGCTGTGATGCAACCAGAAAGAATGCTTTCTATGGTGCATCTGTAAAAGTTAATGAAAGCCGTAGCGGACATGCTGAATTTCCTTAGTCTTCTGACTAAGGACTCAGCCCCATATTAAATGGGAGACTCCTTATTCTTCAACTCCCCCACAAAGGGACACATCCTCTCTACATCCACCCTGTCAATCCACCCCCAGGACCTCAATTGTATTGAAAACGTCACCTCATTCTTCCAGATGTGTAATAGAGTGCCAACTTTTCATATCTTTTTAAACTGATACAGATATTCACATTTACATTAAAACAGTCATGTAAACAAATTGTTCGACAGAACAAATTGTTCGACAGGACATGTCCATCACGGAGTCATGTCGATCAGGAAGGTTTGAGATCTAATAGCTGGCCTGTGCTGAGTTAGCTGATTTCAGTCATGGTGCCAGTTCAGAAGCTGGTACATCAGGCAGCATTTACATTGCTGATTAATCCCTCACAAAGCTGATGCGGATGGGGCTCAGTTGAAAATTTCTCACACTGATGGAATTTTGTTAAGCAAAGGCTTTGAGGGCTTTGGAATCAGGGTAGGAGAGATGGAGTTATAGTAGAGGTCAGCTGTGATCTAAATTAATGGCCAGCCAAGCGCAAGAGGCTGAAAGGCTTATTCTTGTTCTTCTAACCATTCTCCCCAATGTGCATATGCAAGAGGGACAGGGCAGCACAGTGGTTAGCAGTGCTGCCTCACAGTGCTAGGGTCCCGGATTTGATTTCAGCCTTGGGTGACTGTGTGGAGCTTGCATGTTCTCCCCGTGTCTGCGTGGGTTTCCTCCGGGTGCTCCGGTTTCCTCCCACACTCCAAAGATGTGTGGGTTAGGGGTATTGGCCATGCTGAATTGCCCGAAGTGTCCGAGGAGGTGTAGGTTAGGTGGATTAACCATGCTAAACATGCGGGGCTACGGGGACTATGCAGCCTCCGGGGCAGTAAATGCCTTTAGATAGGGAGTTTAAAAAATGGCGGTCCAGTATCCCGTAGCAAATGAGGCTCCGAATGCCGGACTTTGTTTGTGCTTTATTGCCAAGTTCATTGTATGGCAAGCTTCAATCAATGTGTAAACTGCTAGCTGACAAAATAGTTTACATTCAGCACAAGACACAGTACCAATGAAGAAACTGAATGAGGCAACCATGTCATCATACAGGCCACTGTCACACTCATTACTTGTGCTGTCCATGGGTGGCACAGTGGTTAGCACTGCTGCCTCACAGCGCCAGGGACCCGGGTTCAATTACAGCCTGGAATAACTATCTGCGTGGAGTTTGCACATTCTTCCCGTGTCTGCATGGGTTTCCTCCGGGTGCTCCAGTTTCCTCCCACAGTCCAAAGACGTGCAGGTTAGGTTGATTGGCCATGCTTTAGTGTCAGGGAGATTATCAGGGTAACTATGTGGGGTTACGGATATAGGGCCTGAGTGGGATCGTTGTCGGTGCAGACTCAATGGGCCAAATGGCCTCCCTCTGCACCATAAGGATTTTACAATTCTAAGTACGGCATTAAACTACAGCGACTCAATAACATATGCAAAATGTCACCTGGGGCAGCTCTGGCACAGAAGGCGACAAGTGAATAGGGGCACTTGTTCTCTCCCAGTTAGACAAAATGAGTGAACAGATTGAAGTGGAATATGGTAGCAGCAGAACGGGTCAGAGTGCCAAGTCGCAGTGCCAGAGCTAAAGAGATTCACTTCCCCTCGGATTCCGGCTTGCGCATTCCAGCCTTGCTCCCAGTGGAGGGACAGGCTGCACAGGCTTCACTGTTACTGAAGCAAAAGGTCCAAAAATAAACTGGCACAAAGCAGCCCAGGTCCTCACCTCTCCTGGAAAGCAGCTCAAAGCAAGGACCATGTTAACGAGCCTGCACTGCTTGTGTGTAGCTGAAAATGAGGTCACAAAATGCCAGTCCCTGATGTTGAACTAATGAAATCACACTGACGCCTGCCAGAATCAGTTTTAACCATTACACAGCTACTGGAATAAACCAGTGGTTCAAAATTAATTCCATCCAGCCTCAGGGTAGCTGCGGAAAATCAGTCAGCACCTTGTTTACATTTCTGGACTGTAATATTGTACCTGATGCCAGGAGAAAGGGCCGCACACGCCTGCTTACAAAAGTGCAGCAAGCTCCACTCCCAGTAAGCAAATGTTAAATACTCTGAAAGCGTGTTAATGCAGTGAAAACATCTGCATGATGCCTGGGGTTTAGGGTTGTGCTGCGTCTGGTGCCAAGGCCTAGCTCTCTAGGGTGCGGCACACTGCTTCGCTCCAGAGTCAGATGTAATAAAAATCACTGCAGCTTTAAATGTAGGAGTGAGTAAGGCTGCGACTTTAATTAAAGGGTCAGCTGACACAAAGCCATGAGTCATTTGAACTTGGATATTAAACTAGTCTTTTATTCAATCTCGACGGCTTGCGTTTATGGAGAGTACACATTATCAACTCAAATGAAGCAGTGTTATCAATTAAAAATGGCATGAAAATTACATTGATTAAAGAGAGAAGTGGCAGGCATTATTTGACGGTACTGTGCATCTGAAAAATAGATCAATTTTGAACCTAACCATTTGTACAGCTAAGATATCAGCACTATTAGTTTCAACTGCACAAAGATGAGCTACAAAGAAAGAATTGCATTTATGTACTGCCTTTCATGGACTCAGATGTCCTGAAGTGCTTTACAGCCATTCAAGTGTTTTTAAAATGTAATCACTATCATTATGTTGGAAATGCAACAGCCAATTTATGCTGGGAAGGTTCCACTAACAGCAGTGTGACCACGATCAGATCTCATGATGGCTGAAGGAGAAATGTTGGCCAAGGCATCTCCTACGCTTCTGAAAATCATTCACCCAACAGGGATAGATGGGGCCTCAGTATCACGTCCCATCAAAAGATGCCGCTACTGTCAGTGTCGCATGTTCCCTCCGCACCCCGCACTGGAGCGGCAGTCCAGATCATGTGATGCTGATCGAGTCGTCTATGAATACACAGCCTTCTGACATAGCAGCAAGAGTCCAACACCACTGGCAGAAATGCAAGTCGTTTAATTTCGAAGGAAGAACACCATCTGTCTATTTCTCCAAATTGAGAAGGCGGCTAACACTTATGTAGCGTTTTTCACAGCCGTCAGACACGTCTTGCAGCCAGTGAAGTAGCTCTTGAAGCACAGTCACTGTTGTAGATGTAGGAAACGTGGCAGCCAATTCCTGCACAGCAAGATCTCACATGCAACAATGTGGATAATGACTTCAATTGAGGAATAAATATTGGTCGGGACACTGGTAATAACTCCACGACTCTTCAAAAGAGTGCCTCAAGATCTTTCACACCTACACTGCAAACAGTCATCAATTTTGACTCAGTTTCAACAAAGTCATAATGCACTTCCTCGTTCATCAATTGAATAATAATAAGGTTCCCTGTTTCTTATCTCCCACATTTATTAACAAGATCCATTTCCTCATTTTCATAGAATCCCTACAGTGCAGAAGGAGGCCATTCGGCCCATCAAGTCTACACTGACCACAATCCCACCCAAGCCCTATCTTCATTACCCCATGCATTTACCTTCGCTAGTCCCCCTGACACTAAGGGGCAATTTAACATGGCCAATCCACCTAACCCGCACATCTTTTAACTGTGGGAGGAAACCAGAGCACCCGGAGGAAACCCACGCAGACACAGGGAGAACGTGCAGATCCACACAGACAGTGACCCAAGCCGGGAATCGAACCTGGGTCCCTGGCGCTGTGAGGCAGCAGTGCTAACCACTGTGCCATCGTGCCACCCCAAATTCATCCACTAACTTGGTAGCAAGGAAAATGCACACAAACACAAGTTAATGCTGCGGTTAGTCTCCACAGTGCTGTATGTTTTTCTATCTTACTCCTGAACTCTTCCAGCTCACAGCATCAGCTCCTCTCCAGATTCAAAGAAAAACAACACTAAAAAATCCACTTGCAGAATCAGTGCCAGTGGGAAACAAATCAAACTGAGTGCGCTTTTGGCAAGGCAGCTCCCTCGGATCCCAATCCCACACATCAAACTGTTTATCAGCTGTAACTTTGGCTCGCGCCTTGGATGAGATCATTATAAAACACAGAAATTAACTAACCAGAGAGGGCACAACACTTGCACATCGAAAGATATCACAGCTGAGCATGGGAAGGAGGACAGGGCAAGGAAAGTAGATTGTAGTTGGAAGGACAGGAGGTGCATCGGGAAACGTATAGCTGGAAGAAGGTAGCCATGGTGCGAAGAAGCCGGCATTGGACTGGGGTGGGCACGGTAAGGAGTCTCACAATATCAGGTTAAAGTCCAACAGGTTTATTTGGAATCACGAGCTTAAGGAGCGTTGCTCCTTCATGAAGGAGCAGCGCTCCGAAAGCTCGTGATTCCAAATAAACCTGTTGGACTTTAACCTGATATTGAGAGATTTCTTACTGGGAGAAGGTTGGCAAGAGTAAGGCAATGCAAGCAAGAAGGTTGATGGGGGAAACACGGAAGCAATGAGGATTGGTTAGAGTTGGGCTATATCAGAGAGCTTATGAAACTGGATACAGACAGCAAAATTCTGAATGAGTTCATACTATAGGGTTCGTGGTGGGAGATACAGGACGGATATCAGAGGTAGGTTCTTTACGCAGAGAGTGGTTGGGGTGTGGAATGGACTGCCTGCAGTGATAGTGGAGTCAGACACTTTAGAAACATTTAAGCGGTTATTGGATAGGCACATGGAGCACACCAGGATGATAGGGAGTGGGATAGCTTGATCTTGGTTTCAGATAAAGCTCGGCACAACATCGTGGGCCGAAGGGCCTGTTCTGTGCTGTACTGTTCTATGTTCTATGTTCTATACAAGGCGAAGGAGGTGGCGTGGAACTCATTAAAAAGTCTGTGGCTGAGAAGGGTACAGATGCTGGTTTTAGCAGCACTGGTGGGAGGATGAGGTCAGAGCAAAGATGAGCATTAATTTCAGAGTTGGGGGAAGACAATCTTGGCGATGGACTGAGTGGATGATTTGACATTGAGGTTCTGTATCCAGGCAGCGTAAGCAGGCATCCTGCGCAGAAAAAGTTGGTTTGGATTTTTCAGCGGGGTAAAAAAGGATGACTTTAGCCTTTTCAACACTGAGCTGCACAAAGTGTGGCTCATCCACGTCGGGACAATTTGACTCCACAGCCAAAGGACGAAAGATATACGTTGAAAAATGAAGTATTGGCAAGCATGTGGAAGTTGACTCCCACTCTTACTGGTTCTGCTGCCATAGAGCAGCGTGTAGACCAGAAAACAGATGACCCGAGCTGGGCTTACAGCTTCACGGGGAAGGATATTTTTCAGATGGGAGGGTATCAGTTGAATAGGTAGGAGTGGAACTTAGCGAGGCGGGTTACAAAGGAGGTATTAGAGGATGGTGTGGTCAAATCGCCTCGACTGCTGTAAAGATGTCAAAGATAATCATAGAAATCATAGAAACCCTACAGTACAGAAAGAGGCCATTCGGCCCATCGCGTCTGCACCGACCACAATCCCACCCAGGCCCGACCCCCTTATCCCTACATATTTTACCCACTAATCCCTCTAACCTACGCATCTCAGGACACTAAGGGGCAATTTTTTAGCATGGCCAATCAACCTAACCCGCACATCTTTGGACTGTGGGAGGAAACCGGAGCACCCGGAGGAAACCCACGCAGACACGGGGAAAATGTGCAAACTCCACACAGACAGTGACCGAAGCCGGGAATCGAACCCAGGTCCCTGGAGCTGTGAAGCAGCAGTGCTAACCACTGTGCTACGTCGCATGTCACACAGAAAGAGAATGGTAAATTGGACCAATACAAAGTGTTGTGAGCGGGATAGACTAAGTAATTCAGATAGAGAGTGAAGGAGAGGGCAGGGGCAGAGTGGAGACAATAATGCTCCAGTTAAGAAACAGCAGGTTGCCCAATACAGTCTTTTCCAAGCTGTGTTTAAATGAGGTTAGGGCCGCAGTTTTGCTTCCTTCCTTGGAGGAAGAACATGAATTGATTTTTTTTTAACAATTACAAGATGTCTTGCAAAGAATAAATAAAGCCTCGATAACATTTAAATCTTGTTAGTCCTACAGCAAAGGTAGTGTGTGGTTGCCAAGGTTCCAAACCGATTCCGACTGGTTCAGGCGGAACCTTTTGATTTGTCAAATTGTGTCAACGGAAAATTTAGAAAATGGCTTGATTTCTCTAGAATTCAGAAAATAGGTGCCATCGAGGTTTTTAAATCATAAATTGAAATTAAGGCTAAATTGCCTAATAACTGCATTATTCAGCATCCCCTCAATCACAAGAGGCAACGTGGCACAGTGGTTAGTACTGTTGCCTCACAGCGCCAGGGACCTGGGTTCGATTCCAGGCTTGGGTCACTGTCTGTGTGGAGTTTGCACATTCTCTCCGTGTCTGCGTGGGTTTCCTCCGGGTGCTCCGGTTTCCTCCCACAGTCCAAAGATGTGCAGGTTAGGTTGATTGGCCATGCTAAATTGACCCTAGTTTTTGGGGATTGGCTGGGTAAATGTGTGGGGTTATGGGAATAGGGCCTTGGTGGGATTATGATCGGTACAGATTAGATGGGCTGAATGGCCCCCTTCTGCATTGTAGAGATTCTATCTGCTTTCAGTGAGGTTGACTATGGATAAATATTGGCCAAGACAACAGAGTAAGCTATCCTGTGCTTCTTTGAAATTGCACCATCTTTTATGCCCACCTAAAACGGCAGACAAGGCCTCAGGTCAACATCTCATTTGAAAGGCAGCACCTCAGACAGTGCAGCACGGCCTCACAACTGCACTGGAGTGAGAGCTTGGATCTTTGTGCTCAGGTTCTGGACTGGGATTTGAAAACACAACCTTACGATTCAGAGTCACTGAGCCATGGCTGGAGCAATAAAAAACTACATTGATCAGGTGAGACTTCCTGCTACACTTCCCACTGCCTGGGAAAAGCAGCCAGCATAATTAAGGACCCCACGCACCCGGACATTCTCTCTTCCACCTTCTTCCATCAGGAAAAAGATACAATTGTCTGAGGACACGTACCAACCAACTTAAAAACAGTTTCTTCCCTGCTGCCATCAGACTTTTGAATGGACCTACCTCGCATTAAGTTGATCTTTCTCTACACCCCAGCTATGACTGTAACACTACATTCTGCACCCTCTCCTTTCCTTCTCTATGTATGTCATTGAGTGTCTTTAAGACAGAGATAGATAGTTTCTTGATTAATAAGGGGGTCAGGGGTTATGGGGAAAAGGCAGGAGAATGGGGATGAGAAAAACATCAGTCATGATTGAATGGCGGAGTGGACCCAATGGTCCGAGTGGCCTAATTCTGCTGCTATGTCTTATGGCAGTGGTTCCCAAAGGGTGCAGCGCACTGGTGCGGCGAGAGAGAGGATGGCAAGTGTGGCGGGAAGATTCAAGGACAATCAAAGAAACATTTAAACATGGATAGATATTTTTCCAATATCTATTGGAGAGGGAGAGAGAGAGAGTGAGAGCAAGAGCATCAAGTGATGCTGAGGACGATCCGAATCTACGTTGTGATCCAGAATCGCCGTTCGAACAGAGTGCTGAAGAAGTCATTTAATTCTACACCAGTAGCAGGCCCAAGCAAACCTCCAAAAAAGAAAGTTTGTCGACAATATATGGATAGCTATCTGAGTTTCGGTTTCACATGGACTGGAGATGAAAACGTACCTCGGCCTATGTGTTTGATCTGTGGTGAGAAGCTTTCCAATTCCAATATGGTCCCAAGCAAGATGAAAAGACATCTGTTGTCAAAACATGGAAATCTGGCAAACAAGGATGTTCAATATTTTGAAAGGCTTTTGGAACAGCAGAAATGCCAACGATCATATTTTGAAAAACGAATGACAGTCTCAGATAAGATGCAGATTGTATCTTACCAAGTGGCTGAATTGATTGCTCAACAGACAAAACCACATACAATAGCTGAAAAATTGATTCAGCCTGCCTGCAGCTTGATTGTGAAAACTTTGTTTGGTGATGATGCTGAGCGAGAAGTTATGGAAATTCCTTTGTCTGATAATACAATTTGCAGAAGAATAGTTGATATGTCAGCTAATACTGAGAAGCGTGTTTCCAAAAGTATGAAGAATTCTAAATTTGCCATTCAAGTTGATGAATCGACCGACATTAGTGGAAAAGCACAGTTGCTTGCCTATATCAGATTCATTCACAATGACGAAATAATCACAGTTTCTATTTTGCAAGGAACTTGAAAAACATACCAGAGGACAAGATATTTTCCAAACCTTGTCTGAGTATTTGGAAAAAGTTGAGATTTCATGGGATTCTTGTATTGGAATTTGTACGGATGGAGCGCCATGTATGATGGGGAATGTGAGAGGCTTGGCGGCACTCATCAAACAGAAAAATCCAGATGTAATATCAACTCTCTGTTTTTTACACAGAGAGGCATTAATCACCAAGACCCTTGTAGCTGATTTGAAGTTGGTTCTCGATCAGACTGTGCGCATTGTGAACTTCATCAAAGCAAAACCACGAAAAGCGTGGTTATTTGCTCAACTCTGCAAAGACATGGAATCAAAACATCAATGCCTAATTCTGCACTCGGAGGTTCGCTGGATGTCCTGCGGAAAAGTTTTAAATCTGGTGTTGGAACTGAAGAACGAATTAAGAGAATTTTTGTACCACCAACTGGATGACAATGACTGGTGTGCAAATCTGGCATATTTGGCCGATATTTTTTCCCGGTTGAATGTGCTCAATGCCAGTATACAAGGCCGCGATGACAATATCCTCACAACTACAGACAAACTAACTGCATTCAAAAAAAAGCTTCAGCTCTGGCTCGGAAGAGCGATGCAACATAACCTCGAAATGTTCCCACTGGTAAAAAGTTTTAAAATGAGCAATGAATTGTACGGCCTCATACAGGAACATCTTGCAACACTGGTAGAAAAGGTTGATCATTACTTCCCATCGTTGTCTACAGAAAAATTCGACTGGGTTAGAGACCCCTTTGTGAATTCCAGCTGTTCAGGTCTGACATTGGATGAGGAGGAGGAAATGGCCTGCATTTCGAGTGATCGCACCTTGAGAATGAAACACGGGAGTATGCCACTGGACTCTTTTTGGATATACAACCAGAAACAGTATCCACCATCTCTTCAAGAACATTAGCTATTCTTCTACAGTTCTCCACGACATATTGTTGTGAACAGGGATTTTCAGCTCTGACAAATATCAAAGACCAGAAAAGAGAAAGGCTTCTTTGTGTTGATGAGGAGATGAGAGTTTGTTTGTCTCACATTAGACCTAATATAAATGAGATTACCCGACAAAAACAAGCTCAAACCTCTCATTGAGTTTGTATATTTACTTAAGGTTACATATGTAAGAGGCTCGTCTATAAGTATATTTTGGAAATGAATCATATTTTTATGTAGCTGCATTGTTTTATACTTTCTGGATGTCTCATGATCATATTATAAAGTAGTTGTGTTCTATGTTATGAATCAAGCACTGCTAGGAGTTGTTTTTTTTTGCATGTATTTATCAATAAAAGATTCGGTGTGGCACGAGCAAATTTTTATTACGAAAGTGCGGCCCAGTGAAAAAAGTTTGGGAACCACTGTCTTATGGTTTATAGTCTATGAACAGTATGCTTTGTCTGTATAGCACACAAGAAACAATACTTTTCACTGTATGCTAATACATGTGACAATAATAAATCAAATCAAAGAGAGGAAGATGAGGAGGAGGCTCGTGCAGAGCGTGAACAACATGAACAGCTGGGCTAAAGGGCTCATCTCTGTGCCAGGGGATTCCAGGTACTTCTATCTATCAGCAATGCTGCCCATGCCAGCTTCACATTATAGCTATCTACTCTCATCCCACTACTCCGCCCTAAGCCCTCTGCCATTCCAATGCTTTCTCAGTTGGTTACCTAATTCCTCCTTAGAAGTTGGCATGGATTCAGCTTCAGTGGTTGTGTACAACAAAGCATCACATTCTTAGAGCATGACACATGATAATGTTTCGAGCTTTTCTATTTACTAGACAAGTTTCAAAGTACAGAATTGACTCATGTCACTGCCTGCTTGAACAGAAGCTGTTATTGGGCTGTGTGTACATCTTAAATAAAAGCTGCGCATTACCATCAACGTTCCAACAAAGTGAGCCATTTTGCCACGTGAAGTTTCTAACTATGCCCCAAATTCCCTGCAAGGCTGCAATAGGTATGCATTGATCATGGAAGTCAAGTCCATCTGGTACAAATTGTTATTGCTCTTCTAGGAATTGCTGACAACTTTGCAGCAGAAATAATTCATATTAAAATGTTACCATCTTGTTAAAATTGGCAGACAAGTTGTTAAGATCAAAAAAATCCTAGAACTGATCTGTTCCAAGTTAGCCACAGTCAAGTGAAAAAAGGTTTGCTTTCAGTTAGCACCTTTCAAAACCTCAAGGGAGTCGGTTTAGCTCAGTTGGCTGGACGGTTGGTTGGTGATGCAGAGCGACGCCAACAGCGCGGGTTCAATTCCCATACCGGCTGAGGCCCACCTTCTCAACCTTGTCCCTCTCCAGAGGTGTGGTGATCCTCAGGTTAAATCACCATCAGTCCTCAAAGGGGAGAGCAGCCTATGGTCATCTGGGACTGTGGCGACTTTACCTTCAAAACCTCAGGACAACCCAAAGTGCCTTACAGAAACTGAACAAAAGACCTATGCAAAAGGAGAAGTATTTTAAGTGTCACATTAACACTTTAATGAAGTTACCGTGAAAATCCCCTAGTTGCCACACTCCGGTGCCTGTTCGGGTACACTGAGGGAGAATTTAGCATGGGTTTCCTCCGGGTGCTCCTGTTTCCTCCCACAGTCCGAAAGACGTGCTGGTTAGAAACATAGAAACATAGAAACCCTACAGTGCAGAAGGAGGCCATTCGGCCCATCGAGTCTGCACCGACCACAATCCCACCCAGGCCCTACCCCCACATATTTTTACCCGCTAATCCCTCTAACCTACGCATCCCAGGACTCTAAGGGACAATTTTTAACCTGGCCAATCAACCTAACCCGCACATCTTTGGACTGTGGGAGGAAACCGGAGCACCCGGAGGAAACCCACGCAGACACGAGGAGAATGTGCAAACTCCACACAGACAGTGACCCGAGCCGGGATTCGAACCCAGGACCCTGGAGCTGTGAAGCAGCAGTGCTAACCACTGTGCTACCGTGCCGCCCTAACCACTGTGCTACCGTGCCGCCGTTAGGTGCATTGGTCATGCTAAATTCTCCCTCAGTGTACCCGAACAGGCGCCGGAATGTGGCGACTAGGGGATTTTCACAGAAACTTCATTGCAGTGTTAATGTAAGCCTTCTCGTGACTAATAAATAAACTTTTAAAACTTTATCTTATTAAATGGCAGAGCAGGTTCAGAGGGCTGAATATCCTACTCCTGTTCCTATTTCTTATAGTCTTGAAAGACATCTGAGTTGATGCAACAACAGTTGGCCAGATTCCTCGCACCCTGACATGTAATCTGGCAAATGCAGGCACCTCCCACATTTATGAGCGCGAGTTAAATTCCGCGTGTTGCTGAAGCTTCACCACTATTTGGGCGGCATGGTGGCACAGTGGTTAGCACTGCTGCCTCACAGTTCCAGGGACCGGGTTCGATTCCCAGCACCGGGTTCGATTCCCGGCTTGGATCACTGTCTGTGCGGAGTCTGCACATTCTCCCTGTGTCTGCATCAATTTCCTCCAGGTGCTCCACAGTCCGAAAGACGTGCTGGTTAGGGTGCATTGGCCGTGCTAAATTCTCCCTCAGTGTAACCCAAACAGGCACCGGAGTGTGGCGACTAGGGGATTTTCACAGTAACTTCATTGCAGTGTTAATGTAAGCCTACTTGTGACACTAATAAATAAACTTTAACTTAAACTTATTTCATTCTTCTGGTGTCTACATATCAGCAGTGAGTAGGCAGTGAATAAGTTCAATATGTTCCACAATGAGACCTCCAACACTCAACCCATTCCTGGCCACGTCCGCTACTGGATTGTTTAATTGGATCCGGATTGGGCAGGAAATAGAAATCCTCAGAACGCCCGCAGACTTTTTATGCACTTTATATGAACATTATTTTTTAAAAGTACCGCAGTCGACAACAAATTGAAAACACCTCCAGCTCAATACTCCCCATTAAAGCTGAATGCATTTATTTTTCAGTCAACCACTCATGATAAGTCCTTCAGGGGTGAGGGACCTCAATAATGTTGACAGACTGGAGAAGCTGGGATCGTTAGAACAGAGAAGGTCAAGTGAAATTACGAAGGACACAAAGAGAGTTCGATAGGTTAGAAACTGTTTCCACTGGCTGTAGCCAAAAAGAATTAAAACAAAGTGCTGGAAAAACTCAGCAGGTCTGGCAGCATCTGTGGAAAGAGAAAGAGCATTAACATCTCGAGTCCAATACGACTGACTCTTCTTCGGAACAGTGAACAAAGGACACAGATAATTAGCAAAAAGACCCAGCAGGGATGGGCAGAGACAACAGGAGGAACTGATTTGACACAGCAAGATACGATGGTCTGGAATGTATTGTCTTAAAGGCTGGTGGAAGCAGATTCAGTAACAGTTTTCAATTTGGATAAAAACTTGAAGGCGAAATAGAAACATAGAAACATAGAAAAACTACAGCACAAAACAGGCCCTTCGGCCCCACAAGTTGTGCCGAACATATCCCTACCTCCTAGGCCTACCTATAACCCTCCATCCTATTAAGTCCCATGTACTCATCCAGGAGTCTCTTAAAAGTCCCTATTGAGTTTGCCTCCACCACCACTGACGGCAGCCGATTCCACTCGCCCACCACCCTCTGTGTGAAAAACTTCCCCCTAACATTTCCCCTGTACCTACCCCCCAGAAATGGAGAAAGGAAAAGCAGCGAGACTAATTAGAAAGCTCTTTCATGGAGCTGACGGACAAAATGGATTGAATGGTCGCCTCCTGCGCTGTATAAAGTTAAGATGTGGAGATGCCGGCGCTGGACTGGAGTGGACATAGGAAGAAGTCTCACAACACCAGGTTAAAGTCCAACAGGTTTATTTGGTATCATGAGCTTTCGGAGCGTTGCTCCTTCATCTGAGCAGCACTCCGAAAGCTCGTGATACCAAATAAACCTGTCGGACTTTAACCTGGTGTTGTGAGACTTCTTACTGTATAAAGTTAATTTATTAGTGTCACAAATAGGCTTATATTAACACATCAATGAAGTTACTGTGAAAATTCCCTAGTCGCCACAGTCACCTGTTCAGGTACACGGAGGGAGAATTTAGCATGGCCAATGCACCTAACCAGTATGTCTTTCGGACATTGGGAGAAAACTGGAGCACCCTGAGGAAACCCACGCAGACAATGGGGAGAACATGCAGACTCCGCACAGACAGTGACCCAAACCAGGAATCGAACCCAGGTCCCTGGCACTGTGAGGTAGCAGTGCCAACTGCTGTGCCACTGTACTGCCCATGTCTGTTGGTTCCATGCGGATTATTTACTCCCCAGCATGCAGGAAAGTAGTCAGACAGGTAGCCGATCCCACACTCTTCCCAATTGCACCCAGTAAGATACTCTCTAAAATTCACCTGGGAAAAGTTCAACGCTCTCCCAGAAAGGGGCAGACACATGAGAGATCTGGGCGACCAGCCTTTGCTCATCATCGATGTCAAAGGAATAGTGCAGTTTGGGGAAAAATGAAGATCCATCTGAGCCAAACATATTAACATTTCTGCCATTTGACAGTAACGGCCTATAAACAAAATAAAACGCATTCTGCAAGCAAACAGGCTTGCCTTTTAGAACACCAGTTTATGTTTCTGTCAACCCTGGTGAGCACATGAAACATCAACATTAAACTGTCTTGCCCTAACCACAGCTATGCATTGTGTAATACAGTTTACAATCCAGGCAGAATAAGTTCCACACGTTGCAACCGAGCTTTCAGCCAATGGGTTCTGAGCCAGTAAACTCGATGCAGAGAGTTCATTATGCTGCACACATATTACACTAAATATTATATCACTCCAGATTCTGTAGATTGAGTGGATTAAGTCAACCCATTCCTTAGGTGTCAAAGTTCATGCTTTTGTATATATTCAGCGTGCAGGTTGACCCTCTTCCCAGCCATGACGTTAATAATTGACCTCAATTTTACAGCCCAGGAATGCATGTTTTACTCACCTTACACTGCGATGGTATATGGGATCAAGCAGGTAAAACGACGTGTTAAATGACGTGCGGGAGGTTTAGACAGACCCACACCCAGTTGCCCGTGCATGGCATGGTGAATGACAAACATAGAAGATAGGAGCAGGAGGAGGCCATTCGGCCCTTCAAGCCTGCTTCGCCATTCGTCACGATCATGGTTGATTGTCCAACTCAATAGCCTAATCCTGCTTTCTCCCCATAACCTTTGATCCCATTCATCTCACAAGTGCTATATCCAGCCGCCTCTTGAATACATTCAATGTTTTGGCATCAACTACTTCCTGTGGTAATGAATTCCACAGGCTCATCACTCTTTTGGTGAAGAAATGTCTCCTCATCTCCGTCCTAAATGGTCCACTCTGAATACCCCTGGTTCTGGACACCCCCACCATCGCAGAAATGGATCCTCCAGCAAAAAGAGTGACGTGTGAGGCTGCTTTCAAGTTAAATGTCACAACATTTGGGTAACTCGTCAAATATTTGTGCTGCAGTGACGGAATTTGGTGCTGGTGAAAAAACTGCTGCAAGACTGGAGGGAGGTGGAATCCGCCATGAAGATGTCCAAGACAAAAAACGCCATGAGAACACGGACAAGCCACCACGTAACAGAATGCAACCTCAAAAATCATCACAATAGTGATATCTTCACCAGAAATGCAACACATAAAGACGCATTCAAGTGGGTCAAATCAAACCCTGAGTCCAGCAAAAATTTCAGAGCAACAACTAGCTGGTGCAGCCACATCATGGAACAGGAATATTGCAGAAGACCAAGGTCATTCCGAAACTTGATGCCAAATTATTAGTCACCAGCGACTCAGCATCAGCCAGCAATAAAACCACAACAACACAGGGGTGAAACGCCCATGGATTTCGGGATGCGCTGAACTGAACTGTGCAGTGAAAAGGTTCAAAAACAGTTCCAGATAAAATGACAGGAGATGGTAAAACAAGATTCATGGTGACACAGGCCTGCATTGCTGACAGATCAAAATTATAGCCTACGGTACTCAGCAGCAACTTAGAAAAACTCTTTCGATAACACCTTCAAAATCCATGACTTCCACAAAGAGTGGAGGGCAAGGGACCACCTTCCATCTTCCCTCCACATTACAGACCATCCTCACTTGGAACTGGCCTGGCCAGCGATACATCACAGGAATGAATAAAAAAACTCCAGCCAAATGCAAAGCTTAAAGAAAGAAACGAGAACAGGATGAAGCATTGATGGTGATACGGTGCACCAGCCGCTCCTTAAGTGTAGAATTTCTCTCTGTGCAAATTGGAATAGTCAATGAGTACAGTGTTTGTAGAGAGGTAGGGAACAGCAATCACTGCTGAACGGTGTGTGTTCATCAGGTGAGCATCGGGCTTGGTATGGGTTGAAATGCCCGCCAACATTAGTCTAACAATAATAGATGATAAAAAGCTACTTGTGAAAAGAGAGTAAAACTGCTAATGAATAGCTCTGTGCAATAAAGCAGTGAACTTTGGGAATGAATCCAAGTCCTGGCTCAGTAGTACCTCTCTCACCTGAGTCAGCACCATGTGGAGATGCCGGCGTTGGACTGGGGTGGGCACAGTAAGAAGTCTCACAACACCCAGGTTAAAGTCCAACAGGTTTATTAGGTAGCATGAGCTTTCGGAGCGCTGCCCCTTCACCAGGTGAGTGGAGAGTTGGGTTCACAAACACGGCATATATAGACAGAGACACAATTGTAAGATAACGGTTGGAATGCGAGTCTTTACAGGTAATCAAGTCTTTACAGGTATGGACAATAAGAGTGGAGAGCGGGATAATCACAGGTTAAAGAGGTATGAATTGTCTCAAGCCAGGAGAGTGAGTAGGATTTTGCAAGCCCAGGCCAAATGGTGGGGGTTACACATAGTGTGACATGAACCCAAGGTCCCGGTTGAGGATGTCCTCATGTGGAACTTGGCTATCAGTCTCTGCTCAGCAATTCTGCGTTGTCGTGTGTCTTGAAGGCTGCCGTGGAGAACGCTTACCCGAAGATCGGAGGCTGAATGCCCTTGACTGTTGAAGTGTTCCCTGACAGGAAGGGAACACTCCTGCCTGGCGATAGTCATGTTGTCGTAGCATCTGCATGGTCTCACCGATGTACCAGGCCTCAAGACATCCTTTCCTGAGCATATCAGGTAGACAATGTTGGCCGAGTCGCATAAGTATGTACCGTGTACCTGGTGGGCGGTGTTCTCGCGTATGATGGTGGTATCCATGTCAATGATCTGGCACATCTTGCAGAGCTTGCTGTGGCAGGGCTGTGTGGTGTCTTGGTCGCTGTTCTCCTGAAGGCTGGGTAGTTATGTGGACAATGGTCTGGTTGAGATTGCGCAGTTGTTTGAAGGCTCTTGTGCGGGTGTGGGGATGGCCTTGACGAGATGTTCGCCTTCATCGATGACATGTTGAAGGCTCGGAGGAAGATGTTGTAGTTTCTTCGCTTTGGGGAAGTACTGGACGACAAAGAGTACTCTGTCGGTCATGTCCCGTGTTTGTCTTCTAAGGGGGTCGGTGCGGTTTTTCACTGTGGCGCTTCGGAACTGTCGATCGATGAGTCGAGCATCATATCCTGTTCTTACGAGGGCATCTTTCAACATCTGTAGGTGTCCGTTACGAACCTCCTCATCTGAGCAGATCCTGTGTGTACGGAGGGCTTGTCCGTAGGGGATGGCTTCTTTAACATGTTTAGGGTGGAAGCTGGAGAAGTGGAGCATTGTGAGGTTATCCGTGGGCTTGCGGTGCAGTGAAGTGCTGAGGTTCTTGGAGATGCGTGTGTCCAAGAATGCAAGAGAATCTGGAAAGTAGTCCATGGTGAGTCTGATGGTGGAATGAAACTTGTTGATGTCATCATGTAGATAAGGAGACCAAAACACTTCACAGCATTCCAGGTGTGGTCTAACTCATGCTTTGTACAGTTTTAGCATGCCTTCCCTATTTTTATACTCCATTCCCTTTGAAGTAAAGACCAACATTCCTTTTGCTGCCTAAAATTGCACCAGTCCGTATGCCCTCTCAGGTGTACATTAATGATCCCACGGTACCATTCAAGATCTCCCAGTATCCTGGCCAACACTTATCCCTCAGTACACAATCATCTATCACATAGTCATTTGTGGGACATTGCAGTCTCTGCTCACCAAGAAAACAATGGTGGCCACACCAGGAGTAATCCTAAAAACTAGCACAGAATATTTATCAGCAAACTAAAGATAATCCCGCACAATTCACCTCTGAAAATGCATCAGGTCCCCAGAAATATTTCTTGGTAAACAGTCAGTTTAGCAAGTGACACCACAGCACTGAAGAGGCTCTGAAGCAAGAACTGTTGTTTGAAATGACCTGATGTAACACTAGGGCCATATTCCAGTTGCCACCGCCCCCTCCACTGCCCCATCCTAGCTCTAAGTGGGTCATGCAAAACCCAAGAAACTATTTTGGCTACAATTGAAGGCAAATGGGAACTACTGTTCGTCAAACTGCTCCGGTTTCCTCCCACCATCCAAAGATGTGCAGGTTAGATGGATTAGTCATGCTAAATTGTCCATTAGTGTCCCAAAATATCAGCGACACAGTGCTTGGCACTGCTGCTTCACAGCGCCAGGGACCCAGGCTCAATTCCCGGTTTGGGTGAGTGTCTGTGTGGAGTCTGCATGCTCTACTCATGTCTGCATGGGTTTCCTCCGGTTTCTTCCCACATTGGCCATGCTAAATTTTCCCTCAGTGTACCCGAACAGGCGCCGGAGTGTGGCGACTAGGGAATTTTCATAGTTTGATTTGATTTATTGTCACATGCATGGCCTTGTGGTATTATTGCTGGACTATTCATCCAGAAACACGGTTAATGTTCTGGGGACCCGGGTTCGAATCCCGCCGCGGCAGCTGGTGGAATTTGAATTCAATTTTTAAAATCTGAAATCTACTGATGACCATGAAACCATTGTCGATTGTCGATGGAAAAACCCATCTGGTTCACTAATGTCCTTCAGGGAAGGAAATCTGCCGTCCTTACCTGGTCTGGCCTACATGTGACTCCAGAGCCACAGCAATGTGGTTGGCTCTCAACTGCCTTCGGGCAGCTAGGGATGGGCAATAATAATATTTCATAATATAATAACAGTATAATGTATATTATATAATGTAATAATATTTCACTCACTGCCCCCTCCACTAACCATTCCCCTAATTTGATATCAATGAAAATTAATGTTCTCCCTCTTTGGGCCCATGCTCAAACCATCAATAAAAAGTCAAAATGAGCCAGCATAGATTCCTGAAGCATACACAACACGTGAACTGCATTCACCATCCCACGAGTAGGTCTTTTTCCCTCATGTGACAAAAGATTTTTCAAGAAATACAGCCTTGTAGCCATTAAATGTAGCGACATACATTAAGTCTATATAAAGGAATAACTCTTTGCAAATGTTCACAAAGCTCTCTGATGGCAAGACTTAATCTTTCACCCTTCAGTGAATTCCTAATAGAATTCCCCTAGCTATATACAACAACAACGTGTTTTACAGTGCACCTCTAACCCAATAAAAAGTCCCAAGGCACTTCACAGTAGCATCAAACAAAAAACTGACATAGAGTCGCAGAAAGGGTCATTAGGGCTGAAGTGGTAGGTTTCAAAGAGGGGGAAAACGAGATAGCGAGCGGGAGAGGTTCAGGGAGAGAATTCCAGAGTTTAGGACCTGGATGCCAATGCTGGAATGATTAGAAGCAGGGATTCTCAAGAGGCTAGAATTGGAGAAGCGCAAGTCTCTCAGATGTTTATGGAGCTGGGAGATTACAGAGATAGGAAAAGGCAAGATCACGAAGGAACTTGAAAACAAGGATGAGAGTTTTAAAACCAAGGTGATGCTTAACTGGATCATAGAATCCTACAGCGCAGAAGGAGGCCATTCTGCCCATCGTGTCTGCACTGACCACAATCCCACCCAGGCCCTATCCCAATAACCCCATTCATTTACCCTAGCTAGACCCCCTGACACTAGGGTCAATTTATCATGACCAATCCACCTAACCCGCACATCTTTGGACTGTGGGAGGAAACCGGAGCACCCGGACGAAACCCACTCAGACACGGGAAGAACGCAAGCTCCACGCAGACAGTGACCCAAGCCGGGAATCGAACCTGGGTCCCTGGCGCTGTGGGGCAGCAGTGCTAACAAATTCAACATAGCTAGCTGTTTCTCAAACTGACTACATGACAAAACAACAGTTAGGTTTTGGTCCGAGATGCTATCAGCCCACAATGGAGACAGGAACTGGCACCACATCAACATCCCAGTCACACCAAATCAATTGTTTCTTAAAAACTTTGGGATTGAAATCTGAAATACCACTTGCTTTATGCAAATCATTGATTACACAGTTGTCAAAAACATACTCTCAGAAATATCTATCGTCAGGAAAACTCCTATCTATCCAGATTACAAATACAAATTTAACAGATGAGATCAGTTATTCTGGCTTAAAGAGCTTTTGGCAACTTGCTGAGAAATGTTTTTTAATTTAATTATTGCGCTACGCAAACTCGATGCTTCTTTACAGCCAATCAGCCAATAATATATAAATCCAGGTAAATTGGCTTGTAACGCGCACTCAGGCCAGGGGTAACTGAGCTCACAAAAATGCTGAACAGCTGTAGATGCCACAGATTCTTGACATAGCAGGAATTGAATAAAGAACTCAGAGCTAAAGAAAACAGGAATGAAAAGTAGGACCACTTTCCAGGGAGGTTTGCCAAGCCATCATTAGTTTCACTAAATAATTAGCATCAGTCATTTGGACAGTTAAGTCACTGTTGGCAGGAGAGCTCCAGCTCTGGTTCACATCCGACCGCTGCAGATATCACATCAGAAGCAGAATACTAGGCGGCAGGGAGAGACTGCAATGTGATACTGGACCAGCGTGGCTACTGACCCCACCAAGTTGGAAGCAAGAAAGGCTTGCAACAAATAGTAGCTTACAATAAAATAGCTATTTTTAGAAAACAGCAATCGGAGTCTCTCTGGAGTGCACAGAGCAAACAGTGCTAACTCAAACAGAGTTTACTGAAGAGTCTATAAACTACATCAAACAGAACTACACAGTAGTCTACACTGAATCTCTACAGTGCAGAGGAGGTCATTCAGTCCATCGGATCTGCACTAACAACAATCCCACCTTATCCCTGTAACCGCACATATTTACTCTGACACTAAGGGACAATTCCGCATGGCTAATCCCCCTAATCTACACATCTTTGGACACTAAGGGACAATTTAGCATGGCCAATCCACCTAACCCACACATCTTTTGACACCAAGGGGCAATTTAGCATGGCCAATCCACCTAACCTGCACATCTTTGGACTGTGGGGAGGAAACCGGAGCACTGCTAACCACTGTGCCACCCCAAACTCATGAACAAAACGACAATACCCTCCCCCTGATAAAAGCCGGATTATGTCTCCAACAAAATGCAGTTAGTGGAGGATAGTTATCTAATTCAAATTCTCTGCGTAAGATCAATCCCAGTCACTAGCAGAAGGTCTCTCTTCAGGCAAGATAAGTGAACATTCCAATCATCGACATTCTGGTTGCAAATAACAGTATCGTTAGATGCAGTCATAATCGAGGGGATCACAAGATGTTGAACCAAGTGAGAAACCCAAGCAACTGACAAGCAATTGGAATCCCTCAGTATTACAACTTTAAGATCACAGGAACTGCCTCAGATGACTTCGAGCCACTGAGACCAAATCTAATCTCAAATCAACTCTTGAGCAACCCGGGATGCCGGAAAAATCTCAAATTCACCTTCAAAGCCTCCGAATCTAGCACTCAAATGAATTTTATTCCATTTCACTCAGAAACCAATGTGGAACACCATTGGAGAGGCAAAGGGTAGAATTTTCCCATCCTGCCCGCGACAGGAATCATAGCGGGCGGGACACGGACCATTGCAAAGGTCCACTGACCTCGGGCAGGATTTTCCGGTCTTGGGACGAGCGTGGCTGGAAAATCCCGGCCAAAAAGTTTACTTCCGTGAAATTATTTGATTATGAGGAGAGACTGAGCAGATTGGGTTTGTACTCGTTGGAATTTAGAAGGCTGAGGGGGGATCTTATAGAGACCTATAAGATAATGAAGGGGCTGGATAGGGTAGAGGTGGAGAGATTCTTTCCACTTAGAAAGGAAACTAGGACTAGAGGGCACAGCCTCAAAATAAAGGGGGGTCAGTTTAGGACAGAGTTGAGAAGGAACTTCTTCTCTCAGAGGGTGGTGAATCTCTGGAATTCTCTGCCCACTGAAGTGGTGGAGGCTACCTCGTTGAATATGTTTAAATCACGGATAGATGGATTCCTGATCGGTAAGGGAATTGGGGGTTATAGGGATCAGGCGGGTAAGTGGAACTGATCCACTTCAGATCAGCCATGATCTTATTGAATGGCGGGGCAGGCTCGAGGGGCTAGATGGCCTACTCCTGCTCCTATTTCTTATGTTCTTATGTTAACACTTCAAAGGTACATCATTGACTGTAAAATGCTGTGAGATGCCCGGGAGGCTTGGGAAGTGCTGCATAAATACAAAGGTTTTCCAACTCTTTTTATCTGATTTGTAATTAATCTCACTCATCGGCCCTCGAGAATCCAAAATGTGCAACTGGCTCCAGCAGCAGGCCCACTGTTTTCTCTGGGAAAAATGTTGCGGAAGCAGCGGAAGCCATGTCTTTTGGTGATACTCAAAGCATCCAGAGGCAGAACTTCACTGGCACCGTCAACACTGTGCGGAGCCACTGTTATCAGCAGTCGAGCATTGTAAGTGCAGCACAGGCCAACCCCACGGCAAATCGGGGCGGCACAGTGGTTAGTGCAGCTGCCTCACAGTGCCAGGGACCCAGGTTCGATTCTCGCCTTAGGTGACTGTCCGTGTGGAGTCTGCACATTCTCCCTGTGTCTGCGTGGGTTTCTTCTGGGTGCTCCCACAGTCCAAAGATGTGTAGTTAGGTAGATGGGGCGGCACGGTAGCACAGTGGTTAGCACTGCTGCTTCACAGCTCCAGGGACCTGGGTTCGATTCCCGGCTTGGGTCACTGTCTGTGTGGAGTTTGTACATTCTCCTCGTGTCTGTGTGGGTTTCCTCCGGGTGCTCCGGTTTCCTCACACAGTCCAAAGATGTGCGGGTTAGGTTGATTGGCCATGCTAAAAATTGCCCTTAGTGTCCTGAGATGCGTAGGTTAGAGGGATTAGCGGGTAAATATATGGGGGTAGGGCCTGGGTGGGATTGTGGTCGGTGCAGACTCGATGGGCCGAATGGCCTCTTTCTGTACTGTAGGGTTTCTATGATTTCTAGATTGGCCATGCTAAATTGCCCCTTAGTGTCCCAAACTATAGGTTAGGGGGATCAGAGGGATAAATACATGGGGCTACGGGGAGAGAGCCTGTGTGGGATGCTCTTGGAGAGTCAGTGCAGACCCGATGGGCCAAATGGCCTCCTTCTGCTCTGTCGGGATTCTACGATATGATGGGTGGGCCTTGCTCGGAATGTTCTGAGGTCATGCAAGGTGCTGGATAAATGAAGTCTTTCTTTCCCTTTTTATCTGATTTGCATTTAACCAACCAAAGGTGTGAAACAAAAGAGATCAGCTGGACGTACATCTGCTGCTTCTGGGACCTTTGATTCATTTACCTACGTAACAGTGACTTCAAAAAGAAACCTGCAGCTATGAAGAAGCTGGGAACGTCCTGAGAGTGTGAAAACATACAGCTGCAAATTATTTCATTCCAAAACGTGTAAAAATGTTCTGGAATGGGGATTTAAGTGGGATAAACATTACTGCAAGATTGTGCTGAACTCAGCAGCTTGCAATTGCCATCCTAGAAACCTTGCTGGAATTATTAAAATAATTGCCATTTCTGTGTGTTATGGCCCCAAATGAATCTCACGACCCTCTTCATGTACCACTCGCAACATCCATGGGGCTTTGAAATTTGCGGCCTCTCGCTCTCTTCCACTTTGCACCAAAGCAAACATTCAAACAATAGACTATTCTTTTCATTACATTTGGTTTTCTCACCCTCACTTTGGCCAGACAACAGGACAGGTGACTTCCTCCCAGCTTTGTGGCAAGCTGGTGTCTGGCACACACTCACGAGAGTCTGGCCTTACTCCAGGTTTGCCCCTTCCTCCTCAAATTACTTCTCGGATCAGGGATTTAGGATTTGTGGGCAAAAATCTGTTATTGTCACTCGAAGGCAACTTGGTACCATCCTTGATGCGTGTGGGCGAATCGGTGCCACAGTGGTTAGCACCGCTACCTCACAGCGCCTTGGGTCACTGTCTGTGCGGAGTCTGCACGTTCGCCCTGTATCTGAGTAGGTTTCCTCCGGGTGCTCCGGTTTCCTCCCAGTCTAAAAATACTCAGGTTAGGTGGATTGGCCATACTACATTGCCCCTTGGTGTCCAAAGATGTGTAGGCTAGGAGGATTAGTGGGGTTACTGGGATAGGGCCTGGATTATATGTTCTGTCAGAGAGTCGGTGCACACACAATGGGCCGAATAGCCTCCTTCTGCATTGTAGGGATTGTATTCGACGATTGTTAATTAGAATCAACTGAGACAATTTTAGAACTTAAAATGTGCTCCTGGAATGCCTTTAATTAAAAGTGTTCCAGTATGGCCCTTTCCAATGGTCAAATAACAGTGAGGCCCATAAGGGCGGCACGGTGACACAGTGGTTAGCACTGATGCCTCACAGCACCAGGGACCTGGGTTCAATTCCAGCCTTGGGTCACTGTCTGTGTGGAGTTTGCACATTCGCCCCGTGTCTGCGTGGGTTTCCCCGGATGCTCCGGTTTCCTCCCACACTCCAAAGATGTGCAGCCATTGATTGGCCACTGTAAAACTGACCCCAGTGTCAGGGGGGTTAGCAGGGTAAATGTGTGGGGTTACAGGAATGGGGCCTGGGTGGGATTGTGGTCGGTACAGACCCGATGGGCCGAATGGCCTCCTTCTGTACTGCAGGGATTCTATGATTCTATGAAGCACAATCCGTAGCAAACCTAAGAACAGCAAAGAAACAATATGGTTAAAGCACAGGGGAAGGCCATTCGGCCCACGGAGTCACTGCAATTTTGTTTCTCTTAATATGCTTATCCAATCCCCTTTTGAAAGCCACAATTGAATCCCCCTGTCAGGCACTGCATTTCACACTCTAACCTCCTGCCGAGTAAATACAAATTTCCTCGTGCCATCTTTAGTTCTTTTGTAAATCACCTTAAACCTCTGCTCGGGATAAAGAAAACACCAGGAGTTTTGGAGGTTACAAGCTATCGAGAGGAGCGAGGGGGCTGGATAAGTTAATTCATATATATGGCCTTTGCACTATACGACTATAGAGAACTCCGTCTGGTGCCTAGTCCTCAAAAGTCTCAAATCCATCCACAAAATTCCCTTAAGCCTCGCCTGTCATCTAGCTTCCTGCTTGAGATCTAACACAACTCTTTCCACATGATTTTGCCTGTCTGTAGACTCCAACTTTCTGCTCCTCTCGACAACCATGGTGTTTATCGCAGAATCCCAGCAGTGCAGAAGGAGGCCATTCGGCCCATCGATTCTGCACCAACAACAATCCCACCCAGGCCCTATCCCCATAACCCCATGCATTTACCCTAGCTAGTCCCCCTGACACTCAGGGACAATTTAGCCTGGCTAATCCCCCTAACCTACACATCTTTGGGCAATAAGGGGCAATTTAGCATGGCCAATCCAACTAACCCGTACATCTTTAGTCTGTGGGAGGAAACTGGAGCACCCGGAGGAAACCCACGCAGACACGGGGAGAACGTGCAGACTCCGCACAGACAGTGACCCAAGCTGGAATCAAGCCCGGGTCCCTGGCAGCAGTGCTAACCGTTGTGCCACTGTGAATCAAGCTGATCCTTAACAATGAAGCCAAAGCTTTTTGGCTCTAGGCTTTGTGGGGAACTAACCCCCCCACCACCCCCTCCCTCCCGCCGCAAGTCATCAGCAGTGTTAACCTTTGTTTCCTCAACCAGGAAGCTGACAGCTCCTTAAACGGGTCAATGGGAGCAAATGAAAAGCAGCAATACAAGTTCAAAAGGAAGCAGACTTATTGTAAGACCACGCAAGCCTATTTAGACCAATCCAGCCAACTGTACAGAATGAGCAACTTAGCCATTCACTATAATCAACTGCCCAAATTCAACCTGCAAGATTCCAGTCACCACGGAAATCTAAAAAGCACGGCAGCCCAGTTGTTACCAGTCTGGGCAACGCAATGGCCTTTCTGCATCTTGTTTCTCCCACTCCAACCCTGGGTTTGCCAATATAAATGAGGGTTACAGCCCTGAAGTTATATATGGAGCTAATGGGGATTACATTTTATTTATTGATTCGTGGGACACGGGCATCGCTGGCTGGCCAGCATTTATTGCCCATCCCCAAGTCCAAAGATGTGCAGGTTAGGTGCTCTGGCCATGCACCTTGTCCCTTAGTGTCCCAGGATGCCTAGGTTAGAGGGATTAGCAGGGTAAATATGTGGGGTTACAGGAATAGGGCCTGGGTGGGATCGTCATCGGTGGAGACTCAATGGGCTAAACGGACTCCTTCTGCACTGTAGGGTTTCTATGTTTCTAGTTGCCCTTGTTCAGAGGGCAAATGAGAGTCAACCACATTGCTGTGGGTCTGGAGTCACATTTAGGCCAGACTGGGTAAGGACAACAGATTTCCTTCCCTAGAGGACATTAGTGAACCAGATGGGTTTTTCCGACAATCGACAATGGTTTCATGGTCATCAGTAGATTCTTAATTCCACATTTTTTTTTATTGAATTCAAATTCCACCAACTGCTGTGGCGGGATTCGAACCCGGGTCCCCAGAACATTAGCTGAGTTTCTGGATTAATAGTCTAGCGATAATAGCACTAGGCCATCGCCTCCCCTAAATGCAAAGTGTGAATCTAGTCCGGCATTCAGGCAATGCTGCAATTACAGAGTGCAGAGCGTCAGTGATTGCTTCCTGCATGTCTCTAAGCCTCAGTGACTGTAGCTACTGTTTCACAATGCATACATATTTCCAGCCTTGGTGCTCTCGGTACCAACACTGAACTCACCAGGCCAGCTGAACACACCTAATCCCGAGGACTCCAGAACATGATCTGTGTCAAAGTGCTTTACAACCAATGAAGCACTTTTGAAGTGTAGTCACTGTGGGGATGTGCGGCAGCCAACTTAGGCACAGCAAGCTCCCACAAGCAGTCATCTGTCTAGTGGGGCTGGTTGAGGGATTGGCGATTTTGTCTGATGGGATGTTTTATGCCCACCTGAGTGGGCAGATAGGACCCTCGGTTTAACATAGATAGAACCCTATAGTGCAGAAGGAGGCCATTCGGCCCATCAAGTCTGCACCAACCACAATCCCACCCGTCCCCTATCCCTATAACCCCACACATTTACCCTCCTAGTCTCCCTGACTGAGGGGCAATTTAGCGTGGCCAATCCACCTAACCTGTGCATCTTTGGATTGTGGGAGGAAACAAGGAGCACCCGGAGGAAACCCACGCAGACACGGGGAGAACGTGCAGACAGTGACCCAAGCCGGGAATCGAACCCGGGTCCCTGGTGCTGTGAGGAAGCAGTGCGAACCACAGTGCCACCGTGTTGCCCATTAACGCTTCACCTGAAAAAGGAATTTCTAACAGTCCCGCGGGACCACAGGTAGGCAGGACAGAGAGTCTGTGTATTTTTAGCTCTTGCACTATCTGGCATAGTACAAGAATAGAAATGAAATCTGCTGCTGGGGTATCTGATGCTACGGATGTAGATGGCACATTTCTGGATGACAAGGATTCCCAAGGGCTGACAAGCTGAAAATAACAGGACCTCCACTGAAATACATTTCATATCGTGCCGAATCCCAAATAACCCACCCCGGCTGCAAAAAAAACTGATTGAAGGTTTTAGCAATAGGGAAACATACGCTACAAATACATCTCAAGTCTCTAATTGAATATTCATGTCAATATTACTTGGCCATGTCTTACAAGGGAGGCAAGTTCATAGAAATCATAGAAACCCTACAGTGCAGAAAGAGGCCATTCGGCCCATCGAGTCTGCACCGACCACAATCCCACCCAGGCCCTATCCCCATATCCCTACGTATTTGCCCACTAATCCCTCTAACCTACTCATCTCAGGACTCTAAGGGGCATTGTTTAGCATGGCCAATCAACCTAACCCGCACATCTTTGGACTGCGGGAGGAAACCGGAGCACCCGGAGGAAACCCACGCAGACACGAGGAGAATGTGCAAACTCCACACAGACAGTGATCCGAGCCGGGAATCGAACCCAGGTCCCTGGAGCTGTGAAGCAGCAGTGCTAACCACTGTGCTACCGTGCCGCCCAAGTTCTGACAGCAACCATTTGTTGGTTACGATGCTATAATATCACTTCACTTCAGTGGGGGATTTTTTTTCCCCCTTTATTCATTCACGGGATGTGGGCGTCGCTGTTTGGGCCAGCGTTTGCTGCCCATCCCTAATTGCCCTTGAAGCGACTGGCTTGCTCAGCCATTTCGGAAGGCAGAGTCAACCACATTGCGGTGGTTCTGGAGTCACATAGAAACTAGAAGCAGGAGGAGGCCATTCAGCCCTTCCAGCCTGCTCCGCCATTCATTTTGATCATGGCTGATCATCGAATTCAATATCCTGATTCCCCCCCCCATGTCCCTCGATCCCTTTAGCCTCAAGAGCTACATCTAATTTCTTCTTGAAATCACAACATTTTGGCCTCAACTACTTTCTGTGGGAGTGAATTCCACACATTCACCACTCTCTGGGTGAAGAAATTTCTCCTCACCTCAATTTTAAAAGATTTACCTCTTATCCTCAAACTATGACCCCTAGTTCTGGACACTCCCCACCATGGGAACATTCTTTCTGTTAGAATTTTATAAGTTGCTATGAGATCCCTTCTCACCCTTCTAAACTCCAATGACTATAGTCCTAACCAGCTTAGTCTCTCCTCATATGACAGACCTGCCATCCCAGGAATCAGCCTGGTAAACCTGGTAAATTTGGGACGGCACGGTAGCACAGTGGTTAGCACTGCTGCTTCACAGCGCCAGGGACCTGGGTTCGATTCCCGGCTCGGGTCACTGTCTGTGTAGAGTTTGCACATTCTCCTCATGTCTGCGTGGGTTTCCTCCGGGTGCTCCGGTTTCCTCCCACAGTCCAAAGATGTGCGGGTTAGGTTGATTGGCCATGCTAAAATTGCCCTTAGTGTCCTGAGATGCGAGGGTTAGAGGGGTTAGTGGATAAATATGTCGGGATATGGGGGTAGGATTGTGGTCGGTGCAGACTCGATGGGCCGAATGGCCTCTTTCTGTACTGTAGGGATTCTATGAACCTTCGCTGCATTCCCACTATAGCAAGGACATCCTTCCTGGGATAAGGATACCAAAACTGTATACAATACCCAGGTGTGGCCTCACCAACGCCCTGTACAATTGCAGTTGCTGTGGGTCTGGAGTCACACACAGGCCAGACCAGGTAAGCACAGCAGATTTCCTTCCCTCAAGGGACATGAGTGAACCAGATGGGTTTTTATGACAATCGATGATAGATTCTTGATCACCATTACTGAGACTAGCTTTATATTCCAGATTTTATGAAGTGAATTTAAATTCCACCAGATGCTGTGGTGGGATTTGAACTCATGCACCCTCAGAGCATTAACCTGGGCCTCTGGATTACTGGTCCAGTGACATTAAGGGGAGACAGTGGCATGATAGTAAAGTGCAGGTAAAACTCCACATGCAGCATGCCTGGTGTGCTGGTTCGAACTTCGGGCTGCCAAAAACATGAGAAAGATTTGCACTCACGCAACCTTAAGATGCTCCAAAACACTTTACGGTCAATTAAATAGTTTTGTTGCTGTTGTAAGAAATGTGGCAGCCAATTTGCACACAGCAAGGTCTCACAAACAGCTACAACATAATAACCGGGTCTTTGGCTTCTTAGACAAGTAATGTTGGCTGAGGGAAAGATGTGTGTGTTAGGTTGATTGGCAATGGTAAATTGCCTCTTAGTGTCAGGGGAATTAGCTAGGGTAAATACATGGAGTTATGGAGATAGGGCCTGGGTGGGATTGTTGTTGGTGCAGGCTCATTGGGTGGAAAGGCCTCCTTCTGCATTGTAGAGACTCTATGAAAATACTGAACAGGACACCAGAGGGAACTCCCCTCCAGAGACCCAAGTAGCCTCACCAACATCTTGCGAGCACCTGTGTTCGAGGAGTACCAAACGTTAATAATATGGAGTACAAGCTGTGCGCAGGGAGAGAGCCTTTTATTAGCCTTCTCACTGACATTCTAAAAGTAGCAGAGGTTGAAGCTGTATTTTGGCACACTCATAACAAAGCATTCTAAAGTCTCAACCAATTTGTCACCACAGCAACCACGTACTTACATAACACTGTATCTACCTCAAGAATTTGAAAAACAAACCCTAATGTGGAAGTTTGTCTTGCGCATGTACACATGTTGCAATAGCATGATGCACAAACACACATTAGACATGCCAGGAAACATTTCAAGCACATTATTACATAGAGAGACAACTCTGCCTTTCCTACATATATAATATACACCAAGTTTGTGCAGAGAGAGATGATTTCTCGGAAAGCTAAAATAGCCCTTTTATCGGGGTGGCACAGTGGTTAGCACTGCTGCCTCACAGTGCCAGGGTCCCGGGTTCAATTCCAGCCTCGGGTCACTGTCTGTGTGGAGTTTGCACATTCGCCCCGTGTCTGCGTGGGTTTCCTCCGGGTGCTCCAGTTTCCTCCCACAGTCCAAAGATGTGCGGATTAGGTGGATTGGCCATGCTAAATTGCCCTTAGTGTCAGAGGGACTTGCTAGGGTAAATACACGGGGTTAAGTGGATAGGGCCTGGGTGGGATTGTGGTTGGTGCAGACTCAATGGGCTGAATGGCCTCTTGCTGCACTGTAGGATTCTATTCCAATTCTATACGAAATAGGAGCAGGCCATTCAGCCCCTCCAACTTGTTCTGCTATTCTTCACAATCAGGACTGGCTTTCTGCCTCAACTTACCCGTCCCAACACAAAATTCCCCGAGAAATCAAAATTCTGTCTATCTCAGCTTTAAATATATTAAATGATGGAACATCCACAACTCTGTGAGGCAGCAAATTGCAAAGATTTGCAAAGCTGAGTGAAGAAATTTGTCACCATAGTCCTAGATGATCGACCCCCCGCCATCCTGAGACTGTGTCCTCACATTCTAGATTCCCCATCCAGGGGAAACAGCCTCTCAAAGTCCAGCCTGTCGAGTCCCTTCAATGAGAAGCACCTCTGCTTCTTCTAAACTCGAGGTTTCATCAGCCTCTCCAAGAGCAACCTTCTTTAAAGTTTTTAAAGTTTATTTATTAGTGTCACAAGTAGGCTTACATTAACACTGCAATTAAGTTACTGTGAAAATCTCCGAGTCGCCGCACTCCGGGGCCTGTTCGGGTACACTGAGGGAGAATTTAGCATGGCCAATGCATCTAACCAGCACGTCTTTCAGACTGTGGGAGAGAACTAGAGCACCCTGTGGAAACCCACGCAGACACGGGGAGAACTTGCAGATTCCACACAGTCACTCAAACCGGGAATTGAACCCGGGTCCCTGGCGCTGTGAGGCAGCAGTGCTAACCCACTGTGCCACCCGCAGGAACCAATCTAGTGAACATTCATTGTACTGCCTCCAAGGCTAGTATGAATAGATGGCAGCGTAGTGGTAATGTGGCTGGATTAGTAACTCAGAGGCCCAGGCTAATGCTCTGGGGACATGGGTTCAAACTCCACCCCGGCAGCTAGTTAATAAATCTGGAACTAAGCTAGTCTCCGTAATGGTGACCATGGAGCGAGCACCAATTGTCGTAAAAACCCACCTAGTTCACTAATGTCCTTTAAGGAAGAAAATCCTCCATCCTTACCCAGTCTGGTCTTGCATGTGGTTCCAGACCCACTGGTTGAAACATAACTGCCCTCTGAAACAGCCGAGCAAGCCACTCACTCAAGGGCAATTATAGTCAACAAATGGCAGTGACATCCACGCTTCATGAAAGGATTTTAAAAATGCTTCCTTAGATGCGGAATCCAAAACTCCATCACACTCCAGGTGTGGTTTCACCAAAGGTTTCCTTGTCCTCAGTCACCTTGCTGCTCCCCAAGCTGTAGAACTGACTCAACTCTTTGTCATGTTCTTTCTCCAGTGCACATTATCCAACCATGGTCATTATAGCCCCAAGGTATGCACCAAGGAACTCGACATGATTTCCAACTGCTCACCATCTATCCAGCATCATAAGAACTAGGAGCAGGAGTAGGCCATCTGGCCCCTCCAGCCTGCTCCGCCATTCAATAAGATCATGGCTGATCTTTCTGTGGACTCAGCTCCACTTACCCGCCCGCTCACCATAACCTTTCATTCCTTTACTGTTCAAACATTTATCTGTCCTTGCCTTAAAAACATTCAACTGCTTCACTGGGCAGGGAATTCCACAGATTCACAACCCTTTGTGTGAAGAATTTCCTCCTCAATACAGTCATTGAATCCCTACAGTGCAGGAGGAGGCCATTCGGTCCATCGAGTCTGCACCAACAACAATCCCACCCAGGGCCCTATGCTGTAATCCCACGTATTTACCCTGCTAGTCCCCCTGACACTAAGGGACAATTCTGCATGGCCAATCCACCTAACCCGCAGAACTCAGATCTCCTTTTCCTACTCGCTTCAACATGCCAAGAGTACAGGGGGATCCCATAACTTGAGAGCCAAACTGTTCACCAAAATTCAGCTTTTTGCAGAAGCAAAACAACTATCAGCAACCCGGCTTGAGCCTGACAGATGGTTAATAGGGCGGCACGGTGGCTCAGTGGTTAGCGCTGCTGCCTCACAGCGCCAGGGACCCAGGTTCGATTCCCGACCTTGGGTCCCTGTCTGTGTGGAGTCTGCACATTCTTCCCGTGTCTGCGTGGGTTTCCTCCAGTTTTCTCCCACGGTCCAAAGATGTGCGGGTTAGATTGATTGGCCATGCTAAATTGACCCTTAGTGTCAGGGGGACTAGCTAGGGGAACTAGCTATGTTATGTGGATAGGGCCTGGGTGGGATTGTGGTCGGTGCAGACCCGATGGGCCGAATGGCCTCCTTCTGCAATGTAGGTTTCTAAGATTCTAATAGGCCAAGTGAAAAGATGTTAGCGAGGTGGTGAGCTATGGTGATCTAGAGTGCGCTATCCAAAGGGTAGTAGTTGCTGGCTTCATAGTAACTCTCAAAAAGGAATTGGATATAAACTTGGATAGGGCACATAAGGGGAAAGAGTGGAGGAGTGGGCAAATGGAATATCTCTCTGAAATGGCCAGTTTATGCATTATGGGCCAAATAGATTTAATCTGTACTGTATGATTCTGCCATTCCAAATCTAATTATGTATAAAGATTGTGAAACTGGTCACATGATCTGACAATCATTTTCCTAAATTCCTTTCTCAAACTGCTGCATTTTTGAACGATCCTGCCCCTCGTTATGAATAAAAATCCATGCACGGAAGGGGAGGAGTTCCACCTCATCACCACTCCCCAGTAATGTGTGTGCCAACCTTTGTGATTTGTCTCCCGTGCTCTTCAACCAGGAAGTACTTGTAAAAATGTACGGAATTGATTATAAAACCTATTTTCAATCAGTTCGGGAATGCCCCACCTTAAAACTGATATCCTAATGTCTCCACTGAAGCCTGCCCGTGCTTCTCACTCTGCCATTAAAACTGGAATGGTAGGTTGTTGCACAAGGTTAAATCTCACAGGATCCAGGGTGAGGTAGCCAATTGGATACAAAATTGGCTTGATGACAGAAGCCAGAGGGTGGTTGTAGAGGGTTGTTTTTCAAACTGGAGGCCTGTGACCAGTGGTGTGCCTCAGGGATCAGTGCTGGGTCCATTGTTATTTGGATGAATGATTTGGATGAGAATTTAGGAGGCATGGTTAGTAAGTTTGCAGATGACACCAAGATTGGTGGCATAGTGGACAGTGAAGAAGGTTATCTCGGATTGCAATGGGATCTTGATCAATTGGGCCAGTGGGCCAATGAATGGCAGATGGAGTTTAATTTAGATAAATGCGAGGTGATGCATTTTGGTAGGTCGAACCTGGGCAGGACTTACTCAGTTGATGGTAGGGCATTGGGGAGAGTTCCAGAACAAAGCGATCTAGGGGTACAGGTTTATAGCTCCTTGAAAGTGGAGTCACAGGTGGACAGAGTGGTGAAGAAGGCATTCAGCATGCTTGGTTTCATTGGTCAGAACACTGAATACACGAGTTGGGACGTCTTGTTGAAGTTGTACAAGACATTGGTAAGGCCACACTTGGAATACTATGTACAGTTCTGGTCACCCTATTATAGAAGGGATATCATTAAACTAGAAAGAGTACAGAAAAAATTTACTAGAATGCTACTGGGACTTGATAGTTTGAGTTATAAGGAGAGGCTGGATAGACTGGGACTCTTTTCCCTGAAGCGTAGGAGACTTAGCATAGATCAGCTAGATAGTCAACACCTTTTCCCAAAAGTAGGGGAGTCTAAAACTAGAGGGCACAAGTCTAAGTTGAGAGGTGAGAGATACAAAAGGGTCCAGAGGGGCAATTTGTTCACGTAGAGGGTGGTGAGTGTCTGGAACAAGCTGCCAGAGATAGTAGAGGTGGGTACAATTTTGTCTTTTAAAAAGCATTTGGACAGTTACAAGGGTAAGATAGGTATAGAGGGATATGGACCAATCACGGGCAATTAGGACTAGCTTTGTGGTTTAAAAAAAAAAGGGCGGCATGGACAAGTTGGGCCGAAGGGCCTATTTCCATGCTGTAAACCTCTATGACTCTATGTTGAAGCCACAGTGGAACGTACTCAGATCTCGTACACAAAACACATGTTCTTCCAGTTGAGATCAAGAACCAACCAGTAGCAGAAATTAAGTTCCCTCCCTGATGCAGAAGTGCTAACACCAATTATCACACCCACCGCACTCTTCTCACAGAGCTCAGGGCTTAAACCAGGGGCTGGTTAATGTTTGGCACCAGGCTGCAGGGAGTACATGCTTCGTGTTTGTAAATGAGAGCAGCTGCCACCAATTGGAGAAAGATAGGGGACGTATTGCAAAAGAAAACAGTTCACGCTGCATGTAGGGAGAAACAAGAGCAATCTGTGCCATTCCCCCTGTAGTCTAGGGAATAAATTTGAATTAAGGAAAAGACTGGTTCATCCTTCCCTCAATGTATGAGTAGTGAGTTTAACAGGGCCAACCCATTCAGTTTACACAAGTCCACTATTTATTGGAACAGTCTGGTCTTTAAAATGATCACTACGTAATAAAACACAGTGGTTTAAAGGATGTTAAACCACAAACATGAAGGAAGGCTGAGCAGTCCGAAATCACTGGAATCTCCTGAGGTTTTACTCCTTTGAACCGCGCTGTTAACTCTTAATCATGGAATCTAGTGAGTTCCCAAACATGTTTTATTCAAATTTTCATCCCTTTTCACCAGCATGATTTCTTATTGCTGCAAACACATGTTTAGAATCATAGATCCCCTACAGTGCAATAGGAGGCCATTCAACCCATCGAGCCTGCACCCACTCTCTGACAAGAGCATCCCGCCCAGGCCCTATCCCCATGTACTTCCCTCTCTAATCCCCCTAACCCACACATCCCTGGACACTAAAGGGCAATTTAGCATGGCCAATCCATCTTTCGAGTGTGGGAGGAATCCGGAGCACCCGGAGGAAACCCACGCAGACACGGGGAGAATGTGCAGACTCCGCACAGACGGTCACCCGAGGCTGGAATTGAACCCTGGTCTCTGGCGCTGTGAGGCAGCAGCGCTAACCACTGTGCCACCGTGCTGCTCACGGTTGTGCACTTAAAAGTGCTCTACGTCCCTCCATGTTATAAGGAATATATCCAGCAGTGTGATCAATGCAGGACATCAATTTCTCCATCAGCGTTGGAATCTGACTACTGCCACCTTCTCTGTGGCTAAACATTTTACGTCAGCACTCAGAATGTAGCTTTCTTGGCCAGGGGGGAAAAACAGAGGTGGACGTAATTGGCTTTCTGCAATTACTTACAACACACTGAAGTCAAATACTGAGTGAGATCTGAGATTCTCATCAATAAGGTCAAAAAGTACTCTTTACAAAAGTAAGTTCTGCTCCAACGTATACTGTTACAAGACAAAACTGCACTTGAATGCTTAGATTTAACTTATATAAAAGCAAATTACTGTGGATGCTGGAATCTGAAACCCAAAGGGAAAAGCTAACTTCTGTTTGATGTAATCACCAGAAACTATGCAACAAGCACTCAAATTAAACAGGCTGCCTAAACCGACAAAAATCCATGAAAATAACATGACAAACTACAAAGACTTCCATGCACTGGTCGCCTCCTAAGATTTGATGGCATGGTTATGGCTAAATTTCAGTGCTTCGTTGAAACAAAGAGTAGCTTTATTATTAATCTCTAAAAACAATTGCTTATACCTAGCAATGATGGTTTTTGCGAAGAAGGCTAGCCAAGATTAAGGTGGTTACGTTTCCAAGAGAGAAGCAGTTCATCGCTTTTATATTATAACTCCTCCCTGAAGGAGGACGCGTTTATTTCCAGCGTTTTCCCATCCAGCTGCTCTGTGCGCCTTAACGGTACGCTGTCACAGCGGTTAGCACTGCTGCTTCACAGCGCCAGGGACCTGGGTTCGATTCCTGGTTGAGTCACTGTCTGTGTGGAGTCTGCACGTTCTCCCCGTGTCTGCGTGGGTTTCCTCCGGGTGCTCCAGTTTACTCCCGCAGTCCAAAAGACATGTTGGTTAGGGTGCATTGAACGTGCTAAATTCCCTCTCAGTGTACCCAAACAGGCGCCGGAGTGTGGCAACTCGGGGATTTTCACAGTAATTTCATTCCAATGTAATGTAAGCCTACTTGTGACACAAATAATAAATTAACCATACCTTTGAACAGAACAGGGGCAGGGCAAGGAATGCTTTGTACAGCTGTTGTGCAATCTCCACTCACTCCATTTTAGGATACCCTCTTCCCACTCATAACTATATAGCAGATCTGGTACAGTGACTTTAATCCAGTTATGCTGTACCCAGCTGAGGAAAACAGCATATTTGTCAAACCCACATGAAGTGACTGCCACTAATAACAGGTCACGGGGACCAGTGAAATGAATACATTCTCAAAGCGACCAAATAGCTTTCCTCCAAAAAACACCTTGGTTCACGACCTGGTAACTCAGTGAGGGCTATAATTAATCATATAACGCCACTATTCCTGCAGGGTCGCTGGGTCAAATCCTGCAAATGCCCTCCCTAGTGGCACCATGATAGTACATTCACCACACAGACAGCAGCGGATCAAGAAGGTGGCCCCAAACCACCTTCTCAAAGGCAAGTAGGGATGGACAATGAACGCTGACCTTACTATTGATGCCCAGACCATAAGAATTTATTTTTAAATTCATCATAGCATCACAATTACCACAAAGATATGTTTAAAGACAAGACTGTAACTCAATCTAACAAAGTGCATTCAATAGGCAACATTTGCAAAGTCAGTATCTGGAAATCGTAAATAAAATGTCATAAACAGACTGTCATTGCTACAGGGTTAAAAATCTACCATCTTACACAGACCTGTGTGTCAGGGAACATGATGTGGAGATGCCGGCGTTGGACCGGGGTAAACACAGTAAGAGTTTTAACAACACCAGGTTAAAGTCCAACAGGTTTATTTGGTAGCAAATACCATAAGCTTTCGGAGCGCTGCTCCTTCGTCAGATGGAGTGGAAATCTGAGCAGATTTCCACTCGATCTGACGAAGGAGCAGCGCTCCGAAAGCTTATGGTATTTGCTACCAAATAAACCTGTTGGACTTTAACCTGGTGTTGTTAAAACACTTACTGTCAGGGAACACACAATATTCTTTTGCACAACCCCATTCTCGCTATTTTCATCAATCCACTGTTCTGTTGTCTATTCTGAAGAACAGCGGGGGTGTTCAGCCCAATATTTGTCCCTCAAGCCACATTTGCCTGATAATGATCTAAATGCTATTGTGGGATCTTGCTGAGCGCGTCTTCTGTGGTGGCGGAGGCTGAGACGGCACAGCGGGATCTTTTGGTACCACCACTGTCAATGGGGTTTCCCATTGTTCGCACCCTCTGCCACGGGTTGGGGGCCACGACTGGCGGGAATGGACAGGAAATTCCACTCCCTGAACTCACCTGCTCAGAAGCCTAACCCTATGGACAGGCCCAGAGAACGTAAATATCTTCTCCTGAAGATATGCTGAGTGCATATCTACCATAGAGGTCATAGAGGTTTACAGTATGGAAATAGGTCCTTTGGCCCAACTTGTCCATGCCGCCCTTTCTTTTTGGATGGATGCCCAGACCTGGGCATCCTTCATCAGTTCATTTAATCACTGACAGGTGGTTCAACAGGGGAAGACACACAGCAAATGTGAATCCAAGCCCTACTTAACACACATGTATGGACACATGAACACATACACACACACATTCCTACCGGAGCTCATAGAATGCTTACAGCACAGAAGGAGGCCATTCGGTCCATCATGTCTGTGCTGGGAATTACTGCATCATGGTTACAAGAAAACAAGAGGAAGACTAGCCAAGATCGCCACTGCTGCTTTGGGCTCAGGTGCAATGTCCTTCACGATGAAATGGTTCTCTTATTGACCACTTGGGCTATCAGACCCCAAGCATCTGTACCTTCAACTCCTTCAAGATCAGAATGGGGCTGTGATAAGAGCATAAGAAATAGGAGCAGGAGTAGGCCATCTAGCCCCTCGAGCCTGCCCCGCCATTCAATAAGATCATGGCTGATCTGAAGTGAATCAGTTCCACTTACCTGCCTGCTCCCCATAACCCTTAATTCCCTTATCGATCAGAAATCCATCTATCCGTGACTTAAACATATTCAACAGGGTAGCCTCCACCACTTCAGTGGGCAGAGAATTCCAGAGATTCATCATCCTCAAGAGAAGAAGTTCCTCCTCAACTCTGTCCTAAACTGACCCCCCTTTATTTTGAGGCTGTGCCCTCTAGTTCTGGTTTCCTTTCTAAGTGGAAAGAATCTCTCCACTTCTACCCTATCCAGCCCCTTCATTATCTTATATGCCTCTATAAGTTCACCCCTCAGCCTTCTAAACTCCAACGAGTACAAACCTAATCTGCTCAATCTCTCCTCATAATCTACACCCCTCATCTGCGGTATCAACCTGGTCTACCTTCTCTGCACTCCCTACAAGGCCAATATATCCTTTTGCAAGTAAGGGGACCAAACCTGCACACAGTATTCCAGCTGCGGCCTCACCAATGCCTTGTACAGATGCAGCAAAACATGTCTGCTTTTATATTCTATCCCCCTCGCGATAAATGCCAAAATCCCATTTGCCTTCTTGATCACCTGTTGTAATTGCAGACTGAGTTTTTGCGACTCATGCACAAGGACCCCCAGGTCCCTTTGCACAGTAGTTGTAATTTTTTTCCATTTAAATAATAATCCAATTCGCTATTATTTCTTCCAAAGTGAATAACCTCGCATTTGCCAACGTTATACTCCATCTGCCAGATCCTCGCCCACTCACTCAGCCTATTCAAATCTCTCTGCAGACCTTCCGCTTCCTCCACGCAATTCACTTTCCCACTTATCTTCGTGTTGTCAGCAAACTTTGTTACCCTACACTCAGTCCCCTCCTCCAGATCATCTATGTAAATAGTAAACAGTTGAGGCCCTAGTACCGATCCCTGCGGCACGCCACTAGTCACCATCTGCCAACCAGAAAAGCACCCATTTATTCCAACTCTCTGCTTCCTGTTGGATAGCCAATCCCCAATCCACGCTAACACCCTACCCCCAACTCCGTGTGCCCCAATCTTCTGCAGCAACCTTTTGTGAGGCACCTTATCGAATGCCTTTTGGAAATCCAAAAACACCACATCTACCGGTTCCCCTCTGTCAACCGCACTCGTTACATCTTCATAAAAATCCAACAAGTTCGTCAAACACGACTTTCCTCTCATGAATCCATGGGAGGAATGGCAGGAGGAAGGGTGAGGATTAACACAAAATCATTCCCTAAACTACAATGAGATGTCAGAGGCAAAAGAAAATCAGTGCTGGGCAGGGCATAGATTGAAAATACGTGCTCTCGCAGTTTGACAGCATCGTTATAAAGTGGAGGTTGATCCCAACACACACACACACACACACACACGCACACACGCGCGCACGCGCGCACGCGCACACGCACACACACACACCCGGTAAAAAGTGTGTGTGAAGTGGTGGTGTGACCTGCTCTTCAGCAACTCCTAGTGGTTAAAATACAAAATAAATCCCTGACACTCTCTCTAAAATCAACACGTAACAATTTATTTATCCATCAGTGAACAAATTAACTAAACTATTAACAAACTGAATGAAACAAGATTCTACTGGCATGCTATTCCAAGAACTACAAATCCCCCTCATTAACAAAAAACAGAATTTAGTTACTCTCTAATTTACAACCAGGTTGTGTTTTTTCCAGAATATTCTGGGCCTTCTCTGTTGATTCTTCTTTGGTACCTTTGAACAAGAACAAAGAACAATACAGCACAGGAACAGGCCCTTCGGCCCTCCAAGCCCGTGCCACTCCCTGGTCCAAACTAGACCATTCTTTTGTATCCCTCCATTCCCACTCCGTTCATATGGCTATCTAGATAAGTCTTAAACGTTCCCAGTTTGCTATCTAGATGGTGCTTTGAGCTATGAACTGTGGCAGTTGCTCTCTCCCTTTTGTCCCACTGCCCCCCTTCTTTTATACCTGTGATGACATATAAATATTTCCCACAATAGGATTGGTCCTAGGTTGCCAAAACCATCAGATTTAAATTTAATAGGTTCTTGGTATCTAAGTGCCTAATTCAAATTGATTGGCTGAATTCAAAAAATTCAAAAGCTTGTTGTCTTGGTAACCCTGCTGCTTGGCCTTTTGATACTAATGTTTCAGTTTGGGCTCTCTGTGTACTTGCATTTTCTTTCTCTCTGAGCACAGAAAAAGCTCCACCTTTTAAAGGGACCACACATTGCTTCCTCCCCGAGCATTTTACGAACACCAATCTACAATTACTCTACCCAGCTTCACAACAACAATCACTACAGGACCAGGGCACATTTCAGCTCACACAATGATCAATCAAGACGATTTAGTTGTTATTTTCCGTTCACTTTCCTGATTGATTTCTATTTATTCAAAGCCAAGTCAATCCTGCTGCTAACAAGTTTAACCAAAACCAGGTTTCTCTTCAAGATACTTGTCCACTTTGTCCACGTAGATACAGCTATAGGTAGATATATATCACATACATAAGAGAGAAATATAGGCTTGCCAAGAATGATTTCATTAGATCTGAAATTTCTTCACCCAGAGACTGATGAATGTGTGGAATTCACGACCACAGAAAGTAATTTGAGGCCAGAACGTTGTGTGATTTCAAAAGGAAATTAGATATAGCTCTTGGGGCTAAAGGGATCAATGGATATGGGGGGGGGGGGGGAAGAGAGAGAGAGAGAGAGAGAGAGCGGGAAATCAGGATATTCATAGAGTCATAGAGATTTACAGCATGGAAACAGGCCCTTTGGCCCAACTTGTCCATGCCCCTCTTTTTTTTAAACCTAAGCTAGTCCTAATTGCCTGCATTTGGCCCATATCCCTCTATACCCATCTTACCCATCTAACTGTCTAAATGCTTTTTAAAAGACAAAATTGTACCCGCCTCTACTACTGCCTCTGGCAGCTTGTTCCAGACACTCACCACCCTCTGTGTGAAACAATTGCCCCTCTGGACACTTTTGTATCTCTCCCCTCCCAGATTAAACCTATGTCCTCTAGTTTTAGACTCCCCTACCTTTGGGAAAAGATATTGACTGTCTAGCTGATCTGTGCCCCTCATTATTTTATAGACCTCTATAAGATCACCCGTAAGCCTCCTACACTCTGGAGAAAAAAGTCCCAGTCTATCCAGCCTCTCCTTATAACTCAAACCGTCAAGTCCCGGTTGCATCCTAGTAAATCTTTTCTGCACTCTTTCTAGTTTAATAACATCCGTTCTATAATGTGACCAGAGTTGTACACATTATTCCAAGTGTGGCATTACCAATGTCTTGTACAACTTCAACAAGACATCCCAACTCCAGTATTCAATGTTCTGACCAATGAAACCAAGCATGCCGAATGCCTTCTTTACCCTTCTGTCCACCTGTGACTCCACTTTCAATGAGCTATGAACCTGTACGTCCAGATCTCTTTGTTCTGTAACTCTCCCCAACGCCCTATCATTAACTGAGTAAATCCTGCCCTGGTTCGATCTACCAAAATGCATCACCTCACATTTATCTAAATTAAACTCCATCTGCCATTTTTCAGCCCACTGGCCCAATTGATCAAGATCCCGTTGCCATCCTAGATAACCTTCACTGTCCACTATGCCACCAATCTTGATATTGAATTTGATAATCAGCCATGATCAAAATGAATGGCAGAGCAGGCTCGAAGGGCCGAATGGCCTCCTTCTTCTTCTAGTTTCTACATTTCTATGAGTCATTTTGCCTTCATATTTCAATCCATCATACTTAAAAATAAACACCCGCTACATATTTAAGTGGGTTTCTTACTCCTGAAGCTAAATACCACACATTTTCCTTGGCACTGACAGCTGTGTATTGAATATCATGCCGATAAATTTACTCTTCGACTAAGTAGCAAAATTAAAGTCCACAGAATTAAAGCTGCAGGATATAAATATAAGTCAGAGAAAGCAGAGGATAGTGGCGAATGAATATTTTTCAGACTGGAGGGAGTTACATAGCAGTGTTACTCTGGGACAGTATTAGCACCACTGCACTTTTTGATATAGACTACTGACCTTACAGTACAAGCTGAGTCGGTTTAGCTCGGTTGGCTGGATAGCTGGTTTATGACGTGAAGCAACGCTAACCGCGCAGGTTCAATTCCCGTACCAGCTGAGGTTATTCATGAAGGCCCCACCTTCTCAACCTTGCTGCTCACCTGAAGTATGGTGACCCTCAGGTTAAATCACCACCAGTCAGCTCTCCCCCTCAAAGCCTATGATCATTTGGAACTGTGGGGACTTTATGTTTACCTTGTACAGGTGAGAGTGCAGTTAATAAAGCACACAGTACCCTAGGCTTCATTAATTGAGCACAAACGCAAGGAGGTTTTGTTAAACTTGTATAAAACACTGGTTTGGCCTCAACTGGAGTTCTACATCCAGTTTTGCGCACCTCACTTTGGCAAAGATTTGAAGGCACAGATAAGGAATTCTGTTATGTGGATAGACCGGAGAAGTTCATAGAATCATAGAATCCCTGCAATACAGAAGGAGGCCATTCGGCCCATCGGGTCTGCACCGACCACAATCCCACCCAGGCCCTATCCCCATAGCCCCATACATTTATCCTGCTAATCCCCCTGACACTAAGGGCAATTTAGCATGGCCAATCCACCTAACCCGCACATCTTTGGACTGTGGGAGGAAACCGGAGCACCCGGAGGAAACCCACTCAGACACGGGGAGAACGTGCAAACTCCACACAGACAGTGACCCAAGCCGGGAATCTAACCCGAGTCTCTGGCGCTGTGAGGCAGCAGCGCTAACCACTATGCTACCATGCCGTCCCACAGAGATAACTGGCTTGTGGCAGCCAAGCGTTCATAGCAATGTCACTTTTTGATCCTTTTGAAGTTGGGACTGTTGAGAGGATATCTGACAAGAAATATTTAGTGACACAGTGGTTAGCACTGCTGCCTCACAGCACCAGAGGCCAGGGTTCAATTCCAGCCTTGGGTTACTGTCTGTGTGGAGTTTGCACATTCTCATCGTGTCTGCGTGGGTTTCCTCCGGGTGCTCCGGTTTCCTCCCACAGTCTGAAGATAAGAACATAAGAAATAGGAGCAGGAGTAGGCCATCTAGCCCCTCGAGCCTGCCCCGCCATTCAATAAGATCATGGCTGATCTGACGTGGATCAGTACCACTTACCCGCCTGATCCCCATAACCCTTAATTCCCTTACCGATCAGGAATCCATCCATCCGCGCTTTAAACATATTCAGCGAGGTAGCCTCCACCACCTCAGTGGGCAGAGAATTCCAAAGATGTGTGGGGTAGGTTGAGAGGCCGTGCTAAATTGCCCCTTAATGTCAGAGGGATTAGCAGGGCAAATATGAGGGTTATGGGGATAGGGTCTGGCTGGGATTGTGGTCGGAGAAGACTCAATGGGCCGAATGGCCTCCTTCTGCACTGTAGAGATTCTATGCAGCGTCAACAGAGAGGAGATTTAGAAAAACTGTTCCCATTGGTGGAAGGAACAAGACGGCACAGATTTAAAGTAACTGGCTAAAGAAGCCACAGAGGCATGGGAGGAAACAGCTCCACACAGCAAGTGGGCAGGAGCTGGAAAGCACTGCCCAAGAGCATAGTGGAAGCAGCTTCAATCAGGGCATTCAAGGAGGAATTGGATTGTTGTCTGAAAAGGGAGAATGTGCAGGGTTACGGGGAGAATGGCATGAGGTAAATAATTTCAGAGTCTGCTGCTGACACAATACTCAAACGTAGCAAACAGCGAGGAGGATTGTAACAGGAGGACATGGGCTGATTGGTAAATGGCCAGATACATGGCGGATGTAATTTAATGCAGAGGAATGTGAAATACTTCATATTGTTAGTGAGGAGTGGCAACATAAATTAACTGGTCCATTCTAAAGGGAGCACTGGCACAGAGAGCCCAGGGTGTTGCGTCTGTACAAATCTTCAAAGTGGGCAGGAAAAGTTAAGAATTAATTTTGCTCAACTTTTAGGAAATACTTAGGCCTCAACTGGAATATTCTAACCAATTCTGGGCACCACACTCCAGGAAGGGTGGCAGGGCCCAAGAGAGGCTGGAGAAGGGATTTACAAAGATACAAAGATGAGTGGGAAAGCGAATTGCGTGGAGGATGCGGAAAGTCTGCAGAGAGATTTGGATAGGCTAAGTGAGTGGGCGAGGATCTGGCAGATGGAGTATAACGTTGACAAGTGTGAGGTTATCCACTTTGGAAGGAATAATAGTAAAATGGACTATTATTTAAACGGTGAAAAAATTACAACATGCTACTGTGCAGAGGGACCTGGGGGTCCTTGTGCATGAATCGCAAAAACTCAGTTTGCAGGTGCAGCAGGTGATCAAGAAGGCAAATGGAATGTTGGCCTTTATCGCGAGAGGGATGGAGTATAAAAGCAGGGAGGTCATGCTGCAATTGTACAAGGTACTGGTGAGGCCGCAACTAGAGTACTGTGTGCAATTTTGGTCCCCTTATTTGCGGAAGGATATATTGGCCTTGGAGGGAGTACAGAGAAGGTTCACCAGGTTGATACCGGAGATGAGGGGGTTAGCTTATGAGGAGAGATTGAGTAGATTGGGCCTGTACTCGTTGGAGTTTAGAAGGCTGAGGGGAGATCTTATAGAGACATATAAGATAATGAAGGGGCTAGACAAGGTAGAGGCAGAGAGATTCTTTCCACTTAGAAAGGAAACAAGAACTAGAGGACACAGCCTCAAAATAAGGGGGAGTCAGTTTAGGACAGAGTTGCGGAGGAACTTCTTCTCTTAGAGGGTAGTGAATCTCTGGAATTCTCTGCCCATTGAAGCAGTGGAGGCTACCTCATTAAATATGTTTAAGTCACAGGTAGATAGATTTCTGATCAATAAGGGAATTAAGGGTTATGGGGAGCGGGCGGGTAAGTGGAACTAAACCACGATCAGATCAGCCATGATCTTAATGAATGGCGGGGCAGGCTCGAGGGACTAGATGGCCTACTCCTGCTCCTATTTCTTATGTTCTTACCAGGAAGGAGGAGCTTACTTGGAGACTGGAACACAAAAGGTTAAGGGGTGTTTTGAGAGAGATGTTCAAAACCTTGAAGGAGTTTGGTAGAACAAGTACAGAGAAAGAATGTGTAGAATTAGAGAGTCGTAGAGTTTTACAGCATAGAAAGAGGCCCTTCAGCCCATCATGTCTGTGCCAGCCATCAAACACCTATCCATTCTAATCCTACTTTGTCCATCGCCTTGTTACTACGGCATTTCAAATGCTCATCTAAATGGTTCTTAAATGTTGTGAGGGTTCCTGCCTCTAGTTCCAGGTTCTCCCTCTTCAGAGCTAAAACACTCCAGCCCAGGCAGCATCCTGGTGAATCGCCTCTGCACCCTCTCCAGTGCAATCACATCCTTCCTACAGAGTGGCAGAATAAAGCTGGTGAATGGGGCCAACCCAACGCTGTGTGAATTTACAACATACATTGCCATACAATACATGTTTTCCATCACATGCAAATACACTTCAATTAACCTAATCATTAAAAACCCGATTTGTACATACTGTATATACATAATAATTTATATATGATATACACAAAGCAACATACACAACACAAACACTGATATGAAGACACAGAGGTCCGGAGTTACAAGTAACCTCACTGGAAATGGTGAAGGCGTATTGTCACGCTGTTGTTTGCAGGAACCAACAACATGACAATAAACCTCCACTATTTCCAGTAGCCAAGCCCACACCACCCCAGCTCCTGCGTACACCACCACACACCCCCGTGTACACCCCCACACCCCGTGTACACCCCCACACCCCCCGTATACACCACACCCCCCCATGTATACACCTCACATCCCCATAAAGCCCCCTGTGTACACCCACACCGCCTGTATGCCTCCCTGTAAACACCCTACACCCCCCCATATACATCCCACACCCCCCATGTACACCCCCACACACCCCCCCCGTGTACACCCCCACACCCCGTGTACACCCCCACACCCCGTGCACACCCCCACACCCCGTGCACACCCCCACACCCCCCGTATACACCACACCCCCCATGTATACACCCCACACCGACTGTATGCCCCCCTGTAAACACCCTACATCCCCCGTATACATCCCACACACCCCTGTATAGCCCCCTGTGTACAACCCACACACCCCCATGTACACCCCCACCCCCCCGTGTACTCCCCTACCCCCCCGTGTACTCCCCCACCCCCCCGTGTACTCCCCCACACCCCCCCGTGTACACCCCCACCCCCCCGTGTACTCCCCCACCCCCCCGTGTACTCCCCCACCCCCCGTGTACTCCCCCACACCCCCCCCATGTACTCCCCCACACCCCCCCCATGTACACCCCCCACAACCCCGTGTACACCCCCACTGTATACACCCCACACCCCCCCCTGTATACACCCCACACCCCCCCCTCTGTATACACCCCACACCCCCCCCTCTGTATACACCCCACACCCCCCCCTCTGTATACACCCCACACCCCCACTGTATACACCCCACACCCCCCCCTCTGTATACACCCCACACCCCCCCCTCTGTATACACCCCACACCCCCCCCTCTGTATACACCCCACACCCCCCCCTCTGTATACACCCCACACCCCCCCCTCTGTATACACCCCACACCCCCCCCTCTGTATACACCCCACACCCCCCCCTCTGTATACACCCCACACCTCCCCCTGTATACACCCCACCCCCCCCTGTATACACCCCACACCCCCCCTCTGTATACACCCCACACCCCCCCCTGCATACACCCCACACACCCCCCCCTGTATACACCCCACACCCCCCCTCCTGTATACACCCCACACACCCCCCCCTGTATACACCCCACACCCCCCCCCTGTATACACCCCACACACCCCCCCTGTATACACCCCACACCCCCCCCTGTATACACCCCACACCCCCCCTCTGTATACACCCCACACCCCCCTCTGTATACACCCCACACACCCCCCCCCCCTGTATACACCCCACACCCCCCCCTGTATACACCCCACACCCCCCCCCCTCTGTATACACCCACACCCCCCCCTCTGTATAC